>NW_006159444.1:216497-260216 GCF_000334495.1 Tupaia belangeri chinensis
CGTCAGTTTCAGTTATAGAGTGCGGACACTTGGTATATATTAAGTGGGGACATACAATGTCTCTCCTTCATAGCCTGGCTTGCTTCACTCAGCAGTAAATCTTCCATATTCTTCCACTTTCTGTCAAAAGCCAGGGTTTTGTTGTTTTTTAATGGCTGAATAGTATTCCATAGAGTATATGTGCCACAGTTTTTCAATCCATTCATCCATACGGGGGCATTTGGGTTGGTTCCATGTCTTTCACGATTATTTTTTGCATCTTTTATTCTTAACATAATTTTCAGTCTGGTGTGGACCCTACTTTTCTGGTTCCTGCAGTCTCTCCTGACTTCATAGATTCCTATCTCACCTGATCAGGTGTCTTGAGCGTGCCTCCCTTGTGGCCTATATGCCTGTGCTCTGGATGTTCAGGCATGGCTCCCTGCCAAACTTTGACTCTACTCATGCTTCTATGCCACCAAAGGTTGCCTGAAGGGTCACAAAAATGTGATAATTGAGGCTCCTTTCTATTTACCTTTAAAATACTTGAATGAATAGCCTATACATCCTGTTTCTTATCCCCACTCTGTCCCTTAAACTTTAGTTTCTATTGTAATGACTTTATAGAAGGTTATCTATATGACCTCAACTTTCAAAATCTATGAATCTTTTCTTAGGTATAATTTCCCTTGATGTTGTTCTAGTATTTAATATTGTGAACATTAAATTCATAGCTAAAAACCCTCTTGCCTCTTTGTTCCAATGACAACTTATTCTATAGGTTCTTCCCTTCTCCATTTCCTATAGGTTTCCTTTTATGTCTTCTTTTACTCCTTTTCTTTCCTCTTCTTCTCCAAATGCGAACATGCATTTATATTATTATTTTTATTGCCATTATTATTCTCACTACTATCTCTTTCCAGCACTGAACATCCAGCAGACACTGTTCTAAGTGCTTTTCATACATGGACATAGTTAACTACAACCCTATATAGTCAAGGCTACTATTATTTCCATTTTACAGATGAGAAATGTTAAATAGAGAAATGAAATGATTGACAAAGTTTATAGAGCTGGTAAATGGAGCTGGGACTCAAACCTATACTCTGGATTCCAAGTGCATAACCATCTTGATCACTTTTCTACTCATCTCGAGGTTTTTCTCTATTGCCAGACTTTGAAACTCACTCTGTGACTGGCACCTGTACCATTTCTTCCCTTGAATCTCACACCAGCATTTCAGCAACACAACTCGGATGCCTATAAACATCTCCATAACAGTTTGCATTAAGATTGTATTCCTCCACCTCCTTCACACCAACCTGACATTTCCATTTTTGCTCCTGCCTCTTGCCCTGGTTCTAAACTTAGTTTTGTCATGGATATCTCTTCATCTCAGCACCCGGTAAGTTTTATCTCCTCAACATGGCATCTTTTTTTGCTCCCATGCTGTCTTTATACTCAGTAGTTATTCTAATGAGTTTCTATGCAGTTTCCCCACATATAAACAAGATGGCTTATCTTTCCATACATTGAATATGTGTGTGTATATATATATATATATATACATATATATATATATATGTGTGTGTGTGTGTGTGTGTGTGTGTGTGAATAAAACAGATATTTCTCATAGGGTGGGCTTTCGAGCAGTTTCACTGTGCTTAGTATGTCACACAAGGGTTACTCCATTTCTGTGACTCTTTTTACCCAACTCACTGTGTCTGTGAGCAAGAGTCTTAGCCATGTGCAGCTTTGAAAAACAACCCCCCATCAACCTTTCCAAAAGATGCAGCAGCTTTATGAGGTCGTTTCCAACTCCATATAGAGCAAACCAATTCTGTTTGATAGATGGTGTTGAGCAAAACATTCTCATGTGAGATGGGATGGTTATATGTTGAGCTGGAAGACTAGATGCTGCTGAGAGGGAGTCATGGAAGAAGGTCCTGAGAGTAAGTCCTCTTGACAGACAATGGCCTTGAACTTGATTTTGGAGTTAGTTCTTGCTCCTGCTCTTCTACCTGGTCTTGGCTTTGGATCCTCTATCCTGGATTTTACCTCCTTAGCCTTATCATTTCAGTATGTGGGTTTTCTTTCCTGTATTCTTGACCCTATACCTGCTTTAGTCATGCATTTTGTGCTTTAAAGATAGTCTTTTCTTTAAGATAAGCTTTTTGTTTTTAAGCGAATGATGCATAAAAATGATAGTCTTAGAACTTGGGGAGCTGGGGGGTCCTGTCCAGCCACGCATTCTCTCCCAGGAGGCTTCTGAAAAGGCCCTGAGAGGCATGGATGAGTGCAGGGTTGGAGGGGAAATTTGATATAAAATTCTTCATTGTAGGGTCTTGCTTCTTGGTGTCCTTGCTAAAGCACTTGAGCCCTGGAAACCGTCCTTTCTTCAGGTGTATAATTTGTCTACTAAACAACACTTGCCTTACTTACTTTATATCCTCTTTTAGAGGATAATATGAGAAAGTGAAAATTCTCTGCAAAATGGACAACGTTTTTAAATTGCTAATTGCTGCGCTCAGATTAAGAGAACTTTTCTGAATTTGATCATTATTTATAGATTCTTCAAATACTTTTAATACATGAATGTGTGCCTATAGTTATTCTTGGCTACTGTGCCTCTTTCTCACTGTGGCTCCTTCAGTAGGCAATTCTCAAAGCTGCTATATTCAGCAAAAACAATATAAATGTGAAGAGTAAATCTTATTCTTGTTAAATGAGAAATGGGTGCACTGTACGGCGGATTTTGTACTGTAAATGTAAATGTTTTGAAAGCATATTGTTGACTAAAAAATAAAGGCATTATTCTGGTTCTTATTTTTCATATTCTGTATCTGAAAGTTACAAATGAAAATGCCCACAGACCAAAGTAATGGGGGTTTGCTTCTGTATTTGGCCGTTTATGCCCTGCAATACAATTCAATCGGTGAATGTATTTTGCATGATTTTCCCACAGAGTGTGCTGTATTTAATAGCATCTGGCACATCTTGGAGAGCCCCATTGCATATCACGAGATGTTTAAATCGTATCGAATACTTTATAAAAGCAATTTCCATTCTGTTGTGTTCTCTTTGCAGATGGTGATCCCAAACAGTTAACAGTGATAATACGCTTCACTTTACTTACTTGTGACTTAACACTGTTGCAGATGGAGAAACAATATTTATGGATCACTGTTTCTCTTTCTTTCTTTCTATTTCATTGCCAGAGGGCACATGCACTTGCGAGAGAGTGAAAGCACTCCAATGAGTGAAGTCTTCTTTCCTCTATTTCTCCATCCCTTCTGGATTTTAGGCATGCATGCTCACGTGCCCAGTGTATTTTTTCAAGCTGCTGAGGTCAGAATATGAAGCAGAGTGGGCCACGTGGGATCCACTCTGATAAGGGCCTGCCTGGATCATTGTTTCTGTTTTCTAATATTGAGACTGACTTCTTTTTTTTTTGAAAGGTTTTTGCTATAGGGCGCATGCTCTCGCCAGACAGACAGAGAGAGACAGAGAGACAGAAAGCACGAAATCACCCCCCAGGAGGGATGGCCACGCCACAATCCCTTCTCCTCCATTCTCCTCCCAGGATCTTTGGCATGCACGCACACGTGCCTGGCGTGAGTTTTAAGCCACTGGGTCCGGGACGCGAACTGCGGTCGACTACGTGGGAGTCCAGTGACATAGTCATTATGCTAACTGCTGGTCCCAAGACTGACTTCTTAGACAATATCTCGAATTCACATTTAGGTCTACAGTGCCAGAAGGAAGCTCACATTTGTGTATGCATACTTGATTCTTACCTGTAATAGACAAAGTGCTCAATTTAATAATGATGGAACCTATGGAGACCAGTTCACTCAATTTTTAAGGTAATAGAACCAACACAGATAGTATTTGGTGAATATGTTTGTCTTGCCCAATTTCCAGTGCCCATGAGCATCCCCTTATCTGAAAAACACTGAGCAAAGTGGTGAACTCTATGGAGTTACACTGTTAATAACACACATTTCATACTGTCAGGGATTGTATAATCAAGCAAAAAGGAGTTATTCAACAATAACAAATATTTATCAAATGTCCTCTCTGTGCCAGGCATTGTGTCAAGCAAGACTATATAATTGTACCTTATTTAAAATATTTCAGGGTAACTCACCCATTTTTCAATTGGAAGCTTTAAGGGATAAAATAGACTTTGAAAATCACTGTGATAGGCTTAATACGCTTTAGTAGTCCAATAGTCTTACTGAAGAGAATCTACCTTGATAAACTGGACATCTTGGTCCCTAAGCCAAATGCTGTATAGTACTTTAACCCATTCACAAATCATTTACCAAAGACATCTCTAATTTTCTGCTTTCAAGCTAATAAGGCTAGGACCAGCCAGGTGGTATGGTGTTTAAGGTGACTAGATCCCACATGACTGATTGCATTTCAAGTCCTACACCCTGTGGCTTGAAAAACATACTGTGTAGAGACCAACAGTTGGTGTAATGGCTATGTTGCTGGACTCTCACGTCGTCGACCATGGTTCGCATCCTGGACCTGGTGGCTTAAAACTCACGCCGGGCGCGTGTGCGTGCATGCCCAAGATCCTGAGAGGAGAATGGAGGAGAAGGGATTGCGGCGTGACAATCCCCCCTGGGGGGTGATTTCTCGCTTTCTGTCTCTCTGTCTCTCTCTGTCTGTCTGGTGAGCGCACGCTCCCTATAGCAAAAACCTCTCAAAAAAAAAAAAAAAAGAAAAGAAAAACATTCTGTGTGTGTGCATGCCCATGACTCTGAGAATAGAATAGAGGAGAAGGGACTGTGACATGGCCATTCTCCCAGGAGTGATTTCTCATTTTCCTGTCCCCCCTCCCCCCGCCCCAGTCTCACTTGGGCAAGAACATGCACCTTAAGGCAAGAACTAAAACAAAAAAAAAACACAAAACAAAAGATAGAAAGGCTGAAGTTTTGAAATAGAAGAGCTAGGAAATAGAAATAAAAGCATCATAAGGAAGGTGTCTTCTAACTCGTGAAGGAAGGTGAATTTTATATTTCAATTATGGGCCCTGTGAGTCTTCTTACATTTATTAGGGGACTTCAAAAAGTTTATGGGAAAGTGACATTAAAGTAGAAGTTTGTTGGTGCAAACTTTAAAAAAAAGAGTCCATGCTTTATTTGGGCAATAATATGCCTTTTTCCATGAACTTTTTGACCCCCCCCCCCCAACTAACCACCACATACATTATAAAGTGCTAAGCTTTAAAAAACTTTTTTTTTTAAAGCTTATTTCTTCTGAGAGAGAGAGCGATAACATGCCCAGCAGGGTCTGGGCGATGCAATCCACCTGTAGGCCCAGCCAGCCCTGGATCATGGGTGTGAGTGTGTGGTGTACTCAGAGGGGTCTCTGGATGCAAATCTGGAAGCTTGCTATGTGGGCCAACCTTGCAGAGTGTTGTGTTTTACTATTGTACCACCATCCGCAACACTCCCCTTCCCTGTGACAAACTGCCTTTCATGTGCAAAGTGTATTGTAATGAGATTATTGCGAAGTACCAGAACACACACACACACACACACACACTCCTATATGTTGGAGTATATATATTTATATATCTCTCAAATGTCTGTGGTCAGATTCTATAGGTAAGCATACTGAATTCAGGCAGTCCAGGTTATTTAAAATAATCCCATCAGTTAATTAAAATAAATAAACTCTTCCCACATTCACCTATTTTTTAATTCAATCATTAGGTCTTTAAAAATAAGTAGACACTAATTTGTGTAAATATTTAAAGAGTGCGTATAATGTACTGACTACTGGGTGCTGAAGAGAGAATCGAAGCAGGCAGTATCCAGTATGAGAACAATTGCCTTTAATTGGAGCCGTAAGAACCCTTGTGGAGACAACAGTGGATAGAGTGGCTTCAGGAGAGGGAGAGATGACTTCTGCTTTGGAAGCCTGGCAGATGACGGTATCTGTGTGAGTGAAGCTTTCTTAGAAGAAGAGATGCTAGACACTGGATGAATCAGAGCTCTCCAGGCAGATAATGGGTGTGGGTGGGACCAAGATGCAGTGTCTGGGTCGTCTTGTAGGCTCTCCCCAGCATGCATAGGCAGTTCCTTTGAGTGGAGCTTGAGTACTTGCAGATGATTGACTGGAGATGAGGGGCTAGCTCCTGGGGACTTTGCAAACCTGTGATGATGAAGATCTTGGGCTCCAGGCAGTACTCTAGGCAGTGGTGGGCCAACTCGGGGTTTGAAGCAGGTCAGTGACGTGACCGTGTTCTTGTTTTATAATGATCTCTCTAGTAGTAGAGTTGAGGACAGATTCAAAAGGCAGACAACAATTCAGTTAGGAGCTCCTGATCGAACCACAATAAGTGAAGGAGATGGACATGGGAAATGTTAAAGGGGGAACTGAATTGAATGGGGGATGGCAATGAGAGAGAGGCAGTTTTCAGGATGTGTGCTGGATTTGGGTTGTCAGTGCCCTGTTTACTGGGAGAGGAGAAACAGGAGGAGAATGGTATTCAGGTACAGAGTAATCCATTCAGTTTTGTTCCTACTGAGGTTGAGGTGTTGCTGGAGTAAGGGGGTGGGGGTGGGGGTGGGGGGTGTTGGAAAGTGCAATGTTTAATTCACAGAAATGTGAAGATGAATAAAATATGAGTCTATGGGTCTGCTGATGGCATGGAGGTTAGGACAGCTGGATTCCACATGACCAACTGTGTGGTTCAAATCCCAGACCTGGTGGTTTGAGAAACATACCAGGTGCATGTGCATGTGTGCTCAAAGTCCCAAGAGGATGGAGAAGGGATTGTGGTGTGGTCCTTCCCCCACCCCCCCATCCCGGAGGTGCTTTCTCACTTTCTTTCTTCTCTCTGTTTCTGTCTTTCTCTGGAGAGCACACACATCCTATAGCAAAACTAAAAACAAAAAACTCATGAGTTTCTGAAAAAGAATTCACAATCCAGTAGAGGAGTTAGTTGTCCACATTCTAGGAAGACGTAAGTCAAAACTGACCCTGAGCTACAACAAACAACATCCTCAGGGAACCGTTCCCATTTCTCTTTCTGTCCCAGAACTTTTGCAGCACTCCTGTTCCTGAAATTCAGCTCCAAAACTGGCAAGCTTCTCTTTTTAGAGCACACATATAATTGTATATAATGGTTAAGAACCTGCTGATGGTTCTCAGTTGCCTCTGAGCTAAATCCCAGACTTCTCAGTGTGGCATTTTCAGCATCTCAGAAGTCCTATTCCGCGCTCTTCTTCAATACGATGAGATGGAGCCAGTCCACCTACCAGGCTGTCACTGTGCCCAGGAGAGCTCCTGCTTTGTCTTACATGTTTTCTTGGTTCGAACAGCCCCCCCCCCCCCCCAGCTCCTAGGGAGCCCCCCCCACCAGCTCCTAGGGATAGTGGTGGACAGGTGTCCTCAGGCATTTTCATCTCTGACTTTTACTGCCCCTGCAACCATGCCTCTGTAACAGAAAGGCATATGAGAAGGCAAATGGCAGTAAGGAGTGAATACTAATTGGAAGACCTGGATTAGAGACTTGATACTGTGTTTTAAAATCCATTGGTTTACAGTCAACCAGTTGATTCCTTTATGTTCAATTTCTTCATTTGTAAAACGGAGTAAAAAAGGTTCTTATAGTTTTTCCCCAAGTGAAAAAGAAGTCCAGAGTGAAAAATAGACAAAACAGAACTTGTAAATGAAGTGCTTTATAAATGTGTCTTATGTGGACCTTTCACTGAAGGCATTGAAATGTCTATTTTTAAGTAATAAAACAAAGTGTACAATTAATGACATCTTGCAATTGCAAGCCTTTCTTCTTCTTGAGAAATGTTTGATGAACATTGACTGTAAATAGGGAGGTGCTATCTATTCAAATCTAAACTGATCACTTAGTACATCGTGTCCCGCTAGGTCCTGAAAATAAATGTATCATTATTTTCTTCTTTGAGAGAGTCAGTATACTTACATGTCATGATTGACGAGGCTACAAATTATGTTCAGGGAAATTCAACTTTATCTCAAATTCCACCACTAACTTTTACTTAGGTTTGGCTGCACAAGGGATAATAGATAATTCCTCATACATTTGCTTGATAGTCTTCAAATATTTATGATCTGTTATTCTTCTTTCCACGTTAATACGATGGCACTTGGAAGATCCTTTACTGAAGGCGATGTAGTCGGACGACAGTGATGAGTAGCCCCTTCGGCAATTGCATTAAACTTTTTATCTGCTTGTCCGTGCGCCTGCAAAAGCAGACACACAAAAATGATGGGAGAATAGAAAATGAAGCTACTTCATAGATAAGCATTTAAATGTGTCTTCTGGAACAGGAGTCCTAATTGGCCCTAGACAGCTGTCAAAAACATTGCTTGTTCCTCTGACTTGATCAGAGTGTCTGCCTCTGCAATAGTTGTTTCTTTTTTCTTTTATTTTTCTGCACTAGAAAATACACAAAACGTTTGCTTATGCCTATTTTCTTTCCTTTTTTCAGTTAAATGTTAGTGATTATCCACAAACTAATTTTTTCTTCCCTGCTTCCTTTCTTGCTTCCTCTCTTCCTTTATGGAAAACCAGGCACCCTTGATAGGGTTTCATTATGCTATGATCCCCTCACTTCAGGCTTCCAGCCAGCCAGGATGATGGGCGCATGCACCCAACACATTTCAGGGCCACCTCTACATGGCTGCGACATTGCAGAGTGGTGCCTGACTGCTGGTGCCACCATGGCCGAGCCTGCATATCCCTATTTCATTATTTTCTTTATTTCTTTTTTTTTAAATTTAATTTGTTTTCTTCTTCTTCTTTTTCTTATTCTTCTTCCTCTTCCTCTTCTTCATTTTTTATACATTCAATCACTATATATCACTTAGCTTGTATAGAGAGTTTACCTAGCATGAAATACACCTCAGACCAGTCCATTGATAATACTATATGTGTCATCATTAACAGATAATAAACCATTTCTGTGTCCCACAAAGTATTACCTCTCTATTTTTTTCTCCTTAATTACCTTCCATACACTCTTCCCCTCTCCCACCCTATTTGCACACTGTGTCCGGTGTCCATAACTATTTTCAATGCTTTTATGTCCTCCAGTCTTTCAGTCTCTACCATAGAATGTGACAGTTGGTATATGTTAAGTGGAGAAATATAATGTTTCTCTTTCATAGCCTGATTCGCTTCACTTAGTAATAAATCTTCCACATTAGTCCATTTTCTATCAAATGCCAGGGTCATCTTTTTTATGGCCAAATAGTATTCCATGGAGTATATGTGCCACATTTTTTTTTTTAAGAGAGATTTTTTGCTATAGGGTATGTGTGCTCACTGGAGAGACACAGAGAAAGATTTGCCTCCCAGGGGAGATAGCCATGCTGCAATCCTTTCTCATCCATTCTCCTCTCAGGATTTTAGGCACACCTGGCATGAGTTTAAAGCCACTGAGTCTGGGACTTGAACTGCAGTTGACTACATGGGAGTCCAGTGGCATAACCACTACACCATCTGCTGGTCCCTGTGCACACTTTTTCAATCCATTCATCTGTTCATGAACATTTAGGTTGATTCCATGTCTTAGCAATTGTGACTAATGCCACAATAAACATCGATATGCAAGCAGCTTTCCAACTGAGCATTCTCCTTTCCTTTGGGCATATCCCTATATCTAAAAATCATTTCCCTCCTTAATTTCTACCTCCTAAGCTGCTAACTTTTGGCTTTAAATATCTCTTAACAACACTAATGGCAATATTTAGCTTGTGAGCTGCTCATCCCTCTGCCCTGTGATGCATGTACATACATCATTGTCTGTATGTGATGTGAGAGTCTGTATAAGCCTCCTCCTCCATGAAGTCTTCACAGAGTTCAGGCTCCCCAGCTCTCAGAGCATCATCCTCTCTCACTGACTCTTGCTTTTAATGGACAATTATTCATGCCTACTGATCTTTCTAGAGTCTTGACTTTGACTTTCTTTAGAATCAAACTTCCTGAGGGCAGTACAAGGGAGTTGCTTGAGAATAAGCAAGCATTATAAATATGCAAATGAGATTCTGCCCTGTGTGACCTGTTATTATCTCATGACTCAGTTTCAAAGCAAAGTAAGATGGAATAGTGAAATAATTATCTGGACAATTTAGCAGGAAAACAGTGGCAGACTGAATTTTCCACACAATGTGTGACTTCTCCCCACCCCCATCCTGCATCCCTTAAAGGATCTGAACTGTGTTGGCACACCTAGAACTATATATTAGGATCCTGCCCATCTGTTCAGAATGGCGGCCCTTCAGGAGAGGACTCTTCCTGTTTACGCAGAGAATCCAACTAAAGTCAGCTCTCCGGCCCGGCCTCCAGGAGTCTAGTGACATGCACAATCCAGTTGTGCATTGTGCTGCCTGCAGTTCCCCTTGACCACCCTGGTGGAGACCCAGATAACCATTTACAAACATACATGTATCATAGGCTTAAAATATGCTCACATCTGGGGAGCATTGCCAAATGCCCTGAGCTATACTGCCCACGGCCTACACCAAATGCATTCTTTACGGGGCCATCTCTGGTGCAACAATACTTGTCTGATTAAGGCACCAAAGCCCACTCCCCGAGAGCAGCAAAGGACACACCAACGCTGAAGGAGCTCGTTCTCCCCAAAGGCATGTTACTTCATGCTGGAGACTCTTCATAGGTGGAAAAGCACAAAGAGACACAGCACAGTATTTGGGCTCTTCCATCAGAGCAGAGCGCTGCGGGGGGGGACACGAGTAGGGTGAAAAGGGGGGAGATGATTTCATTCAGTTTCTAAGAAACACATGAAATTGGCTTCTCTCCTTGTAGCTCACACTACCCACAAATATTTCCCTACCTGCCCAGTGATGCGCTCGCGTATTTCCTCCTTGATTTCTCGGATCGGTCTGTGGGAGTTGGTATAAGCCAAACAGATCCTCAGAGCACTTAATAAATCTAAAAGAGGCATATAGGGGAGTCCTTATAAATATATAATAGCCACCTCTGGATAACACTTAGACATTTTTACTCCCTGAAAGGGATGTTATTTTTGAGGGTCTCCAATTGTAACATCTTGAAAGGAGCCACACGGATGATGTGGAAATGGAAAGAGGATAATGCATTTAACATGGCTTTTTCAGACCACTCTTTCATCAACTATTGATTTGATTGCAAAAGCCTTTAGTTAGTGCAGGAATTCCACTGGTAATAATTAAATTTTCAAGAGATGCGTTCGTAGGAGAAATGAGGGGAGAAGAGAGGGAGGGGCTGCATGCAGAGAGTGGGCCCCGCGAATGTTAATGACTCTGTTAGAGTTACATAAAATTAACAGAAATTAGATCTATGGTTATTGAAGAGCCTCCTTTATATTGAGAGGAGCCATTTAAGTATAACGATTGGGGATTATGCTTCAGCGAGCCCTTTAACTGTTCATTTGCCTGCCTAACTGACCGCTGGGTGGGATGCGATAAATTCAGGATATTGTGAAATGACGCCCATTTCCCTTTAATCTGGATTCCTTTGCCCCTTTTTCTTCATAACATCACAGTGTGGGACAGCGATGAGCTTCATCCTGTGCTAAGCGAGGTTTACTGCAACTAATAGTTCTCGCAAAGCTTACGGTAATTAACAGTTTCCCCCTATTTATCTTGAGTTCTGTCTGGAAGACCTTTCCTCCCATTTCCGCAGAGCCTAATTGGAATGTAGTTTCAGCGTTTCCTTCCTGCACTAGGCCCACGATCACTATAAAAGGTTACCGTGATCTGAACACGCATTATGTCAAAGTAGACGTGAATGTTCTGACCGAGAACAGCAACGTGAGCATAATGGAGTGTGCGGCTCTTGCCATGGACAGATTTTTTTCCGTTCCTATAGAAATATTTGTATGCTAATGTGCTTCTGAAGGTGAGACCTGACTTGTTACGCTAACTCCAGCACTGGCTGGGGAAGATGTTAGCCAGGTTTCATGGGAAAAGATCTTTGTGAGTAATGAGCTGAGAAGAGAGAAGAGAAAGCAATCTGACTGCTTATGATAAAGACCTGACAACAAAGAGTTAAAACCCAGTCTATTGTCTGAGCTGCCTTGTGTTAGGAAACTGGGGCATATAGATGAATTCACTGGGGGCCAACTGTTTGATTTCTCTCCCTGCTGCTTGGCACAGGAAGGAAAGCGTTGCTGCATTTATAGCAGAAGGTTGGATTATATTCTCTTTTGTAGGAATTAAACCCCATAGAATAATTTAGGTGTATTCAAGCATAATGAAGCCAAAACATATAAAGAGGAGTTGGTAGAGTTGTCTCAAGGCAAATGCTATTGGCTTCAGGGTCAAAGTGCTGTTCCTGCTCTGTGCCCTCCTTTGGATGACCTGTGCTCCTTGGGAGTGAGCGTGTGCAGAACATTCAGTAGCCGTGGTGCTTTCGGAACTCCCTCCTTTTCTTTCTAATACAGTTCAGAAAAGCTTGGATCCCACAGAGAACAGACTAATCACAGCGGTCTAAGAATTCCCCACTACCAGACCATCATAGTGCTTCACTGGGATGTGAGTCCATATAAAGAAATCTTGCCGACTATCAGCCTGTGAGTTAACATGCATTCACTCAGGGTAAATCATGAACGTAGTATGGGGAAAGTTAGGTTCTGACCAAAATATTAAAGCATCTGCTTTAATTATTTCTTGTGCCAAAATGCCCACCACATATTAGATGTGAGACGGCCAATGCTGAACTGCTACTTCAAGGCACAGGATGATTTTTGTCCTAAGACTGACTGTACAAGGAAAGTGGCAGGAGGGGTGAGTGGAAGGTAGTTGTAGGATGTTATTCCTGTTCAGTCATGCACATGCAGTGTTGCGCTAAGTAGAAGTGCTCCATGAGTAGTCAGGGACAAGCAGCACTCATGGCCAGAGATAGACAGACTCCTCTCTCAGGTGGGGACCAAGGGCCCTGGCTTCTAGGTCCATGGGTCAGCTTTAAGTCACATTGCTTTGGTGCTTGATTGTGTGGGTGGAATCCTGATGCTCCTGCTGGCATGGGATTGCTATCAGATTAGCAGTAAGTGCTATTACTGTCTTTAAAAATCACAAATTTAAAAAAAAAATATTATTCTTAATTACTTAGTCAAAAATAATAATCAGTTGAATTTTGTGGTACATGAGGAAGAATGTTGTTTTGCAAAAGACTGGGGTATGAATATACATGTGTGTACATGTAGTATGTACAGTCTGTCAGTTCTGCACTCATGCTCCTTTTGAAAGTGCAAGTATGATCCAGTGCCATTCATATACCGGGAACAATTTGAACACAATGTGAATCGTGTGTTGGTCATGCAATTTTGTCAGTGAGAAATACTAGATGAATCTAGAAAATGGCACCCAATTGAACCAAGCCACCCGGGGAACACAAAATGCACACACCTTGACCTTCTACCAGCTCCTCAGTTCGCCCCATGTGGCAAGCCACACCCAGGACGCCCATGTGCATGCTGAGTGCTATCACAACCTCCCTCCTATTCGGATACCTTCTTTCTCCCAGTTTCAAATAACATCATCAACAGCAACCTTGTGATGCTCACATCCACAAGCAAGCTTCAGATACTTTTTCCAAGTACTATGCCGTATATGTTGTAAAATACATGATTTCTTAACTATGGGATTAAGAAGTGCGTATATATTTATATTTTAAATATAAATGTATATATATATTTCACATAATTGCATATTATTTAATATATGCACTACTGTTTTTCTTAGGGCTTTCTCTAAGCCTGTCTTTTCTATAAGCCTTATGGTTTTCATTGTGTAATTTTATAATAGATATTGCAGTGAAATTTAGAAACAAATAATTGCATGATAGCAAAACTGACTGTATTTGTTACAATTGTTCAGAAAAACCTGAAATATTTCTCCCTTCCCCCCTCTGTCTCCTTTAAAAAATATGTTTCCTAGGTTCAAGTCTCTTCTAGTTTTTAACTACCTTAACAGAAAGTAATGTTAACCATCATTTGTATGTTTAGTTTTGTAAAATCCTAGATATTTTCATTTTGCATAATCTCAATAAATGTTTGTTGAATTGATTCAAATTAGTTTATTCACTGGTTAAATAATAGAACCTATAATTAGGGTTGCTAAGATTCATGTCTTAGATATCTATTGAAGCTCATCGCTTTCATACCCACAAATTTTGAAGACCTTATTTTCTAAAATAAAATTCTATGTAGACAGCAGTATTTCCAAGGATTACATTTAATAATGACACATCAAAGACAGATTTTAATGAAAACAAGGTTTAAGGATCAATTCATTTTCTTTCTCCTTCATTTGTAAAGGTTGTTAGTCAGGGCTTGATCTAGGAGTGGAGTTATCAGAAATTTGTAGCATGAGTCTTATATTGACCTCACTCTTATCTTGGGGTTAGCTGCATTTGAAATCTGGTCATAAATATAGCCTTGAAGATCTCCTAGATATGAGCAGCTTAAGGAATTATGTGTTGAAATGCGTTATCCATGGCTTATTGACAGCTGTCATTCTTTACTGGTTTTTAATTCTTTGGAAACTCCCCTATTTCTTTCTTTCAGAACAAAAAGAAACCACAGTAAGTGTAAACATTTCCATCATTTTTTCCCTCCATTGTGTAAAATATAAGTTTCCAATTTCTCTACAAGGAAGAGAATATTTTTGAACAGTTACCTTCACTGGTGGTGATGTGAAATTTAAATTTGATGCCTTTTCTTCTTCTCTGAGTTTGCACCAAGTAGAGTTTAGAGCACTTGTGGAACAGATCAAAGTGTTCTAGGGGTGGGAGAATTTCTAAACATAGATGTTCTCAGTTGCATTCACTGTCAATGAATTTAGAAACATTCAAAATATTTATGAGATTTTATGCTTAGAAAATTGAATCAAAACTTAAAAATTTTTTTTAAATTAAAAATTAACAGAAGTTTGTTCTTGTGTACCTTTTTTGCTGAATATTTTCTGTCGTTGCTGTTTTTTTCTTGATTCTTTTCTCTTTCTTTGCTCTTGTAATATTTTTGTATAACTTCAGTATTATTTCATTTCTTATTATTACTCACAGCTATTTGCAAGAATTTTTTGTAGGAGAGGAATTCTTATTCTCTGGGATAGTGTGTTACAGAAAATTCTTCCACTTGTTCCTTTTCAGATAGCAGAATTTGGCAACTGTAGGCCTGTTTGCAATTTGTCTCTCTTCCCTACCATATTCATTGTCCGTCTGCTTCCTGCAAAATGGTTTGTTTGCCCATTTGTTCAGATTTAGCTATTCTGCGCCTGCCTGGACAAAGCTGGAAAGTAGACTGACTGATGGAAAATGGACATGATGCTGATGGGAAAGAGGGATTGATTCGAGGGCAGCCCTCAAAGTCATTTGATTATATGTCTAACATAACTCAGAACAAATTATATTTAAATTGTGAAGGTAATTCTCCAAAGTAACTTAGTATTTTCTACTTCTCCAATATCAAGATTTCATTGAATTGTTACTACCTAGAAGGAGACTAATAGTTACCAAAGCTCCTTTTTCACTTGCCACTTAGCGTATGGAGAAAGAGATCACTGAGTAGCTCAGCGAACATAAGGCAATTAGAAGCATGTAGATATAAGGAAGTCAAGAGATGGCAAAATCTGAAAACTAAATCCTAATTTTTTATTTATTTATTTTTTTAGAGAGATTTTTGCTATAAGGCACATGTGCTCACCAGTGAGACAGAAAATGAGAAATCACCCCCTAGGGGGATGGCCACACCACTATTGCTTTTCCTCTATTCTCCTCTTGGAATTTTGGGCATGCTTGCACTTGCTCCTGGTGTGAGTTTTAAGCTGCTGGGTCTAGGACTTGAACTGCAGTCGGCCACATGGGAGTTCAGCCACTTGCCATCTGCAGGCCTCGATCCTAGTTTTTATTTTTTATATGAATTTTATTTTATTTTAATTTCATTTATTCATTCAATCACATATACCACTTAGCTTGTAAAGTGAATGTTTCAACATGAATACACTTCTCACCAGTCCAGTTGGGGATACTATACACTTTATCATCAACAGAAAAAAGCCCATTTCTTTGTCCCATAAATATCTTGCCTCTCTATTTTTCTCCTTCATGTCTTTCCTTAGACTCTCCTCCTTCTCCCACCCTCTTCCTACACTGTATTCAGTATCTACAACCATTTTCTATGTTTCTATATCTTCTAGTTTTTCAGTTTCAGCCATAGAGTGTGGACAGTTGGTATATATTAAGTTGAGACATACAATGTCTCTCCTTCATAGCCTGGCTTGCTTCACTGAGCAGTAAATCTTTCATATTCATCCACTTTCTGTCTAAAGCCAGTGTCTTTTTAATGGCTGAATAGTATTCCATAGAGTATATGTACCACACTTCTTAAATACACTCTTCAGTTTGTGGACATTTGGGTCGGTTCCATGTCTTAGCAATTGTAAATAATGCTGCAATAAATGTAGCTGTATAAGCACTTTTCTGACTAAGCGTTCTTCTGTCCTTTGGGTAGATAGATACCAAGGAGTAGGATTGCTGGATCATATGCTAGTTTTATTTGTAGATCTTTGAGTAATCTCCATATTGTTCTCCGCAATGGCTGGACCAATTTACATCCACATTAACATTGTAGGTGAGTTCCCCTATCACCACATCCCTGCCAGCTCTCATTATCTTTTTTTTTTTTTTCATCTTCTTCATTCTGACTGAGGTTGGGTGGTATCTCACTGTGGTTTTGCTCTGTATCTCCCTTATGATGAGGGATGTTGAGCATTTCCTCATATGCCTTTTGGCTACTCATATGTCTTCCTTGAAGAGTTGTTTATTCAGCTCATTTTCCCATTTTTTAATTGGGTTGATTTTTTTTTTGGGGGGGAGGGCAGGTAAGCCACTTGAATTCCCTGTGTATTCTGGTTATTAGTCCCTTATCTGAAACATAGTTTCTAAAAATATTCTCCCATTCTGAGGGCTGCCAACTCACACTAATGACTGCATCTTTTCCCATGCAGAAACTTCTTAATCTGATGTAATCCCACTTGTCTGTTTTTGGGGTTACTGACTGTGCTTTGGGGGCCTTGCTTAAGAAGTCTTTGTCTACCCCAATATCTCTCAGAGTTTTCCCAGTGTTTTCTACCTGTAGTTTTATAGCTTGAGGTCTTAGGTTTAGATTTTTTATCCACCTTGAGTTGATTTTTGTCAATATTGAGAGGTAGGGGTTCAGATTCATCTTTCTGCAGGTGGATATCCAGTTCTTCTGGTACCATTTGCTAAAGAAGTTTTCCTTTTCCCACTGGATTGACTTGTATCCTTTGTCAAAAATCAGTTGGCTATATTGGCTGTATATTTTTGGGTTTGTTTCGGGGGTCTCTATTCAGTTCCATTGGTCCACATGTCTCTTTTTGTGCCAATACCATGAGGTTTTAATTATCACAGTTTTATAGTACATTTTGGGGTCAAGGAGTGAGATGCCACCCACTCCACTCTTCTTGTGCAAGTTCTTTTTTTTTTTTTTTTTAAGTTTGCCATTTTTTTTTCCCAAGAGAGAAGGAGGTGAGAGAGGGAGGGAGGGAGGGAAGGAAGGGGGAGAGAAGAGAGAGAGAGAGAGAAGAGAAGAGATCCCCAACACAATTCCATGCCTGGATCCTTTTCAGCCAGCCTGGGTCACTGGCACACCTACACCCAGCATGAGAAACATTCTGGGCACATATGCTTCTGTCCCCCAAATCCCCAAAGGAAGGAAAATGGAGAAGAAATTTCAGTGTGACAACTGTCCCATGGGGGTGATTTCTGACTTTCCCTCTGTCCCTGGTGAATGCATATGCCCTCTAGAAAAACTTAACAAACAAACCAAAAAAACTAAACAAAAAAGTGTAGACCATTTGAATTACTCTGGCATTTCTTTAGTCTTACTGTGTATTTCTGAGTAATCACTGGTTCCCTGATCTTTATTTATTAACTCATGTACCTTGGTTTTAGTGTCCCCATTAAACATAGTAGACATTAGTAAATTTTACCCCTTAATTCAGAGGATAAAGAGCTAAAAACATATTTCAAGACATGTCAAGAAATAGAGTTCTAAGTATCCACTAAAAAATAGATACATTGCAAAATATTGTTAGTAATGATCCCAAATGTCAGAGAAAGACTAAGAATGGGCACTGGAGGTTCAGAAACCTCAACTAAATTTCCTCTGCCAGGCTTGTTAACTTGTTCTGAGTTTCTGGGCTTCCTTCTCCCCTTCAGACAGATCGAGTGAAAGACCAGCAGATAAAATCCTTTTGCAATCCAGAAGCAATCACACCAGCTTTGTGCAGATAATAGCCCTGTTTAAGTCTGCAGGTGGGATACTTTATTGACTGTAAACTCCTAGAGCCTATGCACAAATATTGGCAGGCAGGTAACCAACTAACAGTTGGAAAAGGTAGGCAAATAGATGAAGTCGAAGCAGAGTCTGAAAAAAAAAAGACACTGGCTGCTGTGGGCCTGTAAGTGGAGAATATTTTCCTTATTCTTTTGCTTCCACCCACAGGGCAACATCCAGCCATTTTCTCCAGCAATTGCTTCTGGCCACGCCTTTGGTCTATACCAGTGGTTTTCAATCCTGCCTGCACATTAGAGTCACTCAGGGGATTTTGAAAAATAGGGAAACCTGGTTGGCACCTCCAGCAATTCAGATTTATTTGGTTTAGGGTAGAATCTGGGGCTTGATAATTTTTTTTTAGGTTTTTATCAGAGTTCATGTGTTTACTGGAGACACACAGAGAGAGGTAAAGAGAGAGAGAGAGAGAGAGAGAGAGAGAGAGAGAGAGAGAGCTCATGGATAGTCATGCCTCAATCTCTTCTCCTCCATTCTCCTCTTGGGATTTTGGGCATTTGAGCGTGCACATGTACCTGATATGATTTTCTTTCTTTTTTTTTTAAAAAAAGAAATATTTATTTAATTTTATTTATCATAATTATTATCATTTTTTTTTTATTTGGCCAGAGACCAGAGAGGGACAGAGAGAGTGAGAGGGAGAGTGAAAAAGCAAGCAGCCAGGTTCAGGACTTGAACCATAATCAGCCATGTGAGAGTCCAGCAACTTAACCACCATGCCATCCACTGGCCCTGCTTGGTGTGATTTTCAAGCCACGGGGTTCAGGACTTGAACCATGGTCAGTCCTGTGGGATTCCAGTGCCTTAACCACCGTGCCGTGCCACCTGCTGGGCTTGATAATTTTAAAAGCTTCCCCAGTGATTCTTATATTTAGTCAGTGTTGAGAAGCAGTGGCCCCTTAACTTTTTTTTTTTGCAGTGTAGCAGTTTTGGGATGCAGAGAAATGACTCCCAACCTCAGCTGCCTATGCGATTCCCTGCAGAGCTGTGAACAATGCCAAAATCCAGAGCATACCCTTGACTGATTAATTCAGAACTTCCTGAGCTGGGATCCAGGAATTGTTAAGCACTCTGTAGATGATTCGGATGTACAACCAAAGTTAAGAACCATGAATGTAGGATGATGTGAGGGTCCTGCAAGTGAACAAACAGCTTGGGTGTGAGAAACACCTAGAGAAGAAGAGAGGTGCTCTAGGAGAGAACCCCGGGAGGATTGGCACTGCCATGGAGGACAAGAGAAATCCTTGGCATCTAATGAGAAATGAAGTATTGAATTGATTTTCTTGGTCTGCTGGTGAAGGAGTAGGAACTTAGACAAAGAGAATGCCTGACATCCACAGGGAGAATGGGGATTGGGGGACATCCTGGGAGGGAATCAAGCAGGCATGATTTCCCTAAAATGTCTATATCCCAGAGAGGGAGTGATAATGGGGATGCTGAATCTGGAGGTTTCCAATGGCCGAACCAAGCCAGTGCTAGAAATATCCAGGTACCTAAATTAAGACAGTGACAATCAATGGTCACCTAATTGTAAGGTCACATTTAGCAAAGCTCTTCTCTTCTCAGCACCACTGGTGTCACTCCAGGCCTGACAAGGAACCAAGGCTGGGCTTCTGCAGATCGGTTCTTGGCAGGGCCCCAGATTCTCTGCATTGCTACCGTAAGGTCACATTGATCCTGAGAGTAGTACACAAGGACACAAAACAAGTACAAGGTCTAACAGCCCAAACTAAGACAAAAAACACCACAAACCATTTGGTATGTGAAAATGTGACATAGTTCTTTCTTCTCAAATAGATTAATTAATCAGTTGCCTTGAAAAAAAAAAAAGCAAAAAACTAAACAAAACCCTCTTTCCTGACAGGTGGGCTGGGCATCTCTAACTTCAGATTCTTGAGTACTCTTGCTCAGTAAACTTACCTTTTTTTCTTGAGTTGGTGCCACCTGAGTCTTACTCTGAACCATAACACTATTGACCTTTATTAAAGGGTATATAATTATCACTCCTTAACACAGTAGATTTCAACTGTCTATATGTTGTAGGTATTCCTTGCAAGTTTTTCCACTTGCAGGTTCCTGGTTGTCCATCAAATCCTAACTCAGTAGGTCTGCAATGGTGTGTCAAAGGCTGCCTCTTCTAATAGGCACTCCCAGAAGTTCCTATGGCCTTAGATCTCAGAACTCACGTATGTGGAAAATATGCTGTCATCTGCAGGTTGCTGACCTTCAGAGAGAAACAACTGATAGCCCAAGTGAAGCTGTATTGTTCTCCCCATGTATCACATTCATTTTTATCTTTAATATCGAATAGTTTCTGCAGAAACCAGGAACCCACATCTATTATGTATCTCCATGGTATTTGCGGTTGTTGTAGTTGGAAGCTGGGTGTAACATGAGTGTGCAATTGGTACTTCGAATCCCCAGTTCCTTTATATTGGAATTGTTCCTCCAAAGTATGCTTGGGAAAACTGCATAAAGTCCCAATAAAATTCTTATAAAGTACAAAGAGCAGAGAAATAGTTAATTTGCTCTCTAGTATGGGACTGTTAGCCACAGTTGGCATATGCCTTGCAGAAAAATTCCTTCCCTCTCTCAGACAGACACCTCTTACAACTGGTTCTGGTCTTGGTTTTAGTTAGTAACATCACTGGTTCTTTATAGATACAAGGAATCTTCAGAAAACATATGAGAAAATGTGTATTATGAAAAAAAACTATGCATGGTGGGACCAGGAGTTAGCATAATGGCTATGTCTCTGGACTCCCATGTAGCTGACCACAGTTCGAGTCCCAGACCCGGTGGCTTAAACTCACGCCGGGTGCATGTGCATGCATGCCCAAGATCCCGAGAGGATGGAGGAGGAGGGATTGCGGTGTGGCCTCCCCCCTGGAGGGTGATTTCTCGCTTTCTATCTCTCTGTCTCTCTCTGTTTTTCTGGCGAGCGCACATGCCCTATAGCAAAAACCTCTCAAAAAAAAATTCAAAAAACTATGCATGGATATCAAAAGTGTTTTGGACCAAAATGAACTTGTACTCTCATTTCATTTTTCTTTGAACTGTTTGAAGCCCCTTTGTAAATCACCCTCTGTCTCCTGAGGGAATGGCCACATTACAATCTCTTCATCTCCATTCAGTCATGTTTAGAGTGACAGTGTGGCCTGGGTTCCTCTTCAGCACATGCTCTTAGCCCAGCCCAGTCCCCTGTAAATGGCAAACATGACTCATGGGGACAGAATGCGTCTTTCTTCACCATCTTTGTCCATGGGCTTAGGTGAATGAGTAAAGTCAGAAAGTTGTAAGATGGTGTCCACACCTCATACTGTATCTGAGGTGTTCCTTAGCATAAATGGGGACTGAAGTGATTGAAACCTGTCAAAAATGGAGTGATTTTACACTTGAGTATATTCACAGGTGGACAATAGATCAGAACCACCACTTTTAGGGTGCCTGTGCTTTGCCTGGCTGTGTAACAGGAATTTTAAGTTCATGTCTAATCTTCTTAACAACTCAGCAATACAGGAATTGTCTCTCATTTCATGAGAGAATGGAAGTACAAAGAAGATAAGAACTTGTCCAGGGTTGCATAGACCGTAAGTGATAACGACATGGTTTAAATCCAGATTAGTCTGACCACAGAGCCCGTGATGTCTCCCATTGTCCTACCTCACTTCTCCAGAAACTCCCCTAACTGAATGGGACTAGTGGAAACCAAGGCAAAAGAAGCAAAGGCAGGGACCAGCAGTTAGCGTAATGGCTATGTCACTGGACTTCCATGTAGTCGACCGTGGTTCGCGTCCCGGACCTGGTGGCTTAAAACTCACGCCGGGCGCGTGTGCGTGCGTGCCCAAGATGCTGAGAGAAGAATTGAGAAGGAATTGTGGCATGGCCATCCCCCCTGAGGGGTGATTTCTCGCTTTCTGTCTCTCTGTCTCTCTCTGTCTGCCTGGCTAGCGCACGCACCCCTATACAAAAACCCCCCAAAAAAAAAAAAAAAAAAAAAAAAAAGAAGAAGCAAAGGCATTTGCAGTTTTCTCCTGCTATTGCCACTAGTGAGATGCAAGACATGGGTAAGACCATTGATTTCTATTAGAAGGGCTCAGAGTATGAAAGACTCATCTTTCTTCAACCTAAATTTTTTTTTAAATTTAAGTTTAATGTATGTTTGCATTGGTAAAAAGGATTCTACAATTCAAATAACATTAACAAAATTACAGGGCTATATGATTTCTACCATAATGTAAAAGCTCCCTTTCACCATCATTGTTTCAGGATTCTAGACTCGGAATTGGCTCTAAGGCTCCTGATAGAGGAATGCAGATGCTGTCTGCCATGATTCTGGAAGGTGACCCTCTTCCTCATCATCATGATCAGCATTATAGACAGAGAAGACTTCTCAGGGGCTTCTGCTTGGATGTGGCAGCATTAATTATCACATTCTGATATACCAGTAAAGGATGACAGGAGAAGCCTTCTGTTGGAAGGAATGGATACATAAAAAGACAATAGTAGGATTCCCTTTATTCGGGAACATAGGCAGAGATGAAAGAGTTGAGATTCAGAAGTATAATCTGTCTCATGTTTTCTACACCTCTTTAATTTTTTTTTTGTCATAGATAACTTGTGTTCACTGGAGAGAGAGAGAGAGAGCGAGAGAGAGAGAGTCAGAGAGAAAGTGAGAGATTACCCCATCTTCCGAGAGAATGGCCACACCATAATCTCTACTCCTCCATTCTCTTTTTGGGATTTTGGGCATGCACACACACACAGCCACTGTGATTTTCAAGCTGCCAGATCCAGAACTCAAACCTTGTGGGAGTCTTGCACACCACACTACCAGCTGGCCCCAGATACTTTCATTTTGTTTAATTTTAATTTTTTAATTTTAGTCTTTTATTTTTATAAAGCAAAAATTTCAGAGCTATTTCTTTTCAACAGAGAGCTTTATGTTCTTTTGTCTGTTAAAAGTTTCTTCATTTTTCCCTCTCATCCATCCTCTACCACTCATTTTCTGTCATTCACTCTCCTTTTTACAGTGTCTGGTATCTAAATTTGTCCTCTCTACTAGCTTATCTTCAGATTTTTCAATTTCTGCCATAGAGTCCAGTCATTTATTTAGTGGGGATATACAATATGTATCTTTCAAAGTATGGTATGCTTTGCTTAACATGATGTATTTTATATTTATTTACTATGAATCAAATGATAGGATATCATTGTTTCTTATGGCTGAGTAATATTCCATAGTATATATGTGCCATAGTTTCTAAACCTAGTGATCAGTTTTTGGACACTTAGGTTGATTTCATGTCTTAGCACTTGTAAATAATGTTGCAATAACCATGGGTATGTTAAATGTCTTTCTGAGTGTCTTCCTATCCTTTGGGCAAAAACCAAGGAGTGGGATTACTGGGTCATATGGTAATTCTATTTGTAGATTTTTGAGGAACCTCCATATTGTTTTCCACAGAGACCATACTAAGTTACATTCCCACCAATAGTGTAAGAGTGTTCCTTTTATACCACAGCCTCACCAGCACTTGTTGTTCTTTATTTTATTTTATTTTTTTAATTTTAACCTTGCTAACTGGGGTTAAATGGTGTCCCTTGTGATTTTAATTTGCATTCCTCTTATGATAAGAGACCTTGAATATTTTTTTCATATACCTTTTGGCCACTTGTAAGTCTTCCTTGGAGAGTTGTCTGTCTATTCAGCTTATTTACCCAATTTTTAATTGAGTTAATAATTTTTTTATGGGTCAGCTGCTTGACTCACTTATACATTCTGGCTACAAATCCCTTGTCTAAGGAATAAATTACAAATATTTTCTTCCATTGTGAGGGTGGTCTTTTCATTGTAATTGTTGCTTTGCTGTAGGGAAGACTTTTAGCTTGATATAATCTCACTTGTCTATTTTTGGGATTATTGCTTGTGCTTAGGAGTCTTATTTAAGAAATCTTTGCCTACTCCAGTGACTTCAAGAGTTTCTTACCAGAAGTTTTATAATTTGGGGCTTTACATTTAAATCTTTGATGTATTGTGAGTTGATTCTTGTTACTGATGAGAAATAGAAGTCCAGTTTCATTTTTCTGCAGGTGTATATCCAATTCTTCCAGTCCCATTTGCTGAAAAGACTTTTCTCTCCACTACATTGTCTTGTACCCCTTATCAAAGATCAGTTGCCTGCATGATATGCTGTTTATTTCTGAATTCTCTATTCTGTTCCATTAGTCTAGGTGTCTATTTTTGTGCTAGTACCATGCTGTTTATCAGCACTTTGTAATATGTTTTGAGGTTGGTTAGTGACATGCCTACAACTTTATTCTTTTTCACATAGTATTGCCTTGGTGATATGGAGTCTCTTATGATTCCAGACCAATTTTATGATTGTTTTCTTCTATTTCTGTGATGAAAGTCCCTGGCAGTTTGATTGGAATCACACTGAATATGTAAATTGAACTGACGTTTTTATTCTATTGATGCTTCCAATCCAAGAACAACAAAGATGTCTTTTGTATTTTTTCCTATCTTACTCAATTTCTTTTTCCACTTTTACTTAAATTTTCTTGTAGAACTCTTTCAGTTCTTTGATTAGATTTATTCCTAGGTATTTTATTTATTTTGTAGCTATTGTAAATGGAATCACTTTCTTCCATTTTGTCTCAGTCTGTTCATTGTTGGTGTATAAAAATACTATTGATTTTGTACCCTGCTACTTTACTGAATTCATTAATCACTGCTAGGGTTTTTTCTTGGATTCCTTTGGATTTTCTATGTATATAATCATATCATCTGCATATTGAAATAGCTTGGCTTCTTATTTTCTTATCTGAATGCCTTTTATTTCACTCTCTTGTCTGATTGCATTGGCTAGGACTTCCAGCACTATGTTGAGAAAGTAGATAGCCTCGTCTTGTTCCAGTTTTTACCGGGAAAGTTTTCAGCTTTTCTTCGTTCAGTATGATGTCAGCAATGGGTCTATCACATACGGCTTTTATTATGTTGAGGAATGTCCCTTCTATTCCTATTGTGCTGAGAGTCTCAATCATGGAGAGATGTTATATTTATTCAAGTGCTTTTTCTCAATCTATAGATATGATCATATGATTTTTATATTTTGGTTAATGTGATGTATTACATTTATTGTTTTGCATATGTCAAACCATCCTTTGGATAAAGCCTACCTGAATGTACTGTATAATTACAGAGAATTTTACATCACTATTCACCAGGAATATTGATCTTTATTTTTTATTTTTTACTATTATTATTTATGTTCTTTTTGGACATATGGAGGTTCCATAAAATGAGTTTGGGAAGTTCCTTACTTTTGAATTCTTAGAAATAGTTTGAGGAAAATTAGGATCAGCTCTTCTCTAAAAGTTTTGTAGAACTCAGAAGTGAAGTTATCTGGGCCTGGGTTTTTTTTTTTTCTGGTTTGTTGGGAGATTATTTATTACTTATTCACCCTAACACTTATTATTGCTCTGTTCAGGCTTTCTATTTCATCCTGATTCACCCTAGGTAACTTATATGTGTCCAGAAATTTGTCCACATCATCTAGGTTTTCTAATTTGTTAGCATATTGTTGCTTGTAGTATTCTCTCATAATTTTTAAAAAATTTCTTATACATTAGTTGTAATATACCAGCTTGATTACTGGTTTCATCTATATGGTCCCTTTTTCTTGAATAGTTTAGCTACATCAGTTTTGTTTTGGGCTCAAAAAACAATGAGAGCAAAGAAAGAATGGGAAGACATACTTAAAGCTCTGAAAGAAAAATGATTTCCGTCAAGAGTACTATACCTATTAAGATTATCTTTCAGATGGAAGGAGAAATAAAATAATTCCCAGAGAAACAAAAGCTGAAAAAATTTACCAAAATTGGGTGAGCTTTTCAGGAAATACTTAAGTGAATAATAGACCTAAAAACTAAAAGAAGATAAACAGAAATAAGAGAATAGAAACAACTAGGGGACAAAAGAGTAATTAAATGACAGGGATAAGCCCACACATATTGATAATAACCTTGAATGTTAATGGATTAGATTCCCAACTCAAAGACAAACTGGTTAAATGGATATAAAAGCAAGCAAACAGAAAAAACAAAACAAAACAAAACAGGAATCCTCTAGATGTTGCTTACAAGAAACACATCTCATTGAGAAAGATATATTGGGTGGTTGCATGGAAAATCACAGAAAAAATACATCATGACTTCTCTGATGACCCAATATATAGACTGAAAGTGAAGGACTTGAAAAGGTTGTTTTATGTAAACAGAAATGAAAAAAAAAATAAAAAGCAGGAGTCATGATACTGGTATCAGACAAAATAGATTTTAGGATAAAAAAGTAAAAAGAGACAAAAAAGGAAACTACATAGTTTTAAAGAATTTAAGAGAGAGAGAAAGAGAGAGAGAGAGAGAGAGAGGATTGACCTAACAACTTCATTAGTACAACAAAGAAGATGTAACAATATTTATGTACCCAATGCTAGGGCACCCAAATATGTAAAAGAAAGATCGCTAGATCTTAAGGTAGGTATAGAGTGCAACACATTAATTCATTAATGATTGGGTATTTCAACTACCCCCATCACCTCCGGCCAGATCATCTAGACAAAAAAAAAAAAAAAAAAGAAGAGGAGGAGACATAGGAGCTAATTGATACCGTAAACTAAATGGACCTGACAGATGTATAGATCATTCTACCCAGAAACTAAAAAATACACTCCCCCCCCATCTCTACATGGAACATTTTCAAAGACTGACTGACCACATAATAGACCACAGAAGAAGCTTCTATAAATTTTCAAGTATAGAAACTATACCCAGTATCTTATCTGACCACAGTGGAATTAAACTTGAAATCTATCATAGAAAGAGTCCTCAAAAATATAAAAAAACACAGATATTTAACAGCCTATTCCTGAATGGTGTTCAAACTGCTGAAGAATTTGACTAAAATCAAAAGTAAGGGTAATGAATATATCACACTCCCTAACCTTTGCAACACAGTAAAAGCAGTTTAAGAAAGAAGTTCGTAGCCATTGGTACTCACAGGAAATAATAGAAAGGTGACAAATAAATAACTTCATGTCCTATCTCAAGGAACTGGAAAAGCAACACACAAAAAAGGCCAGCATCTTGTCTAATCACTATAGAACTAAACTTGAATCCTACCAGAAAGAGTCCTCGAAAATACACAAAAATATAGAAACTAAACAACCTATGCCTGAATGACTTTACACTTACTGAAGAAATTAGAACTGAAATGAAAAGATTCATTGAAAACAACTATTATGAACAAACCACTCTCCATAACCTTCGAATCACAGTGAAATAGTCATAAAAGGGAAGTCCACAGCCATTGGTTCTCCCAAGGAAACAATAGGAAGGTGGCAAATAAATAAATAACTTAACATCACATCTCAAGGAGCTGGAATAGCAACAACAAAAACTCCAAAGTGACAGAAGAAAAGAAATAGTAAAGGTTAGAGATGAAATAAAGAAATGGAGAATAAAAGAACTGTACAAAAACATCAATGAAACAACAAGCTGGTTTGCTGAGAGCACACTTTCACTTCATTTTAGAGCCTTGCTACTTGTGTTGCAGTCCTAAGATCAACCTTGTGAACATTGCCAAGGAGCTTGTTAAAAAAGCAGAATCTTGAATCTTTATTAGATCTACTGAATTAAAATCCTCATATTAAAAAGATTCCCCTGAAATTGTATACACATTAAAGTCTGAGAATCCTGCTCTGGGGTAATCCTGAAAAACATTGACATGTAGCATCAGAAGTCTGGGGTAGAGTGAGAGAATGGTAGATTTGCCTTAGGTATCAAATTGTCTAAAAACTCAAAGGAAAATGTATTGTGAAATTCAGTAATAACAAGGATAGATTATGCCTTACACTGTCAATGCTACTTCCCTTTGTCCACAGTCCTAATTAATAATAGTCAGATATTTGCTAGAATGTCCAGGTTGGCTATTGTGATGTGGAACCCTCTGCTGGGATGCAAGTGCAGCCCAGTGAGGAAGTGGAAGAGTTGGGGACTGGTTGAGCCAGGGAGACAGGAGTCACTACTGCTGTCACTCCCTTCTCAGTGCCTGAACAGCATACCTGGGCAGAAAGGCTCTTTATTAGTTAGAAATATCTGAGATAGGACTGCTGGGCTGAACTTCCATAAAGACTGCAGACCTGTAATGCCTGCAGTTGAGTAGGACCATGAAAGGCGGAGACTGACAATAGTCTAAGGTGAATATTAGGCAAGAACATACATTGCTGTTTTAGTAAGCATAAGTCATACTATTTGCTATGACAAATATGCTATTTATTATCAGTCCATAACGGATTATTTCTTGCACATAGCATAGTTTAATGTAGGTCAGGTGGCTCTTCCAAACATCAAACCAGGAACCAGATGCTTCCTTTTTGTGACTGTCATCCTGTGGCTTCAGATTACCTTGGTCACATTCAAAACTGAATAGACGAGTGTTTGGGATGCTTTTATGAGCCAGTTCTAAATTTGCCTCCATCATTTCTATCCACAGCCCATCATCTGGAATTGGCCCTATGTAATTATAAGACAGAGTCTGAAATATAGCTCAGAGGAGAGAGGTTAGGTGGCCATCTAAAAGAACCTGACCTTGTCTGAATAACTAGAGGAATCACTACTGGTCCACTTATTTGAAAAATTATGAAAAAAAAATTCCCTCCTCTTTCTGTGTTTATTTAGAGGAAATCCATTTACCTGTGAGAAGCTGTATTTTTATGTATGTGTTCTTCTTCTTCTTCTTTTTTTTTTTTTGGAGAGGTTTTTGCTATAGGGCACATGTGCTCGCCAGACAGAGAGACAGAAAGTGAGAAATCACCTCCCAGCGGGGATGGCCACACCGCAATCCCTTCTCCTCCGTTCTCCTCTCGGGATCTTAGGCATGCAGGCACATGTGCCCAGCATAAGTTTTAAGCCACCGGGTCCAGGATGTGGACTGCGATCGACTACATAGGAGTCTAGTGACATAGTCATTACGCTAACTGCTGGTCCTTGTATGTGTTCTTTATATGTGAATGTGGGGAATATAATTTTTAAAATATCATTAACTAATAGGTAAAGATTGAATATAGAATTTATCTGAAAACCACTAGGAAGAGCTAGGAACCCAGCAAGAATCCCATACGCTTCTGAATATGCCCTTTTAAACTCAAAGGGCACCATATCAGTTGGAACTTTTATAGGAGATCATGTATATAGGTGGTATGAGAAATGAAGAGAAGAAGGAATAAAAGGAGGAAGGAAGGAAAAGAAAGAGCAAGAGAGAAACTGCTTCAACAACCTGATCAGTACAATAATTGCTGGGAAGAATCCCAGTTGTTGAACCTCACTGGCTCAGGCTTTGCTTCCCTTTCTTCCTTGGTTGTCAAGCACGTTTTGGTCATGTGATTCTTGTCTACTTGTTTCCCCTTCCTCTGACCTTTCCCAATCTGGCCTGCTCACTCTTAAAAGAAGCACCAGACATACTTTCTGCTCCAGCAATGTCCTTTTCTTCTATTCCTTGGCTCTCCCTGAATTTCCCACTTTCAAACCAAGAGCAGTCTAATGATAGAAGGAAGGACACCGGTCTTCAAAGAGCGCCCACTGTGTGCCTGGGATTATAAGACTGGCATACAACAAGACCCTGGCTTTAGACAGAAAGTGGAAGAACATGGGAGATTTACTCCTGAGTGAAGCAAACCAGGCTATGAAGGAGAGTCATTGTATGTCCTTACTTAATATATACCGAGTGCACTCTATGACTGAAACCGATTGACTAAAGGATATAGAAACACAGTAAATGGTTGTGAATATCAGATACAGTGTTTGTGAAAGAGAAGAGTCTAAGGAAGGACATTTAGGAGAAAAGAGAGGCAAAGCATTAATGGGACAAGAGGTGTGGTATTATCTGTTGAAGATAGTTTTATAGTATTATCAACTAGACTGGGGAGAAATGTCCACCTGCTGAAATATTCACTTTGTAAGCTAAATAACATGGTTGAATGTATAAAAGAACAAGAAATAAAAAAATAAAAAAAATAAAAAAATAAAAAAGACTGGCATACTTGTACAATAAAGTCTTTGAGATAGGTATCAGTATTTCCAACATAAAGATGAAAAACAGGAAAAATAAACCTGATGCTGAGAGAAGTTAAATAATTTTTCTATGAACATACTACTAGTAAGTACCTCAGTTAAGATTTAAGCCAAATGTCTGACTCCAGAGACTAGGCTTTCTTTTTTATCATTTATTTATTTACTTTATTCCATGAATGAGAAAAAAGAGAGAGCAAGAGTAAGCATGGGAGCACACTTCAAAAAGAGCTTGACGCCATGATCTACCCCCAGCCCCAGCCAGTCCTGGATCATGTGCATGTCCAGGTCCAGCATACTCAGAGTTCTCCAGATATAAGCCTCTAACCTTCCCATGTGGGTCAGCCTGGCAGTGTTGTGTTTTATTACTGCCTGTTAGCTCCACAGAGACAGGGCTTTCTATTCCAGTGAGAATCAGCCTGCCACAGACCCTGATCGTCCATGATCCAGACTCAGCATGGTTCATTTCTCTGTTGATACCTTTGGAGTTCTGCCTTCTCAGTCTGTGGCAAGAAGTGGCAGAAATCCGCTCATGGCAGAATCAGCCCTAGACAGAGCAGAAACTGATCTTTCTTGAGACACAGGCAAACAGATTAGAAATCAGACACGAGAGCTCACATGAAGAATGCAGGGACTCTGTCTTTTGCTTCTTGTAATCCTCACGTAATTTGTGCATGGAAAGCACTTAATACAGGTGGGCTTGTTCAATGAATGGAAACCCCAGTCCCTGCGAACGGAATTGTTTAATGAATGGAAACCCTAGTGCCAAGTCAGCCATGGGGCTGAGCAAGATGGATATAATGGGCTGTTGGAAAAGTCATGACATTTTTAAAAAATGTTTTTCTATACAAAATGCATCATGACTTTTCTGATGACCTAATATTTTCTTGTTAGGGTCTTCTTAGCATTGTTCCTGAAGCAGTGGCAATCAAAGGAGACAGAAACTCACGACAGGATCATTCCTGTAGGGAAGCAGGTGCACTAAGACCACTCCATATGCTGCTGTTTGCTATGTCAGGGTGGAGAGAAGAGGTGTAGGAGAGAAAGCCCATGAGCTGGAGGAAGACAGATGGGCTTGAATCCTGCCTTGACCACTTCCTGACAGTGCAACTGTGAGTTAGTCACAGAACAGGTCTGCGCTTTGGTTCCTTCATCTTTAAATTTTGACCAACTAACAATTACATGGTAAGGCTGTTGTGTTGAAGTGTGTATGTGCTGGCAAAAGAGCAAGCTCTCAATAAATTATAGCTATTATCTTTGTTCTAAGCAGATGTAGTCTCTGCCCTGTAGAAATGTGTGCTTTGAACCAGCTAATATTTACCCTGATTTCTTATTGAAATGATAAACGGCAGAGATTGGGCAGGGTCAGCCTCACTGCAGCAGGAGCTGGTACGATCTAAGGCTTGCCATTCAAATCTGGAGTTCTGGGGTCAACGGCATCCTCATCACCTGGAGCTTGTAAGAAATTCAAACTCTCAGGCCCCATTCCAGATCTTTGAACCAGAATCTGCATTTTAGCAAGAGTTCCAGATAATTTATATACACACTAAGAGCACTGGCAAGATCTGCGAAGCATAGACCCACACCTTCAAACTGCAAAGGGGATAGTTCTTAATTCATAGCTCCATGAGGAAATGTTGACGTGTCTTTCATTTTCTCTCGGGGCAGATGTTGCCAGAGGATGTGCAGCGGGTTCTCGTCCATCATCTGAAAGAGGTCTCCGCTGTGTGTGCGCTGCTTACTATGACTGTGATGGAGAAGGGGAATGGGAATTGCCCACCCAGACCTACTTCTGGTCTCCTTTGCTACCCTGGGTAGCCTGTTGCTGGGTGTGTAGATGGTGCTGCCGAGTCAGAGCTCGCAGTTGGGGGAGAAAAGCATGTGCCTGCTGCTGCTGGTGGCATCTGCAGTTGTGACCTGTGGCCTCCGTAGAGCACAGTGCAATTGTTGCCATGGTAACTGCTGTGCTTGGTCAGGGGTGACTAGCTGAACTGCAGGAAATGGACCACTGACCCCTCCCCAGAGTCCTCCTGTCGCTGATGCGGCAGTACAAGTGCAGTTTGGCCTCACCCACAGGGGAATTTGACTGGGAGTCAGGAATGAGCTTTCTTGTTCTGGTGTTGTTAGATGTCCTTCAGTCTGGAGAAAAACCAACAAACCTAGAAAAGTGAAATGAAATGAAATGAAATGAATATGCAATCGAAGGTATTTTGTGCTAGGGACAGTGAACACAGAGCACATAAAGTACTAGGAAATAAATAAAGGCTGGATACACCCCTGAGACTCTAGGTTTAGAGTTCACCGAGATGAAAACTCAAGGAGAGCTAAGAGATCACCTCTCTAAGTGCCTCTTTTATAGATGAGAAGTATAAAAGCCCAGAAAGGTTCAGTGATTTGCTCAAGAACATACAGCAATGGGTAAAACAAACTCAGTTTGTGATCTCTAGATGCTTATGGCTTATAGAGAAGGGATGATTCTAGAGATTAGATAATCCCTTCAACAGTGATCTTTCTGACACATGCACCACCTCTTTGATTTAATATTTATGTTCCTTGGGGTCTTTGTTTCCCCTGGCCTCTGTCTGACAGGAGCATGGTCCAGTAGATGCAGCCCTTGGTGTCAGATTGACTTGAATTCCAAACCTCAGTCTAATATCTAGTAATGGTGGCTTTGGATCATGTTATTTTTCTGTTCTGAGTCTACCGTCTATAGGATGGGAAGAATAAAAAAAAGTTGTAGAACAACAATAGTATCAATCGGATAGGGTTATGGAGATCATGTATGTAAAGTGTCTGGCATAGTTGGTGTTCAATAAATATCAATTTTTGTTTCTGCCCTAACCATGGAGTGGAAGAGGCTTCTCCTTTATGTATCTGACCTGGTAACTAAGGACAATTTATGATATTGGATGAAGTGCATATTAAATACATGCTATTAGTGTGCAATTTCAGACAATAGGGACAAGACGAAGTGAGAGGGAAAAAGCAGATGGGTTGTAACCTCTAAGGCTCCAGCAGCCTGCGGATTCTGTGTGACAATAGCTAGTCCTTGAAGTCACAATGATAAAGCAATACAAAAATGTACCAACAGCTTTGAGAGGTGTGAATAGAATGTATTGAATTTGAGTCAAAGAGAATGATTTTACCATTATATAAAAGGACTTGCAGAGTCTCATTTAGAATATCATTTTCAATTCTTATCACTTTGGTGTAAAAAGGATACTGTAGCAATGGAGAAAGTTAAGCAAAAGCAATGAAAATGATTCAGGGACTCATGGAACTTAGGGATATAGAAAAGCCAAAGGATCTAGGCTTGCATTGATTAAAAAAGAGAAAAAAGGTGATGGTATTGAAGCCTAGGCAACTTTTGGGAGAACAGGAAGCTTCAGTCCTGCGAAACTACTACATCTGTGGTTATGAGGGAAGGGATGTTGCAGATGATAAACTAAGTTTTGTGCAACGTAAAAGCAAATTCCTAAAGACTCTAGGAGTTTATGTACAAGGTATACTAGTTTTTTTTATTTTTAAAGAATTATTTTAATCTTATTCATTGTTATTATTTTTAAAATTTGATCAGAGAGAGAGAATGAGAAAGCAAGCTACTAAGTTCAGGACTCAAACTATGGTCAGCCATGTGGAACTCCAGTGCTTTTACCACCATTCTACTTGGAGTCCTGGTATATTAGTTTTTTAGGGCTGCCTTGACAGAATACCACAAACTGGATAACTTAAGACAACAGAAAAGTATTCTCTCACAGGTCTGAAAGCTAGAAGGCTGAAATCAAGGTGTCAAGAGGACCACTGTCTCCCTGAAGGCTCCAGGGTAGATTCCTTTCTTACTTCTTCCTATCTTCTGGTGACCACTGGCAATCCTTAGCATTCCTAGACTTGTATCTGCATCACTCTAATCTCTGCTTCTACCTTCATACAGCCTCCTTTACTACGTCTCTGCTTTTCTTGTAAGGACACCAGTCATATTGGATTAAGGGCCCATCCTGGTGTGGCTCCTTCTTAACTAATTACACAGGTAGTGATCCTGTTTCCAAATAATACCACATTCTGATATCCCAGGGGTTAGAACTTACATATTTTTTCTTTTGAGGGGGGGACACAATTTGATTCACAATACACAGAGACACTCATGTGGTAGAATAGTCCATTGAAAATGACCCTGTGCTACCAGGAAGGTGACCATGAGATTTCTGGCTACAGGGCTTTTCCTCTTTCTTTTCTTTTCTTTTGTTTCAAGACCTATTCTATCTTCTTTCTTTCTTTTCTTTTTATTTTTTGATGAGAAATAAAAACTTTCCCACTAAGATCAGTAATACAGCAAGTGTAATCCCCTTTACCACTCACTTTTAACGCAAAGTCCTAACTAATGCAAAAAGACAGTAAAAGGAAATAAAAGGTATGCAAACTGGGAAGGAAGAAATCAAATTTGTTCATAGATGACATGATAGTCTATGTAAAAACTTAAAAGAATTTGTAAAATACTTTCTGGAACTAATAAGCTATTATAGAAGTTTGTAAGGTAGAAAGTTAATATAAAAGCCAATTGCTTTCCTACATACTAGCAAAACACAGATGGAATTTGAGATAAAAAAAACACAAGATGACACCAAAATAAATAAACAGATAAGACAAAAAAAAAAAACCCAAAACAAAAAACAAACACTTAGGTATAAATCCAGAAAAATATGTACAAGATCTGTGTAAGAGAAAATTTAAAAACTCTGATGAAATAAATCAGAAAACTAAATAAATGAAGAAATATTCCATTCAAGGATGTTCATGGATAAGAAGACTCCATATTGTCAAGCTATAAGTGCTTCTCATATTGATTGATATATTTGAGGAAATTCTGATTAAAATCCCAGAAAGTTATTTTGTGAATATTGACAAAGCAATTCTAAAGGTTATATGAAGAGGAAAAGAACCCAGAGTAGCTAACTCAATACTAAAATATAGTAGAAGAAGAGTTGGAAGACTGACACTAAATGGTATCAATACTTACAATAAAGCTACAGTATTGAAGACATCGTTGTATTGGTGAAAGAATAGACAAATAGACCAACAGAATAAAATAGAGACCCATGTAAATATAGTAAGCTTATCTTTGAGAAAGGAGCATAGGCAACATACTCAAGCAAAGATATTCTTTTCAACAGACATTTCAGAAACAATTGGACATCCATGTACAAAATAATATTAATAATAATAATAAATCTTGGCAGATGTTATACTCTTTACTTAAATTAACTGAAAACAGATCATAGGCCTAGTCATAAATGCAAAATTATAAAACTCCTAGAAGATAAGATAGGAGATAGTTTAGAAAACTTCGATTTTTGTTGATGACTTTTTTGATATAACAACAAAGCATGATCCATAAAAGAAAAATTAATTAGCTGGACTTTGATAAAATCATATAGCTCTGCTCCACAAAACATATTGTCAAGAGAATGAAAGACAAGCTACAAAGTAGGAGGAAATATTTATAAAAGACATATCTGATAAAAGACTATTACTCCCAAATAAACACAGAACTCTTAAAACAAAAAGATAAGAAAACAAAACAACAACAACAACAAACACTAAGAATGCTCAAAATACTTGAACTGTACTTTACCAGGGAAGTACACAAATGGCAAGCTACCACATGAAAAGATGCTCCACATCGTCTGTTATCCAGGAAATACAAATTAAAACAGCAGTAAGAGACAATTACATGCTGATTAAAATGGCAAAACCCCAGAACACCAATAACACCGAACACTGTATAAGATACGGAACACCAGAACTTTCATCCATTACTGATGGAAACGAGAAATGGTACGGTTGCTTTGGAAAACAGTTTGATGGATTCTTACTAAACAAAACATACTCAACATTCAACCCAATAGTCATGCTTCTTGGTATTTACTTGTCAAAATCTAAATAGTATAGAAACTCTGTGAAAGAAAAATGATATTTATTTGTGAGTGAACATTGAGATTTGGGCTATTTGTGCCATGGTAAACTCTGAACATTTTCAGAAAGATAAGGGGAGACAAGTGTTTTTAAAAGAAAAATGAAAAGGATTACATGTCCTTTGGGGCAATCATCCTTGGCTACAAAGATCAATAACAAATGTGGCATCAGTCCCGTAGTGGACAGGCAGTTAAGGGGCAAGTTTCCTTGCAGAAGTACTTTGTTGTTGGGTAAGGTTGTGGTGGCCTTTGTGCAAGGTTGTAGTTTTTGCAGTTTTTTTGTGGTAGTTTTTGTTATGAGGCACATATACAAGAGATTCTCCCCTTCCTGGCCTTCCATAGCTGGGTCTATTTATTTGTTTGTTTAAGTTTACTTATTTCTTTCATGAGAGAGAAAGACAAGCACCCGTGATAGGATCTCATGTCAGGAGATCCTAGCCTTCCCAGTCAGCCAGCATCATGGGCAATTATGAACACCCAGCATTTTCAGGTAGACCCAGAAATGAACCCTGATCTAGGTGGCTTCCAGTGTGTGCTACCGCTGTGCCATCAAGGCTGGGCCTTATTTATTGATTTAATTTTGTCTGGAGTTCGACATAAATAACTCCATTTTGACACTGCTAACCTTCACATGTCCAAAGGAGTGGAAAACTTACAAAACCCAGCATATCAATGTCTGTAGAAGCTCTCTCTTTGTTGATGAAACTTGGAAGCAACCAAGATGAACTTCAATAAGTGAGTGAATAAATAAACTGCAGCACAGCTAGACAATGGAGGATGATCCAGTGTTAAAAGGAATGAGCTATATCAGACCATGAAAAGACATAGAAAAACCTTAAATGCATATTACCAAGTGAAAGGTACCTATATGGAAGGACTACTACTGTATTATTCTGACTATACAACACTTTAGGAAAGGCAAAACTATGGAGACAGCAGAAAGATAAGTGCAGTACAACAAGTGTTAACTATATTCAAGACCACAGGATTTCTAGGGCCACGGGGTGGGTCACATGGGAAGAGACCCTAATAGGTATCTTGGTCAGACAGAAAACACCTGGAAAGGAAACCAGTAATCTCTGACTGTAGCAGGTGATGTTTCTTCATTTTTGAATGAATATTTTGAAAATCAGAGATCGGGGAAAAAATAAAAACTCATCTGGAGAGTAAAAGGGAATGGGTAAAAACAAGTTGAAACTCATATAACAGAGCAGAAGCACAGACATTTGGCCATGGTCTGGTGGTCTGTGGGAAAGACTTTTTAAAACATTCTCTGCAGCTCTGGAAACTTTCCCGCCATGACTGGGGCCTCTCTCACTCCAAAGCAATGTGTGGGTTTGTCACCAGGGAAAGCAGAAAAATGACAGGGACATCCTACTCTGATCAGGGTAAGGGGACTGAGGAGGAGGGATGCCCCTGAAGAGAAAAGACTCCCCCTTCCCCTCAGCTTAGCGGAGGGCACAGGGCAGGACAGAGGAGAGAGAGCAAGATGGAGACTGGTACTTCACGACCACCTTGCCCCATCTACTCTTCCTTCCACCAAAGAAGAAAACCTGGATGTCCTTTCCCAGAGGAAAGAGAGAAGGAGGGAGAAAAGGGCAGAGAGACGCATGGCTCTGGCACCCTCATCTCTTTTCCTTCACGTCTTACTGTAGCTGGGTTTTGGAAGCCACTATGATGATTTCATGGAATAGTTTTGAGGCTGCCAAATCATCACCATGCTTTGTCTCGGGGTGCAGTCCTAAAGAGGAGTATGGCAAGTTAGGTAGGACTGCCTGGCAGGAGAGGGCCCCGGTGCTGCGGAAGCCCATGAGGTGCACCTATAAGGGGTCTTCAGTAAGTTCACAGAAAATGCACATTAAGAAAAAAAACTGTGCATGGATTTCAGAAATTTCTTGCACCAAAATCAACTTGTATGATAATTCTACTTTTCCATGAACATTTTGAAGTCCCTTCTGCCCTGCCCTTTCCTGTGTGTTTCTGGATCTCTGCTCTGAGCCCAAAACCAGCCTGCCCTTCACTGTCATCAGAATCTGCTCTTCACCTTTGAAATGGAACAGGGCAGAAGAGGATCTCGGACGCCCATAGTTTAGACTCCGAAATAGAATGAGATGGGGGCTGCCCTGTTGAGTCTCTAGTTCTCCCTCCTCCTTCCTTTGTTTCTCCCTTCCCATCAGCTTTGCGGCTTGGTCACCTGAAGTCGCAAGTCACCTACTGCTGGCATCTCCCTGCACATCTCTCAAACTCAAGGCCAAAGTGCTGGCAGCCATCTTCTCCAACCCCAGCAGAGCAGGGTGCTGGGATTATGAGGGAGTCTTTCCTACAGTCTGGCTGAGAGCTAGGCACACTTCAGAGAGAGCCTAGGACTGAAATAACTCTTGGCTGCCCAGAGCTAGGATGTCCCGGTGTGTTGTTGACACGGACCGCGCCAGCCCAGCCTTGCTGACGCAGAGATGTAAATATACGAAGAGGAAGCCAGGAGGTGGCTGTTGGGAGCTCTGAACAGGAGGACCATCAGCAGCAGAGAGGTTTTCTTACATGGATAATTAATACTCGAGAAACAATGCAGTGACAGAGAGCCTCCCCAGGAGAACACTGTCAGTCTCCTTGTTCATTTATTCTTTTCTAGCCAAATTGATGGGCCAGTCGGCCGCCTTTCCAGATCCACATGGATGATAAAACTGCAAACAAGTTTCATTTAAATAATGGGCAAATCTTCCAATTAGTCAGAGCCTAATCCTCATGCCTTAAAAATGACAAACTGCTCTTACTACCTCCTCTGTTTTTTGAAATGATAAGAAAGGGAGGAAAAACCCAAATGAAACATTGATTGAAAAAAATTTAGATGCAGAGATTCTACTGCACATTAATCTAGGGGGAGACTTACAAAGTCAATATTTGTCATAAAGATTCATTGGTCAACATTTAAGGTCTAATTTTTAAAAAATTACATATATTTTAATTGCTTTATTCCTAGAGCATATGCATTTTTCTATTAGAGTATTTTAATTTCTCTATAAAAACAAAGAAGAATTCTCAATAAAGGGACAGCTGTAACTGATATAAATAAGTAGGCATTTAAAATAAACACCTTTAAATGAATTTATATGTTTAATGTTATGCTCTGTCAAAGTTAAATGAATCTTCTCCTAGAGAACTATTTGAAATCATTCTCAAATATGTAAGAACAATCACTTTCAATATGCTCATTCATCATACCTTCATATACCCAGCAAGCATTTATTGAACACCTATTACATAGTTGGCCCTCTGTGAGGAACTTAGCTGGAAACAGAAAAAATGTTGTCTTCAAGGAGACTGACATGTAAATAAACAATTGTCATACATAAATTGTTCAAACTCTCTATTGTCATGCCTCTCAAATTGTAATGTGCATTGGAATTGCCTTGAGATCTCATTAAACTCAGATTTTGAGTTAGGTCTGCAGTAGGGCCCAAGGCTTTATATTCCTAACATGCTTGCAGCTATGCTGGGGACATTCTTTGAGGACAAAGTCCAAGCAGAGAGCCATAGACTTCTATTGGAGAAGGGAAAGCAGCGGGCACTTTAGCATGTGGAGAGAGACTGGATTGGGCTGGAAACAAGAAATGACTTCCTGTTCCCAGGAAACAGGTGAATGGAAAAGTAAAGAATGATCAGGAGGAACCTGGATTCCCTCAGGAAAAGGTGTCCAAATCTTCTAGCCTCAGTCCCAGACGTAAAAGTGACCCATATTGGAAAATTGCAATTAGCTTGAGAGGGCTGGCATGTAAGTCCTTGGGTTATCAGGTACACATTCAATTCACTTCCCTCCCCAGTTATTGTACCGCACCACCCCTGCAACATACACACTTATTTTCTTGAAATAGTTGGAGTTGGTTCTTAGACTCCTGAAAAAAGGACGTACATGAGGAAAGCTTTAAACTACATGATTGAAAAGTGTGGTGTGCCTTGCTAAGAGAACCAAGTTTATCCTAAAAGTGATAAGAAAATTTAGAAGAGTTTTACGTTATCTTCAAAAACCAATATTTTTCACATGCATGTACACTCTAGCCTTCAAACCCAAGTAAGGGAATGATTTCACTTGTATCGGAGATTGGATTTTTTTGAACCATTGGGAGTGTTATGGTTAATGGGAGTTGGCAGCTAGAGGCAGAGTTGGATCAGACATAGCCTGTCCCATATCACACAAGCCCCTTCTCTTAGCCTCATTTTCCTCACTTGTGAAATTGCTTATTTTTTAAAACTTTTTGTTTAAAAAACTTTTAAAAGCTGTTTGTTTTTAGAAGGTTTTTTTTGGGAGGGGGTGGGGGGGTTGCCATAGGGCACGTGTGCTCACCAGACAGACAGAGACAGAGAGATAGAAAACAAGAAATCACCGCCCCCCCCCCCGGGGGGGGTGGCCCACACCGTCACCGCCCCCCCCCAGGGGGGGATGGCCACACCGCAATCCCTTCTCCTCCATTCTCCTCTTGGGATCTTGGGCATGCACACGCGCCTAGCGTGAGTTTTAAGCCACCGGGTCTAGGATGCAAACCGCTGTAGACTACATGGGAGTCCAGCGACATAGCCATTAGGCTAACTGCTGGTCCCTGTTTTTGGAAGTTTTAAAAGCTTTCATCTTCAACACACCTCTATCAAAAGCCTTTGCCCCATTTATGAGTTCCTCAAATACTGTTTTTTTGAAAAATGTCTTTACTCTTCCAGCCAGGGTCTCACAGTGACTCCTTTCCGCTTAATATAGTTAATTAAGATCAGTATGTGTCCTTCAATTGCTCCTCTACTTCTCCCTTTCCGCCGTCATCTCTTAGTACTCTCTTCATTATTTTTGCTCCAACTTGGCTGTTTAACTTTGCTTCCTCAACAGTTTGTCAAATCTCCTTTGACCTTCTTCCTCCTCTCCTACTCTCTGTAACTATCACTGTTACCAGCAGACATGGATCAAAAGCCTGCCGTGTGGTTGGGCACTCTGCAGCATGTTTTACATCTGTTATCACCTTAGTCCTCACCATCACCTTATGGAATAGGTACATATAATGCTCATTTTATGAAAACAGATGCAGAGAAAGCAAATATTACTCACCCGATCTCATTCATTACACACACCAGAAAGTGGCAGCATCAGAATTCAAGCTTAGGCAAGTGTCTAGAGCAGGTCCTTCTATGGCAGGTCCTGTCTTAGGTACACAATCATCCTTACATGGAAGTTCTTGTCCATTGTTCTGCTTATGGCTTGATTTGAAGAGGGTTCCTTGTCGAAAACCACCATAGTGGTCATCCTCATGTTCTGTGTGCCTTTGCTTACTAGCAGGCATCGAGGTTTGGTCTTCTTCCAGGCCCATGTTGTTGCACAACGACCCCTGGATTTTCCATCTGGCATACATTGTCTTTTCTCATGTACTATGTATGCTTTTGACTGTTTTATACACACAAAATTGCTCAGATCCAAACTTGTCAAATATATGACTAATCTTGATGGCGTGTTTCTAAGGCCGACATTGTCTCTTACATATACCTAGTGGGAGGCTTGGGAGAAATGGAAATCTGTCTCCATAGCTTTCCATACTTAAATAGATAAATTGCATCTGAATAAATGTGCATATGCACTAGGATGTGTAGATGTATGGGACTCACAGACTGAGAGATCCCCAAGACCACTTCTGTGGTATCTGTGGGGTCCAGACTGTCTCTGTAATGAAATTGTACATCATCTGCCTTTTTCACTTGTTGCTGACATTTGTACTGATGACACAGAAGCAGCAATGGGACAAAACCACTGCCGCCTCCTTGTGAATCAAGAAGTGGCTCCAAACGGTGCTGGTATTCATGGGGTTCCTCACCACCAAACATTCGCAGTAAAAAGATGAAACATGAAAATCAAAGCTGGTTTCATTTAAGAATGTCCTTCATACAGCAGTAAAATTCTTTTAATTTTATGAAACCATAGGCCTCGAGTATATGTCTTTTGATATTACATGTGGAAAAGTGGGAGGTGCACGTGAAAGGCTTCTGCCACATGGTGCGGAGCTGTGCTTGTCTGGAGGAGGAGTTGTTGGGATTGAGTCGTGAGCCGAGCAGGATGCTTTTTTCATGAAACTATTTTTTACTTGAAAATGTCTGAGAGACAAACTGGTTATTCAGATTGGGGTATTTGGCAGACGTTTCTTTTAAAAATGAATGAAGGGAGCCTGTTACTTCGAGGTAAACAACTGACAGTGTTTATTGCCAGTGATAAAATCTGAGCTTTCACATGAAAATTCGAATTCTAGAAAACTTGTATTTGCCACTATGAGCCTGATAGCTTCCCAATACTTAACGATGAGATTGGTGGGGGTATTAATGTACATGGAGGTTTTTGTTTTGTTTTGTTATTATATAATGTGTCTCAGCAATTGGAAGATTATCAGAAACTGATGGGCCTATAAAAACATCCATTCAAAGTGAGACTTGATCAAGGGATTTTAGTATACCAAGTGGGGAAGTACATCAATGTGATTTCAGATTTCATGTCACAAGTAACTTTTAAGAAATTACCACTTGTTGAGTTGGGCAAAAGAAAATAGCCACAGTTATTGACAAAGGCAATAAAGTAATCTCTTTTTCAACTATGTACCAGTGTCCGACTGTATTTTTTATATGTATTAATCAAAATAACCATCTCAACAGATTAAATGTAGAAGCAGAAATAAAAATTCTTTTGTGTTCTATGAAGCCAGATATTAAAGAGATTTGCAAAAGTATAGAACAATGTCATTTTTGTTACTATTTTCTGGAACAGAAAATAGCAATTTTTCATATGATTATAATGTGATGGATTTATTGATGGTTTAAAAAAATGAAGTAAATCTATTTAAAACCCTTAGTTTAAGTATCAAAGATATTAACTATCAGTAGATATCTATATGATAAAAAGCTTTTTGGGATCCTCAGTAATTATTAAGAATTTGAAGAAGTCCTGAAGCCACAAATTGTGAGAACTCTTGTAGCACTCAGATGTGAAGACAGAGTTGGGAAAGGATGGATATTATTCCTCCCTTCTCCTCTCTTCCACTTGTGAGCAAATGTCACCAACTTCTATCTAGTTTCTCAAACCCAGCACCTAGAAATTATCCTTTGTTCTTCCCATCCTTTCATTTTTCACTCTGAATTACCTGGAGTTGTTGGCTGCACTCCTTAAGTGTAATAAAAGTACATCCACAGGCCAGCCGATGGAGTGGCAGTTATGGCAGCGGAACCCCCCAAGCGGCCCGGGGCACTTG
>NW_006159444.1:260652-275426 GCF_000334495.1 Tupaia belangeri chinensis
TAGTGTAAAAAAAAGTACCCCCACGGCCCAGCCGATGGAGTGGCAGTTATGGCAGCTAATCCCACATGGCAGACTGTGCATTTTGATTCCTGGACTTGATGGTTTGAAACACTGTACGCATGTGGCATGCATGCCTAAAATCCCAAAAGGAGAAAGAATTGCAGCCTGGTCATCCCCCTGGGGGGCACTTTCTTCCCTTCTACTCCCCAGTCCCATCGGTCTCAGGTCAGCACACACACTTTACAGTGAACAAGAAAAAAAAAAAACAGTCATCCACATCTCATCTCAGCACTCTCATTTCCACTCTAATCATTCTGGCCCAGGTCACATGAGAAAGGAAACAGTAATAACTCCCAACTTTTTCATGCTTTCTTGTTTCCAGACGCTGGAGTACTCTCCACTTACAAAGACTCTAGGCTTGGCTATGTGAGTTGGTTGACAAATGGAACAATGCAATCATGACCTAAGGAGAGACATGACAATCACTTGTATTTGGGACTGCTTTCTCTGACTGCTTTTGGAGCTTTGCAACCACCACACTATGAACAGACCTGGACAAAGAGGTCAGGGTCTCTCATCATATGCTCAGCTTGGTGACTGGAAGCTGACCAATATACATGAGTGAGCCCAGCTAAGGGCAGAACAACAACCTAGGTGAACTGAGCCCAGATTGCCGGCTCACAGAGTTATGTGCTAAGTAAATGGATGTGCTTTAAGCCTCCACGTTTTGAGGGAAGTTTGTTAAGCAGCAAGAGCTAACTGATACACCATGATCATTCCTGTCTGGATTATGACATTGGCCTCCTCACTATCTCTCATCTTCTGATCTCTCTCTTCCCACCTCTGGCTTTCCTTTCATACTGTCATCAGAAAGATCTTCTAAAACATAAATTGGTTATGTTAACACCATTAGACAACAACCTTCAATGCCTCCTCATTGCACTTGGAGTGAATCCAAGCTCCTTAGCTTGCCGTGGCTAACTGGGCACATCCTGAACTGGTCCCTGATGATGTTTGAGTAAGTTCACCACATTTCATTCTGCCTTGCACACTGTGCTTCAGCCACACCGCCAACTTTCTGCCTGAGTACTTCTTTCTTGCTCAGGAATTTTGTACTTGGCTGTTCTTTGTTTGGATTACATCCCCTCTGTCTCTTTGCCTGGCGGCTTGTTTGTATCTTTCCGTCTTTAGGTAAGATTTTGGCATCTCCATAAAACACTCCTTGACAACTGTATCCTAAGTACTGCCTCTGTTCTTCCCATCACACACGTCTCCTAGTCCCCCCTAGCACTTATTTCCTATTTATTGGCAGAGACCTTGTTTCCTCAATGCGCTCAGATGTTTCAACTTCCTAGACCAATGCCTGGCTCACAGTAGTTCAAGAAATACTCAAAAATTCACCAATGGGAGAGAGGACTGAACCTTCCAGGGTTGGTCCTACTCACAAATGTCTGCACACAGGGCATAATTTGAGGAATGACCTCTTGACCTCATATCTTCTTGCCATCCTGATAGAACAAACCAATATAGTATAACACAGTGTTCTCTCAACTTGATCAACACAGAATCACTCCTATTAATAAACACAGAGCTTTGATTCTATTGAACCAGCATCTCTGGGGGAAGCGCCTGGGAATTTGTGTTTAAGCAAATACCCCAAGTGCTTCTTATGATTAAGGGAGCAATTGCAGAGGCGGGGAGCATAGGGTTGGAGTCAAGCAGCATTGGTTTCTAGTTCTGCCTGGGACTTACTCATTGGGTCACCTTAATCTCTTTCCACCCCCCCTCCCCCCCGCCCTCATTTATTCATTCGTGCACTCACTAATTCACTTACCTAATAAACCTTTATTGAGCACCTGGTATGTTTAGACATAGCTCTTGGCACTGGGAATACAGCAATGAGCAAGATGATAAGTGCTTGCTCCATAGGGCTTAGCTGAAGGGGGAGAAATAAATGAGCAAAGTAATTGCAGGTAAGATAAATGTCACTTATGGGATAAAAAGTGAGAAATAAGTTGGACTTGGAATAAATACTACAGGGAACCAGCAGTTAGCGTAATGGCTATGTCACTGGACTCCCACGTAGTCGACCACCGTTTGTGTCCCGGACCCCCGGTGGCTTAGAACTCACGTTGGGCACGTGTGCATGCGTGCCCAAGATCCCGAGAGGAGAATGGAGGAGAAGGGATTGTGGCGTGACCATCCCCCCTGGGGGGTGATTTCTCGCTTTCTGTCTCTATGTCTCTCTCTGTCTGTTTGGCGAGCACACGTGCCCTATAGCGAAAACCTCTCCAAAAAAAAGGAATAAATACTACAGTACTCTTTTAGGTTTAATGGTCAAGAACAACCTCTCTGAGAAGGTAACTTTGGTGTTGAGATTGAATGATGAGAAAAATCCAGCCTGGAGATAATGTGTCATTAAAGCACTCCAGACAGAGAGAGCAGAGAGGGCATAGCCCACAAGCCTGTGAGAGTCTCGATTTCTTCCTCTATAAAACCATACTAATCCAGTGGTGTTGTTGGGTCACTAAAGGGCATTAGACAATGAAGTGTATGGAGTGTCTGATACTTGGCAGCTACTTAACAGATGTTATTTTCTTTCCTGCCTGTGGACAGGAGATGAGATAATCCATTCCTTCCTTTATTCAACAAATACTTAAACGTGTAAGGCATTATGGGAGTGAGGGTTTCTCTCCTTAAGGGGCTTTAGTCTAGGAAGCAGTTAAAGCATGCATATGACATAATGCAAAGCGGGAAATGATGCTTTTAAGTTAGTTTCCACTGTCAGAGGAGTTTTGATGGGACCAAGAGACGGTGGGAGGGGATGGGAGGGAGAAGAAGTCTGGGGGACCATATGGTGTCCAAGACCCCTTAGGTTACTCACTCTGGGGCTGAGCAGAGAGCTTGAGAAGATGCCAGAAAGACTAGAGGGGCTTAGAGAGTTGATTGAAATGGTTCTGAAGAAGACCATCACCTGATTTTTGTCTTTTTCCATTTACTCCATCCTTCAAGGTCCTCAGAGTCAATTGCCAGAGGCCCAGGGTCCAGGACAGGGGCTAATATTCATCAGGGTCACCTCTAACTTCTTCTGCTCTGTGTTTGCCCTTGTGTTCCCCAACCATGCTCTGGCCTGAGTCAGCGCTTCTAGCAGGTGGATAGGGGAGGTCACGGGGTCATTTGGCTTACCACAAGCAAAGGGGAGATCATAGGTGGGCAAAGGATAGTAATGTTTCTTGGCATGGCCAGATGACAGATATTTCAGTGGGTCAACAGAGAGCGAAGTCCATCATTTGTACCATCATTCATTGCTAGGATCCGGGTGTAATGAAAAGTCTTTTTATAGATGTGGGCACTGAGGTAACGGGCAATGGGAGCCTCACACCTAGATTTATTTTTTATTGTAATTATTCTTTTAAAAGAGATTTTTGCCTTCAAGTGCATGCTCTCATCAGATAGAGAGAGATACAGAGACAGTGAGATGGAAAGTGAGAAATCACCCCCCCCCCAAGGGGGGATGGCTACTCCACAGTCCCTTCTCCTCCATTCTTCTCTTGGGATCTTGGGCACATATGCACATGAGCCCAGCGTGATTTTTCAAGTCACTGGGTCTGGGACTTGAACTGTGGTCAGCCATGTGCGAGTCCAACTATGTCACTGCTATGCCATCTGCTGGCCTCCACACCTGGGTTTATTAAGGACAGAATTTTTTATAATAACCTTTATTGTACTTTCTAATTTACATGTAATAGTTGTACATCTTGTGTATGTATAGTGAGGATCTTCATATAAGCAATGGTCAAATCAGGATAATAAGCAGATTTACCATCTTTGGCACATTGATCATTACTGTATGAAGTTCACATTCAAAATCTATTCTAGTCATTTTATTAACTTGTCACCAATTTCAGCTTTTGAGTTACTTTTTAGGCACTAAAGCTAGCATCACTTGAAGCCACATCTAACAGTGCATTCGGTTAAATTTAGTCAAGAACTGCCTCATCAGGACAGGGAGGTAGGTGTTTGAATTGGCTGAGACAGTGATCTGGGTGTTCCTAAGCATCATGGTTAAGGATGAGAAGCTTGGTGTGGGCAGAACCCGAGCCCTGTGCTTTTTAATTTTTTTTAAAAGAGTAATTTAATTTTATTTGTTATTATTATTATTTTTTAAAAAATTTGACAAAAGAGAGAGAGAGAAAGTGAGAAAGCAAAGCACCAGATCCAGGACTCAAACCACAGTCAGCCATGTGGGAGTCTAGCACCATAACCACCATGCCACCTGCTGGCCCTGCCCTGTGCTTTCTTCTGCAGTAATATAAGAAACCTAATTTCATTAAATATGGTACATGTAAACATTGAAGCAATTCTCGGATAGTATCGTGAACATTTTAGGTCTGAATCACCAGAATGGAAGTTGTCATTCTGATGATATTGTGATTCTGAGCCGAATTTAAAATTGTGAAAAAAATTGCTGTTATGCTAACTCACAAAGATACCTATATACATGTTTAAAGTTACTACATTACATGTTTGGCTTTGGTCAAAAATTACTACCCCATTTTGCATAGTACCCATCACTATGATATATAACAATCACACCTGCATATAGTGAAGTATCTTAAGATAATCACTCTAACATTTGATATTTTTACGTGCTGTTTTAGTTTTCCTCTTTCTTGAATTTATGTAATCATGCTCTTTAAATTTCCTTCTCATATATATCTATAGGTTAGTCTCTGCTTAAATTCCATATCACGTTTTTGCTACCTAATTTTTTTTTTTTTTGGAGAGATTTTCACTGTAGGGCGCGTGCGCTCGCCAGACAAAGAGAGACATAGAGACAGAAAGCGAGAAATCACCCCCCAGGGGGGATGGTCACGCCGCAATCCCTTCTTCTCCATTCTCCTCTCGGGATCTTGGGCACACACGCACACGCGCCCAGCGTGAGTTTTAAGCCACCGGGTCCAGGACACGAACCGCGGTCGACTATGTGGGAATCCAGCGACATAGCCATTACGCTAACTGCTGGTTCCCTTGCTACCTAATTTTTAACAGATTATTATTTAGATATTTTTAATAGATTATTATTTTCCCATATAAGCTTCATCAATTCTTAAAAATAATTAATTTGTTTGTCTATGATAGAGAGCGAGAGGGAGCTGGAAGGGGAGGGATAGAGAGAGAATTATCCTGGAAGGGTCTTACGCTGTGATCTCCTGTTTCTAGCCCTCCAGCTTGTCAGGTTGTTGCGCAGGGGCACATATGCCCTGTGTGCCTTCGGGTCAGCGCAGAGGTCTGAATCCATTTCCAACCCTGCAGTTCAGTGTACTATCTTCAGTGCCACTAGACCAGCTGCACCAATTTTTATGGACAATCAAGCTAGTGCTGTATTTGGGAAGGAATGAGCACTGTTTTGAATTCAGGCGCGAGTCAAGGTAAAAACAACAGTGAGCATCAAAGAAACTGAAACTCCTAGGAAAAAACCGAGCATTATCTTTGAACCTCCTTGAACCTTTGCACACATAATCTGGCATAATGCCAGTGAGAAACCGGTGATGCAGAATCACAACACCGCTGGCACTTTCTGCTTCTACTGGTCCTTACTGAATGACCGCAGGCTCAGGAGCACCTGCAGTAAATGTAGCAACATTTGTGTGGAGATTCAGGGCTAACTCTGTCTCGAATGACTATGTACGCTCTGAGGGGAGTCCATTCAGATCTCTAAAATTTCCTGTTCTTTTGCTTTTACAGAATGAGCAGATTGGACTAACTCAATAGTTTTTTTTAATTTATTGCATCTATCAAAACTTTTCTCACTCATACTTGCTGGCAAATGTGAGCAGATGCATACTCTTCTGGCTGGAGGAGTTGGGATGATGCCGAGACTCCTTTGTTGAAATCTTGGGTTCCAAGGAACACAATTTGAAGATGTCTGGGCTAGCCAGAATCTGGGCTCCTAACATTCTCCTGAAAATAGACATTGATGATCTTCCTGTTTACTATTTGTTAGATAGTAGGAGTAAAAAACTAGCTTGGTAGCTAACCTGATCTGTCTAGTTATGCTCTGTTAATATGTAAATTTCACCTATATCCTGGTTTTTGTACAACAAAACTTGTCACTTCAAATCAAATAAAAATAATGGTCATGACACTTTTCTGCCTAATTTGCATATTAAAGGCCTACAGTGCAATGTTGGAAAGAAAGTGGGCTTGGGGCCAAGAAGATCTGTGTTCAAATCCTAGCTTATCTCTTACTAATTTCACAAGTGGTGGCGTATCAGTTAACCTCTCTGGGTCTATTTCTTTGTAAAGTTGGAACATAAGACCTACTTCAGAAATCTAGGTAATATTTAGTTATGAAAATCACTCATGGCAAATTAGTGAACAATAAAAATATGACCAAACATTTGTAAACTTCTTATTGTGCAGACACTAACAACATATGCCATTTTAATTACTATAAAAATCATCTGTCCATATTACCATTTAAAAACTGGTATCACCTTACCTAAATGTCTTAATCAACAAGGAAGAAAACTAAAGGACGGAAGGGGACCTTTTTTTAAATTTTAAATATGTAGGAATAATGCCATTTTCTTGAAATACGGGCTATTTTTATCTTTTTAGGCTTCTACTTTTTCCAGAGATGAGGGTATAATATGTATACTTGCCTCTTAGCTACCATAAGAAAAACATTGGCCAGAGCGAGAAGATATTGGCTTGTTGGAAAAGTCATGATGCATTCGTGCATAGAAAAACAGAGAAAAAATATGTCATGACTTTTCTGACAACCTAATAAAAGGCAATTATCCTTGGTCTTGGTAGCAAGAGGCCACAGGTTGAGACCCTTTAGAGGAAAACCACCCAAAGGTACAGTCTTGCTATACAATAGCCAAAAATGTTGCCGCCTCTGAATTAGGTCTCAGAGCTGCTAGATGGCATAATATATTAAAAGGACATAGATATCCAAAATGGTTTTTGGTGGAATCTCTTCATTTTAAATGTTGACTCTATTTTTAAAGATGGATAGGCAAGAAAGTCTGGACAGAATTAGACACGCTAGCATCTGTCTGGGCCTCAGACTTCGCCTCTAGAAGCTGGTAGTTCACCAGAGTGCTCATAGATGTATTGGGTGCTATGACGGTCTTACTATGAAGACCCAGGCCTATCTAATCCTGCCTCGTTCTCCTTCTCTGCCCTTTGAGATTCCCAGGGTGAGAATTATGCTGAGATAGACTCAGCTTAATACCTGAAAGTGAAGTGGGGTCTAATAGTGACAGGGACACCAGCTTATGATTCCGGTGTGTCTGGTGGCCAGCAGTGAAGTGGGGTCTCCTTCCCTGTCTACCTGTCTTCCCCAGACCCCATCTCTCCACATCTAGTCCTTAGGATTAGGTCCCCCCATGTGCCTCCAGTGTGTCCACTTTTTCACTCAGCTATGGCTGTGTCTCAATAAAACCTGCAAAGCACTGGGAAGAGGGATTTTGCCACAGTTGTGAGACAGGCAGAAAGGAGAAGTGTGCAAATGGATGGAGCCTGGTCCAATCTTCAGTAGCATACATGGCCTTCTCAGAGTTTCCCATGGCTCACAGTCTAATGACCAGTCTTCTCCTTTCTTGGGGATTCTGAGGAAAGTCAGGGTAGGAGGGGACTTACTGGGATTGGTAGTGTTAGAAAATGGGACTTGGGGGTCATGCTTTTTCTTCAGCATCTAAAGTTCTCCAGTCAGCCTTGACGTTTCCTAACTTCAGATGTCTGAGTCATGCTTTCTTCATTACTTCACATCTAATACCTTAAACTGAGGTGTCATCACTTCCTGCCTGACATGATTCTGGAATCTTCTCTTGACCCCCTCATTATCCCTTACTCAGCTGTAAGCCACAGCTTTCCAAAACTGGCTAGAAATAATGGCATCATGTGCTTTGCTTAGACAAATCTAGACTCCCCTTCTGGCTTTCGAACTTCCCTTTCTTCCCCAAATCTGGTCCCACGCTGCTTCTCCAGTTATTTCTGGGGACTCCTTAGATACTCCTGTTGGTGGGGGCAGAGAGAGTTCTCCCCTAGGAGATGCTGACACTTACCAAAGCCCCTGCTTGTTCCTCCTTCAAGACAAAAGAATCATTTCTGCAGGCCTGACTTTGAGTAACTCTAGGCTCATGTTATAAAGAATGCTTATAGCTAATAGAAACTTCCCAAAATTTAATAAAGGGAGATGCCACATTTTATAATTACCGTAGTTGCAATGAAATGTTTACAAATGGAAAATACTAGACAAATACTTCCTAAACATCACATTAACTGCATGGGATGGTAAAAATCAATAGCAGATTCTCTATTTCATAACTTTTCTGTAACATTCTTAGATTGCCTTGATAACTACACGGAAACAAAAGAAAGGCAGTGAGTTTTCTTTCTTAAATTAGTTAAGCTCTGGACCAATGGTAGTTGGTCAAGAAGATCTCTAATAATCAGAATTTAAAATTCTCTAGTTGCATGAAAATAAAATATGTAAAAATGTCAAGAGGAAATAAAAGGATAAATAAGCTAAGAGCTTATTTGCAGCTACCTACAAACATAATATGCCATAGGTCATGCATGTTAATGAATAAGTGCTAAGATATATCTACCTATTGAACCAAGATAAACTATAATCACTTAGACATATTATTTTATAGAAAAAAATATTTTTTTTCTTACTAAGCCTACTATTAGAGATGAAGTTTTAAGGTTTATGTTTTTGTTAAAACACACACATGTGTACACACACGCTAAGGCAACTTAAAAAAAGAAGGAGGGGAAAAATCCAGCTTCTGATATGTTGCCCAGTAGAGAATTATCTATATATATATAAAAATCCTACCTAAGCATAATTTTTCGAGATGACATGTGCTTTGAAAATACAATGTGATTTCATCTTGAATGTAAAAGTAACTATCTTTTTTTTTTTTTTTTTTTTTTTGCTGACACCATGAGATACAGAACCTGCTGATGTAACACGGATGGTAGTTGGCTCAATCAATCCTAAAACCCATAAATCCATGTGATATATAGTATATACTACAGTACGGAGGAGAATATCATTGATTTATGGCAATTGGAAATTTGAGCAATACAATTTTACTTAATTATGTTTGTTTTTCCCCTCACTAGCTCACATCTCTGATGACTGGGGGATGGTTATGATTCTTACAGAGCTGTCATGCCTTCTAGCCTAGTCCTTTGGGGTACAATTTAGGATCTATGAGCATCGTCTTTGAGGTTTACCGAGTGTAAGAACATGCAGTTTGCTTAAGAGCGAAGGTGGAATCAAGTTTCAAGGATTCATGAATAAACCTTCAGCAAGGGCGAGCCAAAAACAAAAACCATAAAACAAAATGCACACAGATAAAATCAGGACTGTCTGGCAATTTCTTGAAGTTATTTGTCCCTTAGGTGGGTCCCAGCTTGGGCACTTTGGATACATATGGTCTTCTGCTTCGGAAAGAATATGCGTAAATTAGCTCCACTCATGCAAAGAGTTTGGGGCTCAATAAGTGCTTGTTGAATGAATGAATTGGCTTTCAAATGATATCTACATATCCCTTTCAGAATAACCTTGCTCAAATGTTGCTTTTGTCATTTAAATTCTTGCTTCTAAAAGCTCTGGAGTCTTCACTTCACCCAGAACCATATTTATTATTTGGGGTTCACTGTAGTTTGACCACATCTCTGATTTTTCCAGCTCACTCCTCCCCTAGATAATCTCCATTTTGTGTCCCTGGCTACTCCCAGATCCTGGGAAGGAAGTGCATACCAAGTGCAGTAGTGGAAATTTTCATACCTTGGTCCGCTGACTAATATCATTGTGACCTTATTCAAGCCCTACAGCTTCTATAAAGCTTTACACAAGCTTCCAACTAATATGACGTCTGTCCCTACTCACAAGTGGTCTCTCCCAACCTGCAAGAGGTCTCTGATGTCTTCCCATAACTCATACCACTCAGTTTCTTTGCTTCTCATTTTACCCTTAGGCCAGTTCTCCACTGTGTTAGCAGTTGTGCTGTCACTATGGCTGTGCACTGTTTTTGGTATGCTCTCAAGAGCAGATGGCCTTAATATACTTTTGGTTCCAACAGCACCCAGTGCAGTGTTGTGGATGCAGACCTGTACTGTGGATTGGATTGCATGCCCCAACTTCATGTGTGGAATCCTAACACTGAGTGCCTTAGGAGTGCCTTGGAATTTGGAAATCAGTTTGTTGCCGAAGTAATTAGTTAAGTGAGGGTAATTAGGTAGGGTGGGCCCCTAATCTTATATGAACGTTATCCTTATAAAAAGTGGAAATTTGGAGACAGACACACACATAGGGAGAAAGCCATGTGAGTGTGAAAGCAGATGTCAGGGACATCAAAGCCAGGCATTAAACTACCAGAAGCCAGTGAGAGGTGAGGAATAGGTCCCCTCCCACATTTCTCAGAAGAAAGCGGCCCTGATGACACCTTGATTGTGAACCCTTGGCCTCCAGAACTGTGAGGTGATATTGTTCCGTTGTTTAAGTTTTCCAGTTTGTGGTGTTTTGTTAGGCACTTCTAGGAAACTAATATTGCATACTTAGTAAGTGCTTAAATGATTTAAAACAAAATAAAAAAAAATAGACTTTAATTTTTATAGTACTTTTTGATTTATAGAAAAATAAGTGGAAGTACAGAACCCAGCCCTGCATGCACAGTTTGACCCACTATCAACATCCCTCACTAAAATGGTACGTTCGTTATGTATAGTGGCATCATTATCACCTGGTCCCTAGTTAGTGTTAGGGTTCACTCTGTGTTTGATATACATTCTGGGTTTGGGCAAATGTGCAATGACCGAAAACTGCTGATACCATTTCCGTTGCCCTACAGCCCCCTGTACTCCACCTACTTAACCTACTCCCCTGTCTAACCACTGGCCACTACTGGTCTATTTTTCCCCTTTTAATTTGCCAGAGGGCATGTGTGTTCAAAAGATAGATAGATAGATAGAGAGAGAGAGAGAGAGAGAGAGAGAGAGAGAGAGAGGAAAGGGAGAGGGACCAGCAGTTAGCGTAATGGCTGTGTCGCTGGACTCCTGTGTAGTTGACCATCCCAGACCTGGCAGCTTAAACTCATGCCGGGCACATGTGCATGCATGCCCAAGATCCTGAGAGAAGAATGGAGGAAAAGGGATTGCAGCGTGGTCATCCCCCCTGGGGGGTGATTTCTCACTTTCTGTCTCTCTGTCTCTCTCTGTCTTTCTTGTGAGCGCATGCACCCTATGGCAAAAACCTCTCTATAAAAAGAAAAAAAAAAGAAAAAAAAGAGAGGAAGAGGAGAGAGAAGGTATCCCATAATAATCAAGTCACAATCCCTTCTCCTCCATTTCATCATACTGTTTGGATTTGGGACATGCATTCCTTTGTACCCATCATGTTTTTCACCCTGCCAGGGCTGGGACTCTAATTGCAATTGGCCATGTGGGATCTGGCTCTCTTAACCACTGGGTCATGGGTCTGGCTCCACATGTCTTTTTACTGTTGTTGTAGTTTGCCCTATCTCTCGTAGCTGAAATAATACAACATGTAGTTTTTTTAGATTGGCTTCTCGTATTATGTTAAAGTTCCTCAATGTCTTTTCACAGTTTATTTGTTTAATTTTAGTACTGAATACTATTCCATTGTCTGAATGTACCATAGTTTGCTTATTCATTCATCTACTGAGAAGTCATCCTGCTTGCTTCCAAGTTTCAACAATATGAATAAAGCTCCTATAACCACCCACATACAGATTTTTGTGTAGCCATAAGTTTTCAGCTAATTTGGATAAATATGAAGGAGCACAATTGTTGGGTCATATGGTGAGAGTATGTTACTTTCGTAGGAAACTACCAAACTGTCTGCCAAAGTGGCTATACAAATTTGTGTTCTCATTAGTTCTACATCCTCTTGTGAGCGTTTGATATCGTCAGTGTTTCATATTTTGGCTGTCATAATGGGAGTGTAGTGGTATCTTCCCACTTTAATTTGCAATTCCCTAATGGCATATGATGTGGAACACCATTTTATGTGATTACTTGCCAACTGTGTATCGTCTTTGCCGAGGTGTCTGTCCAGGTAGTTACTCCATTTTTCAGTTGGGTTGTTCTTGTTTTCACTGTTGAGTTTTAAGAGTATATTTGGATAAGAGTCCTTTGTCAGGTATATTTTTTGAAAATCTTTTCTCCCAAGCTGTTTTCTCTTTTGACACTGTCTTTTACAGAGAAGGAGTTTTTAATTTTAATGAAATCCAAATTATGAATGATTTCTTTCATAGATCATGCTTTTGGGGTTGTATTTAAAATGTTATCAACATATTCAAGGTCATCTAAATTTTTTTTCCTGTGTTATTGTTTTTAAGGAGTTTATAGGTTTTGCATTCACATTTAAATCTATGATGCATGCTCAGCTACTTTTAGTGAAGGTTTTAACAGCAATGTCTAGAGTTTGCTGCATATGGGTGTTCAGTTGTTGCAGCCCCATTTGTTGGTAAGACTGTCTTTGCTCCATTGCATTGGTTTTTCTTCTTTGTTAAAGATCAGTTAACTTCTTAGGTGAGTCTATTTCTGGGCTCTCTGTTCTGATTCATTGATCTGTTTGTCTATTCTTTTACCGATACTCCACTGCCTTGACTATTGTAGCTTTACAGTACATGTTTAAGTTGGATAGTGGAAGTCTCCTGGCTTTGGTCTTCAATATTGAGTTGGCTAGTTGGGCTCTTTTAGCTATTCCTATAATCTTTAGAATCAGTTTGTCAACATCTATTAAATAACTTGCTGAGGTTCTGTTTGATATTGCTTTGAATTTATAGACTACGTTGGTAACTGACATCTTGATAACATTGTCTTCTTTCCCAGGAACATGAAATCTCTCTCTGATTATTTAGTTATTGTCTTTCACCAGAGTTTTCTAGTTTTCCTTACTAGATCCAGAACATATTTTATTAAACTTATATCTAAGTATTTCATTTTTGTGTGTGTGCTAATGCAAATAGTATTGTGTGTGTGTGTGTGTGTGTGTGTGTGTTTGTTTTAAAGAGGTTTTTGCCTTAACATGAGTGTGCTCACTGGAGAGAGACAGAGACAGTGAGAGGTAAACTGAGAAATCACTCCCTGGGGATGGCCATGCCACAATTCTTCTCCTCTATTCTCCTCTTGAGATCTTGGGCATTCACACATACGCACATGGCATGAGTTTCAAACCACCTGGTCCAGGACTTGATCCACAGTTGGCCATGTGGGAGTCCAGTGATGTAACCACTATGCCATCTGCTGGCCCCAGTATTATGTTTTTTAATTTAAAATTCTACTTGTTTCTTTGGGTATACAGGAAAGCTATTTATTTATTTATTTTGCTATAGGGTATATGTGCTCACTGTAGGGAGACAGAGAGCGAGAAATAGTGTAAGAGAAAGAGAGCACACCACAGGAGAGATGGCCATATGTCAGTCAGAATTGCAGGCACAAAGTTGTTCACAATACGCCTTTATTAACTTTTAAAGATGATGGAATTCATAATGATGTCCCCTCATTTATTTATGATAGTAATTTCTGTCTTCTCTATTTTCTTATCCTGTTTGGAGGCTTATAATTTTCATTTATCTTTGAAAAGATTCAGTTTTTGGCTCATTTGATTTTTCTCTATTGACTTCTTATTTTTAATTTCATTGGTTTCTGCTTTAATTAAAAATTATTTGTATCATTTTAATCTGTGATTTCTGGCTTATTTATAATTGTGTGTCTTTGTGGGATACAGTATATAATAATCAAATCAAGGATATAAACATATTCATCTCATTGAACAGTGAACATTATGTTGTGCACTGTTTTTTTTTTTTTGAGAGTTTTTTTGCCATAAGGCGCGTGCACTTGCCAGACAGACAGAGAGAGACAGAGAGACAGAAAGCGAGAAATCACCCTTCAGGGAGAATGGTCACGCCGCAATCCCTTCTCCTCCATTCTCCTCTCAGGATCTTGGGCACGCACGCACATGCACCCGGCGTGAGTTTTAAGCCACCAGGTCTGGGACGCGAACCGCGGTCGACTACGTGGGAGTCCAGCGACAGCCATTACGCTAACTGCTGGTCCCAATGTCGTGCACTTTTGATAACAGCAAATGCTTTCTATTTTCTTTTTTTTCTGCTTATTTTGGATTTAACTTGCTTTTCTTTAAAGAGTTTACTAAATTGCAAGCTTAAATTTTGATTTAAATCTTTCTTCTTTTCTAATACAGGCATTCGGTGTTATAGATTTTCCTTGAAGCACTGCATTAACTGCGTCCTATACATTTTGATAAGTTTCACTTTCTTTTAGTTCAAAATATTTTAAAAATTTCTCTTGAGATTTAATTTTTGAGATTTATTTTTTGAACTATATATTATTTATAAGTGTGTTTTTAATTGCCAGATATTTTAAGATTTTGAATCTCCAATATTTTATATTTTCTGTTACTGCTTTCTAGTTTAATTGTATTGTGGTATGAGAATAGACATTGTATAATTTCTTTTAAAAAAATTTGCTAAGATGTTTTATGGCTTACATTATGATCTATTTTGGGAAATGTTGTAGGTGAGCTTGAGAAAATGCACATTCTACTGTTGTTGGATAAAGTAGACAATATATGTTAAATTAGTTGATGGATACTTGTTATGTAATTACTGATGTTCTGCTTGCTGGATCTGTCCATTTCTTTTTTTTTTTTTTTTTTTTTTTTTTGTGGTTTTTTTTTTTTGGGCGCGGCGGTTTCC
>NW_006159444.1:275457-359526 GCF_000334495.1 Tupaia belangeri chinensis
AGAGACATAGAGACAGAAAGCGAGAAATCACCCCCAAGGGGGGATGGTCACGCCGCAATACCTTCTCCTCCATTCTCCTCTCGGGATCTTGGGCACGCACACATACGCACCCGGTGTGTTTTAAGTCACCGGGTCTGGGACGCGAACCACGGTCGGCTACTTGGGAGTCCAGCGACATAGCCATTACGCTAACTGCTGGTTCCTGGATCTGTCCATTTCTGATAGAGATGTTGAAGCTCTCCAATGTATTAGTGGATTCATTTATTTCTCCTTATAGTCCTATCGATTTTTGTTTCACTTTTTTTTTTTTTTTTGAGAGGTTTTCGCTATAGGGCGCGTGCGCTCGCCAGACAGAGAGAGACATAGAGACAGAAAGCGAGAAATCACCCCCCAGGGGGGATGGTCACGCCGCAATCCCTTCTCCTCCATTCTCCTCTCGGGATCTTGGGCACGCACGCACACGCGCCCGGCGTGAGATTTAAGCCACCGGGTCCGAGACGCGAACCGCGGTCGACTACGTGGGAGTCCAGCGACATAGCCATTACGCTAACTGCTGGTTCCCTGTTTCACTTATTTTGATAATCTGTGTACACATTAAATACTGGCATATCTTCTTGGATTACTGACATCTTTATAGTTATTCAATGCTCTTCTTTGTCTCTTATAACTTTACTTGCTTTGAGTCTGCTCTGTCTAAAATTGTTACTCCTGTCTTCTTTTGATTAGTGTAGCAGGGTGTGTCTTTTCTCCATCCTTTTCCTCTAATTTACATGTGCCTTTAATATTTAAAGTGGACTTCATGTAGGTAGCAAATAGTTTTGACTTATTTTCAATCCACTAACAATCTCTGCCTTTCAATTGGTGTTTTAAGACCATTGATATTTAAAATGATTATTGCTATATTGGATTAATATCCACCATATTTGTTGCCCTTGTCTTTGTTTCTATTTTGTCTTGCACTCCTTTTCTGCTTTTTTATGTTTTTCATTGCATAGTTTAATATCATTCTATTCTCTCCTTTCATAGCATAGCAGTTATATTTCTTTTTAACATTTTTTTAGTGGCTGCTCTAGAATTTGCTATACACATCTGTAATGTATTCAAGTTCATTTTTAAATCATAATAGACCACTTAATTGTACATTGTACTAACAAAATAATACTAATTTCTTCCTCCTGTCCCTTATTTCATTGCTTTAATTCATTTAATTGTGCGTATGTACCTGAATACATTACTTCTATTACTACTTTGAATAAACTCTTATCTATTAGAACAGTTAGAATAAGAAAAAAATAAGAATAAATAAAATAAAAGTTTTTATTTTACCCTCACTTATTTCTTCTCTAATACTTCTCCATTCTTTATGCAGATTTGAATTTCTGGCCTATACTCTTGCTTTCCTCTGAAGAGCTTCTTCCACTGTTTCTTTGGAATGTAGCTCTACTGGCAACAGATTCCTTCCATTTTCTTTTCCTGAAAAAGTCTTTATTTCTCTTTTGTGTTTCTCAGAGAGAATTTCTCAGGGTACAGAATTTTAGAATAGTGGGTTGTTCCTCTCAACATATTAAATATTTCACTCCATTTTCTTATTGCTTGCATGGTTTCTCGGGGAAATTAGATGCAATTTTTTATATTAGCTCCTATGTAGGTAAGTTTTCCTTTTCTGGATTCTTTCATGATTTTTTGTTATCTTTGATTTTTTTTTTTTTGGCAGTTTGGATATGATATGGCTATGTATAGTTTTTATTTTGGCATTTATTACTTTTATTATTTTTTAAGCTTTCTGGATTTGTGACTTGCTATCTGACATTGATTTGAGAAGATCAACCAACATTATTTGAAATATTTGATCTGTTCTGCATATTTTTCTATTTCTTCTGGTATTCCCATTACACATATTTACACCTTTTGTAGTTGTCTCACACTTCTTAGATATTCTATTCAATTTTTTCAGTCTTTTTTCTCTTTGATTTTCTGTTTTTGAAGTTTCTATAGACATATCCATAAGGTCAGGAGTTCTATTTTTAGCTGTTCCAGTCTACTAATGAGCCCATCAAGGTATTATATATTCCTGTCACAGTATGTTTGATCTGAAATATTTCTTTTTGATTCTTAGAATTATCATCTCTCTTACATTGCCCATCTGTTCTTGCATGTTGTCTACTTTATCCATTACAGGGCTTAGGATTTGCGTTAGTCCATTTTGTGTTGCTATAACAGGACCTGTGTCTTAGTACATTATTGTATTGCAACTAGACTGGGTGATTTATAAAGAACAAAGGTTTATTTGACTCACAGTTCTGGTGGCTGGAAAGTCTAAAGGTAGGTACTTGTCATCAGGCTGACCTGTGTCAGTCACATCATATGTGACAGAAGCAGAGTGGATAGGGTGCATGCAGAGAGAGAGAAGTAATCATTTGTCATGAGTGCTATAACTCACTTATTCTCTCATGAGACAGTATTAATCCATTCATGAGGCCAGACTCCATGATTCAATTACCACCACCACACCAAATTCTGAAACCTGAACTTTTGGGGGACAAATGATTATTTAAATCATAACAACTAAATAATTTATTTTTAAAAATTATGATTTCCCAGTTCCAGAAGCTGAGAAGTCCAAGAGCAAGGTGTTAGCATCTGGTGCCAAATAGGGCCTTCTTAGTGTGTTCTCATGTGGCAGAAGGCAAAGGGCAAAAAGGGACAAACCGTCCTCACATGGCAGAAGAGCAGAAGAGAGTGAACCCAGCCCTGCAAACCCTATGTATTTATATTGCTGGAAGATGTGTGCACTCACCAGAGAGAGACAGAAAGACTGGGAGACAAGGAGAATATGCCCAATGGGATGTGATTATACTGCAATCCCAACTCCTCCATTTCTCTATCTAGTCAGGACTTAGGACACTATACACCTGTACCTGGCATGTTTTGCAAGGAAACAAGGCCAAAATTTGAACTGTAGTTGGCCATGTGGGATCCAGTTTTCTTAACCATTAGACTATGGGCTGGCACCTGCAAGCTCTTTTTATAACAGCATTAATCCACTCATCATTAACCTATAGGCCTAGAGAGCTCTCATTAGGCTCCACCTCCTCACACTGTTGCATTAAAGATTAAGTTTCCAGTATATGAGTTTTGTGGAGAGGGTTAAAAATACTCAAACCATAGTAGCATATAAAACATAGTTGTTTTAAATTTCCCAGTCTGAGGCTGGCAGGTGGTGTGGTGGATAAGGGTGTTGGACTCCCACATGGCTGACTGAAGTTCGATTCCTAGACCTGGCAGTTTGCTTTCTCACTTTCTCTCTCTCTCCCTCTTTATCTCACTCTGTTCTTCTCTGGTATACATATATATATATATATATATACACACACACATATACACACACATATACACATGCACATACATACATATAAAATAATTCTTTTAAAAAAATTTCCCACTCTGATTATTGTAACATCTCTGCCATTATGTGAGAGTTAGGTTCTGGAACTTGCACTTTCAATAAAAGTCTGTACTTATTATAATTATTATTATTATTATTATTAATTTTATTGTCAGAGGGTACATGTGCTTGCCAGAAGTACAGAAAGAGAGAGAGCAAACCCTCAATGAAGCATGATCATATTGCAAACCTTTCTTCTTCATTTGTCCATCTTGTCGGGATTCTGGACATACATATCTATCTGTGGAATCAAACTATAGTTGGGCACGTGGGATCTACTTACCTATGTACAGATTTAACTGTAGCTCTGTAGGGCTGGCCTTATTGTGTTTTGTTTTTGTCTCTTAGTATGCCTTGTAATTTTTCCTTGATAGTCAGATATGAGGTAGTGGCTAAAAGAAACAGAGATAAACTCGCCTTTATTAGTGTGTGGAGAGGTGTAAGGGGAGGGGTAGCTTTCCTTGTCCTGTTGTTAGGCCTCAATCTTTTAGTGAGCCTGTGCCCTTGGACTGCAAACTTCACAAGTGATGCCCAGTCCTCCCAATGAGACAGAACAGCTAGAATGGACTAGAGTTGGGTATTTTCCTTTTCCTGCATGGAAATGTAGAGAAGTTGGAGTTAGATATATTTTTTTCCCCCAGCTCAACTATGCACTGATAAAACCCCAGTGGTTTAGGCTCTTAGAGTAGTTTCTGTTAAGAACTGAATTCTCTGACATATTTCAAAATGGTCCCTTTTCCTTCTTATGCTGGAGACACAAAAATTTATCCTGCAGGTATTCACTGTGAGAACTGCAGGTAACAGTTACAGAAGTCTGATGATCCTCCAGCTGTGGTCCCCATGGAATTTTTAACCTCTCAAATCATCTACATTGAACATTCAGCAACACAGTTTAGGTTGTCTTACCTTAGTAATGGCTTCCATGGAGATTTCTGCTGGTTCTGCACCATTAAATGTGATTCTCTGTTTTTGCCGGTCTGGCTTTCCAATACTGGGGACAGTGGTTTGCCCTGTGATCTTACTTCTTGACAGATCTAAGAAGAGTTGTTGATCTTTTAGTTTATTCAGTTTTACTTTATTATTTATTTATCTGTTGAGAGGGAGAGAGAGACACTCTCAATAGAGTTTTCATGCTGCAATCCTCTCCCAGCTCTGCAGGTCATGGGCATGCCTGGCCTGTTCAGGTGTACACTGGATCCAAATCTTGAGCCTTTCCACATGGTCTCCAGCATCACATAGCAGCACCCTTATTGCCTTTGTCACCACAGCTGGGCCTGTTCATCTTTTTACTTGTTGGTAGGAGAGTGTGACACCTTTCAAGTGCTCTCTTTCTCTCTGCTGAACTAGAACCCAGAAGTCCTATGTACTTTTTCCTTATCGGTCGAGTCATGCATAGCTACAATGATTATGTGTTTAAGGCAATGCTGGACTCATTTTATTTGATTATTTATTTATTTACTTACTTACTTATATTTTTAGGACACATGCACTCATGAGAGAGAAAGAGAAAGCACCCCCTGGGTGGATGGCCACTTTGCAGTCTGTCTTCTTCATTCTTTCAGGATTTGGGGCATGCACACAAATGCACCCTGTGTGTTTTTCAAATTACTAGTCTGGGAATTGAACTCCACCATGTGGGATCTGGTCACTTTAATAATTGAATTACTGACTGGCTCTTATTTTAAATATAGTACAATTCAAAAATATCTATTTTGAAGCTTCAGTATGAGTTCATTTGAAATAATATGAGCTTGGATTAAAATAGCAGAAAAAGGCTTCTGGAATAGATTATTTGCTATAAGAAATGATCAAATTTAATTAATGAGAGCAGATATATAAAAAAAAATTAGGTACATTTAATAATTTATGTTTTATTAAGAGTCATGTGTACTTAGAAATAGTAAAGCATCATTCATTTTATTTTTTCTGCTCTAATATGTAGTGTACAAAAATTCCTCCATTAGAAAATGAGAGCAGTATATTTATATTATTTTTTTTGATCACATGGTCACCTAATGTCAGAAGTCATGTTGGATTGTTATAGTAGGCATAGAATTAGATATTTTCCCTCTGTTTTTCACCCCCTGTTATTGCATTCATAGCTCAAAAGTCTCTCATTTCTGAGGACTTTTCTTTAGTAAAGGGAAGAGAGTCATCACTGTTCAGTTTATAGCAGTTGAGTTCTTTTGAATTAGGCTGCTCCAAAAGTCATTGTTTCAGCTTGCACAGCTCCCCTCCTGATTTTTAAAATGTCCTCCTTGAGGAATTCCAACATTTTGTTTGCTTTTTTTAGCTTGAAAACACAATATGACTTTTAAAAACATTTTAATAGAGAGTGTATTTTTCAGTCATGAAAACTTTTAATAGTAATATTTAATATGATACAAACTGCAGAGTTCTAAGGATATATATATATATACACACACACACACAAAAAAAAACACACACACACACATACACAAACTCATATACATATATGTATTTTATTTTGAGAGAGAGTGAGACAGCCATCCCAATAGGATTTTCATGCTGCAATCCTATGTAATATATACAGAGAGACTATAGTTTATATATAAACTTACATAACTGCAAAGTCATTATGTATATAGACTTGTATACATAATATATACAGACTTGTATATGTTTTATATGTATATATAAACTTCCAAGTCCCCAAGTCTATATATATCTATATAGACTTGTATATGTGTGTGTGTGTGTGTGTATATATATATGTGTGTGTGTGTGTGTGTTTGTAATTTTATTTATCTTCTTTTGTTTTGATTCATGAAATATTATTTGGAGAAGATTGTGGAGGGACTGATTCTTCATCAGTGGTTAGAAAACTTCTCATGATGAGAACATTCACACAGTATTCATTCAGCTGATATAATTTATCCACATGCTTGAGAGATTTAATTAGTTAAAATGCATGTTAACAATTTTATATATAATATATCGATTACAGGTATAGCTGTGATTCTTTGGATGTGGAGAAATCTTCTTTGCACTGAGATTTAATTAAACACTGGATTTTCTCAACTTCTCCTCTGACTTTTTTTATTTTAATTTTCCTGCTTCCAATGTGATGAAATGATATTGGCCTCGCGATTAGTCGTTTATGTAGTACACATTTTTTCAGTGCTCCATGGGGGGGAGTACTTGCTTCCTCTTGACAGATTTAGAAAACCTACGACCATTTAGAATTGGCAGAGTCTTTATATTTGCCTTATTTTAGCTCAGAGTGGTTAGTAGGTCATCTGTTCTTCAAAGAGTAGTTTGGAAAGTTATTTGATCTTTCACCATGGAGGTGAAGGTCAAATAGGCAAGAATCCCTAGGACCAAAGCCTTGTTCAGTGAACATTAGTTAAACCTTCTCTCTTCCAGCTTCCTTACTGAGCCAGGTGTAACTTTTCTAGTCTTCACGTCAGAAGAGAGGAAGGGAGGGTGGCAAGGTGACACGTGCAAAAGAATAAAACCATGTTCCTTTCATGCACCTTTTCCCCACTCAAGTTTCCTCCAATGAAAACAGTGAAGATATACATTCTTGATGAAGACAGGCATTCCAAACTCCTGCAGAATGACTTTATAGCACTTAGATTTTTTTCCTCTAGGATAAATAAGTATTAAAATTGTTGGATGAAATGAGCCTTTATTTTTACCTCTTATTCATTCCATCAAATAATCTCATAACTTTAATAATTGTGTTATTGGTTGTAGGGTCCAGAATATGCATATAATCAATGTATAGTTCTCTAGTATATAGAACTGCTTTTAGTAGTAGGATCAGGTTGTAATCTATCACTTAACTCTATAGTATTTATATACATATGACCAATTAAATCACAGACCTTGACAAAAAAAAATGGTGCTTATCAATAGCCAATATATTGGTATAATACATGTAATAAAAATAGTATAGACCTAAAGTGTACCTTTCCGTTGTTGTAACAGACAAAGCATTCCCCGACTCAAGCACTTGATGTTTGAAAAATACCAGAATTACATTCTTCTCTACTTGATACCTCAATTCTTTTCTTTCTTTGTCTGCACATCAATGCTTTTTGAACATGGAATTACCCAGAGATGCTGACGTATGAGAAGAAGCTTGTTCTGACAGTTTCCAGATTAGCTCAGTGAATGAATTTCGTAAACTTTAGTGAGAAAGATAACTTGTGTAAAAATTCTGGAATTTCAGCAAACTGGTTAGGGAAGATAATAAAGGCTTGAATCTATATCTCAAATGTTAAGTAATCTCTGTGTTAATTCTTTTAAAAGATCCCCAAACTGAGGAGGATAGACAAATCTCTAAATAAAATGCCAATGGTGGTGTATGTCAGAGCTCCAGACCAGTAGGTGACTAGGGTTCCAAATGCTGTCATTCCTCCTTCCTTGCTTGGTCTCTTGGGAGCTCTGGTACTTCCCTATTGTGACCATCATCCCAGGGTGTCTGATGCTTTTGTTCTGTTCTTTCTTCAATCTGCTCAAGAGGGGACAGGTGTACAGGAGTAGCCTGGAGTCCCCTTGAGAAACTTCCACAGACTCTTAGTGGCTCTGAGTCCTTATCCTGGCCCAACACCCAAAAGCTCATCTCTTTGCTGTCATAAGATAAGACCCTCGAAGTTCATCTTCTTTCTCTCCAAGAGTAAATTTGCTGCCACCGAAAAACATTTCCTATCATTGTTTGGGAGCTGCTGACACTTCAATTTTTAGGGAGCTAATCCTGGCAAATAGAGGCTTATTTCTCAATCTGATATTTTCTGCAAAGTTTCTCCCAAGAGGTTAATGAGTCTTCAAAAACAAAGAAGAATTCAAATATAAAGATGAGAACTCCCCTTTTGCTGTAATTGAATCTGGCTTATGATTAGTGATTGAGAAGATGTGTGTGCATGTATATTACAAGCAGCCCTACAGATTTCTATAGGACCAACAACAATGCAAGTTTTGTTACTGTATTTCAGAACTGTGACCTGGAGAGAAGAGAGTCAGGAGAAAAATTAGTTAAATTATCTGTACTTATTTGTAGTGGTGTACAATATACACATGTAGCAGGCATTTACAAATTCATTTTTGTCATCTTTTTTTTTTTTGTATCTCATTGACACTGAGGCATTCATTTATACCTTCAGTCAGTGGGTGGTCAGCCCATGTACCGGGCATCGTGCTCTGTTTAAAATACCACAGTAAACAAAGAACATTCGAACTTGATTTCACAGTCTTGCAGTCTAGTGTCTTTAGATAATATTAAGAGTTGACTTCATCACAACTACCCTTTCTTTAGAAATCTTATTAAGAACCAACACTTCTGGTTACTTGCAGATGAGACAATACATCATTTTGAAAAATGAAAAGCAGGGGTTGGATGATGGCACAGTGGTAAAATGTAATGCTTCATGAGACTGAGCCATATGGGATGGTTCTGTGTTCATGCCCAGAGACCTCCGTGAGTACACTGGGTGTGCGTGTGCTTATAATTATAGACTGGCTGAATGTTAGGGTAGATCAAGGCATAGCACCCTTTTGGGGTGCTGTCTCTCTACCATTGTCTTCATCTCTCATGTGAGAGAAATAAATAAATAAATAATAATAATAATAATAATAAACCAAATCAGAAGACAAATAATTCACTGTGCTGCTAGTTTATGGTATGTGATTTTCTGAAAAATGTTAATTTGTAATGCTTTAATGTTCAGTAGTAAGCTGGAGAGTTCTAAAGAAATGTATCTGCTTATTAAGGCAAACTGTTAATTTGAGTATAATATGCTTATTTTATATACAGTATAAATAAAGTCTCAACAATACCCTTAATCTTTTTGAGATGTCAGCATAAAGATAGAATGTCAGTGTTGTAGGGAAGGAAACCTTCTCTAATTCCCTCATTTTATAGAGAGAAAATGAAGAAGGGAGAGGAGCAGAGCCGGGACACCCTGCCCCTGCTTTATACAGATGGGAGTCTTCAAGATCAGTGAGGCTGAATGACCCAACGACTGGCTTCATCTATGAAAAAGGGAATCACAGAGGAAAACACAAACTTAGTGAAGGCCAGACTTTCTCCAGAGAATTAGTCTAGTGCAAAGCCTTGTTCTTCAGGAGAGCTTCGGGACAGAAGACTGTTAAAGAGATGTTGCTTTTGGAGGTGGCTTGCTTGTGACTTCCGGAAAGAGGAAACTGACAACTCTGAAACCCTAAAGAATAAGGTAACTAAGGGCAGTTCTCAGCATTTCTCTCTAAAGGTATTGAACTAAATTTCCTTGGGAATTCCAGCCATTAAAGAATAAAATACAAGATGTGTTAGAGAGAATGAGTTAAAACACATGTATTAAAAGCCAGTTACAGGACCAGCAGATGGTGTAATGGTTATGTCACTGGAGTCCCACATAGTTGATTAGGGGCTTAAAACTCATGCCAGGCCCTTGTGCGTGCATACCCAAAATCCTGAGAGGAGAATGGAGGAGAAAGGATTGTGATGGCCATCCCCCTGGAGGGGGTGATGTCTCACTTTCTGTCTGTCTGTCTCTCTAGTGAGCACACACATCTTTTGACAAAAAATCTTCAAAAAAAGCTACTTATGGAGCTAGCAGATGGTGTAGTGGTTAAGGCACTGGCCTCCTACATGGCTGACTGTGATTAGAATCTCGGACCTAGTGGCTTGAAAATACACCAGCCATGCTTATAAGCATGCCCAAAATTCCTAGAGGAGAAAGGTGGGGTGGGGAGAAGATTGCCGCATGGCCTTCCCCCCGCTATCCCCCGTAGCCCCTGCTCCTGGGGAGTGATTTCCCATGTTCCCTCCCTTTGTCTCCCTTTGGTAAGTGCACATGCCTCATGACAGGAACCTTTAAAATAAAAACAAAACAAAACAATTATCCATTTTTAAATTCTAAGTCATGATTGATTTTAAATGCTTTGCCATTGCGTATGTCCCTAAGAAGGAAGAATCATTTCCCATTAAACTATGATCTAGTGTTTTTTGTATCACATAGAATTTATTTTATGCTTATTTAAGGAGCTCTTCAAACTTAGCCATAGTTTTTTTTATCATTTACAGAACAAAGGAAAATAAAAGGGGCCAAAGCAGGTTAAAGTGTTCCTAAGGCTCCTTACCACAGAGCTCAGTGCTTTTGCTCAGTTTTCACTTCCTGTCAGTGAGGCCCATGATTTCGTACATATCTGTACCATTGAAGGCACTGACAGTTCATTGTTTCTTAAAAGAATCATGAGCTAACTAAAAGCTGTTGATGTGGAGTTCTTACCCTGCTGTGCAGGAAGTGGACCAGCTGCTCTGACTTCAGATCAGTGATGTGGGTGACCACGTAACCATCATGCAACCTGCTTCCCACAACCTACAGATTCTGAGATTGTATAAGGGCGCTTCTCTATCTTGCTAGGATTTTTTCCCAAGTTGCTGATGTTTGGTCATGATTAGGGAATAAAAACTCTGTCATGATTGCCATAGGGCAGACAAAGATTGTCAGATGGCAACTATGAGACACACCTGATTTCAAATTTCAGCAATGCAAACACGTAAAAAGAAACGTGTGTCCCAGAACTGATGAAATATTGGCACCTGACTGTCTTCCCTTTCTTGCTCTTCTCCCTTTGGTATTTGACCTATTTTGTTGCAGACAAAATAAATTAACTGCTTTGTTTAGTTACCTTAAGTAATTGAGTTCTGGGTTCTGCAGAGCATCAGCCTGGCCTTCTCAAGGTCAGCGGTTCCCTCACTGCCTTTTCAGATGGCTGGTGATCTCTGAGCTGCTGATCCACGAAGACTTTTCTGTGGCTACAGAAGTTTGGAAGAAGCTCTGTGCACATTTCTCTATCGGAGAAGCACATTCACAAATGTATTAAGGTCTCTGAAAAGTCCTGTGCTAAAATATCCTGCTTCAGTGCTCCTTCTGTGTTTCCAAGCGAATTTGACTATAAAAGTACCCCTGTCCCCTCTGCAACTGTACCTGCAGCCCGAGTCTCCTCCTCCATCTCCAGCATAAGCCTTTGGTAGGATCCCACCATTTGTCATTAAGTCATTAATGGTGGCTGGCCCTCAGGGGAGGAGTTAAATGAGTCCTGGGTATTTCTTCAGTCCCCAGGCCACATGACACTGTCACAAGGCAGACCTTTCCCAAGGCTCTTTCTCAGTGATGGCCTCTCTTCATACCCCCATGGGGCCCTCATGTGTGCATTTCAGAGTTAGTGGCTGGCTCCTATTTCTTAAATTGCAATTGAAGAATCCATCAGCCTTCCTCTTGAATATGTCCTTGCCTCTCTACCAATGCACTTTCACACCCTTCCTGGATCATCTTCTCTGTTCCCCGGGTTTCAATGCTGTCACCATGCTGGAGACTTTCAGAGTGGCTTCTGCATGTAGGACATACTCTGCAGCTGTAGACACACCTATTGAGTCAGCGAATTATTGTCACCATCTGGATGTTTCACATGTGCTTCCACCTCAAGGTGTCCTGAAATACATACACTATGTCCACACACTCCCAAACATGCTGTTTTTAGTGAATTCCACCCAGGAGATAAAGCCCCAAAGCAAGGCAATACCCTTCTCCCACATCAGTCCCCTACAGTCATTCCCCAACTTTTAAATTGCAGACTCATGAATCCCCAGGCTGAGTCCCTCCCCCTGTTCTCGGTGTGGCAGCAAAATGCAGACCATGTTGACTCCAACTTGAATATTGGTGTCCATGGAATTCTTTTTGCTGGAATCTATCTTTGGAGCTTCCTGGATTGACTGTTTCCTGATCATCATGACAAGCCACTCCTCTTAAATAAACCTAGTTCCTGTTGAGTAAGTTCAGTGTAACCTAGTTGGAAACCTTCAGATGGGTGGGCTAGAAAAAACGTGTATATGTTTATGGATGGAGGAGTATGCAGCCACTTAAAAATTGTACTTAATTTTTTTTTTAATATTTAACTGTTCATGCTATATTTTTAAGTGAAAATATTAGATTACAAAATACTGTGTACAAAGTCATCAAAAAGGTCATGGGAAATGCATACTATGATAAAAACTATACATGAATTTCAAAAATTTTAGCACCAAAATACACTCATACTTTTATTTTATTTTTTGTGGAGTTTTTGAGGTTTTCCTAATATCATTTAATCCTTATTAAGAGTATAGATATATTTTACATATGTATTGATATTAATAGAAAAAATTCTGGAAGACTAAAAGTGCTTAATGTTATATATCTCTTGCTTGTTTGTTTACAATTTATTTTAATCAATTAAAAATCAATTAATTTATTTGTGCTTACATATATATATATATATATATATATATATATTTGTTTTAAGTTTTCACCATAGAGTGTGCACTCTCTGGAGAGACAGAAAGAGATGGAGGGAAAGTAAGAAATCAACCCCTAGTAAAAATGGCCATGCCACAGTCCTTTCTCTTCCATTCTCCTCTCAGGACTTTGGACACACTTGCACAATGCGTGGAGTGATTTCCCAAGTTGCTGGGTTCAGCTCTTAAATAGTAGTTGACCATGTAAGAGTCCAATGTGTTAACTACCATGCCACCTATGAAGCCACATCTTTTTCTTAAAGTTGGCTCTTCAAGATGTGGTCCTAGTGTTCCTGAATTCTTGTGACCTGAACAGAAAGAAAAAAAAAATAAGACAAATAAGTCTAGAATCTTCTGATCCAACCCATAATGATCATATAACCTTAATATGAATCTGCAAAGTGATTCTCTAGATGAAAAGGGAAAGTGGCTGAAATGTTTTTATTACCCCCCCCTTCCAAGCATTTGAGTCCTCCAAATTTAAGGGTCCTTAGCACCCTGCAGAGAAGAAGTATGTGGTTTCCAGCTGGTATGGAAGATGACTTGGTTGCTATAACCATTGTCCATGGACGGCATTTATGATGTCTCCTCAGATGGCCCATTTCTAGGGCAACCTACCATCCAAATTTGCTAGGGTTTAAGGAGTTTTCTAAGATGCAAGACTGAGGGCAGTTCCCAGCAAACTGCAGCAGTGATCATCTGCCATCTCCCCCTTCATACCTCTCTAAGGCAGCCCCTCCTCACCCCTTCTACCACCAACCCCCCCTACACACACACACAAACACTCTCTCTCTTTTCTCATTAAAAACTAATGCATGCACATAGAAAGAAGTTTAGAAAAATATAGGTAAGTATAAGGAAAGATAAAACATGCACATAATCCCACCTTCATCCCATATTCATTGATATATTTACTTTCAATCATTGTTTTAATGTAGGCACTCTTTCTGTGACTTATTTTCACTTTTCATAGCTGCCCTCAATACTCATTTCAACCAAATTATCTTCATAAAATTATTGGTAGGAGTGAAGAAAGCCTGAGGTGATTTATTTCATCCCATATTCCTGAGATATGACTCCGGACAGGTGCCCAGGGTATAACGTCCAAGAACTACCAAGGACTTCAGTATCAGGTAATTAAATCCTTAACAGAGGCTGGCAACCATTTTTGAGGTTTACAGATAAAGGATGAGAGGAGAAGTTGCATCAAATTTAGCAGGGAACCACAATAGCCTTGGAATATTTCACTAGGAGATTGAAGAGTTGATTCCATAATTATTATCAATATATGAGTATTTCTTATATGAAAGAGAGTGATAAATTTTTCTCCCTACCTCTAGTGAACATCAGAAAAGAAGAAATGGGTCTTAAGCATAGTGTGAAGGATTTAGGCTAGATAATAAGAAAAGTTATTAACTACCTTAGTGGGTTGGAGAGAGTCTAAGAAATCTCCTTCTCTGGAAGTCTTTCAAAATGATAGAGATTTTCCTATCAAGGAAGGATTAAGTGAGGGCCTGCCTAATGGAGAAGAATAAACAAAATAGCCTGTCAGAGTCTCAAGTCAACCCCCCAATTCTATGAATATATATATATATATATATACACATAAAATACATGTAAAATTGATTTTTATTTTTTATTTTCCTCGGAGAAACAAAGACAAATAGAGAGTAATATTTTTAAGGTTCAAGTTTAATTTCTGGATGGTGATGAAACCATCACCGTGGGGTGATGCTGTGGGGTTGGATAGTAACCTCAGAGGGGAGCACTGAACTGTGACCAAGTTGACTTTCATTATTTTTTCCAAATTGCATTCTTGTTGCTTTTCCCTGAAACTTTAAAATAGGTTCATTTATTTTAGTAAATGTCTTAGCTGTGATTTCAAGTCCTATTTGTATTTCAAGGGATTATACCAAATCCACATGGCTTTCAACACCTTGGGTATCTTCCGGCCCTTGCTTCTTCATGCCTGTTTTCTTGATCATGCTTACTTGTTAAAACATTCCATTGAAAACACTTCCTCTTTTCTGCCATTTTCTTCCTCCCTGACACATTCGTGCATGTAGCGTATTCATTGTAAACACAGCCCAGAGAGATAGCTTCTCTTTCTATGCAAATTGGCAGCTCAGGGAATAGTTGGGTGCTTACAATGTCATTGAAAGTCATGGAAATCAATTGGCAAAAATTATGTTCTGTGATTATCTTGTTTTTGCAGTTACATTTTTAATTTTGACAGTTTAAGTGTGTTCAGGGTTCATGATAGTTAAAGGCCATCTGGAGTGTGGGGCAGGTCACAGGCTGAGATTCCCACTGCTTGGCTAATGAGGTTTTCTTCAGACTTTGGTGTCATTTAATCTCGTTAACATTGAAGAGAGATACTTTCAAACAAAACAGATAAACAAGTATTTATTGAGTGCCTCTGATATGCAAGGTATGTGTTGGATAGAGTGGGGCACAGACGTTAGGAGCTCTTGCTTTCAAGAACCTGTGTCCAATTAATAAGAAATAAACAGTAATAAAATAAATATATAGACTGCTTAGAAAAAGGTGCCACAAAGCTAGACATGTTGAACACTTTATGAATTATTCTGATGAAGAGTGCTTGATTTGGAAAAAACTGCAGGGTAGGATATGTTCTGCATGTTATCTGCTCTTCTGTTCTTCAGGTGTGAGTTGATCTCAAAGTCTTGGCTAAGTGGAAAAGGAGCTTTCCAGCATGGTGAATTAATGTATATAAAGATGAAGTGGCAGGCCTGGTCCCATAGCCTAGTGGTTAAGGGAGCTGGATCCCACATGGTGGAGTATGGTTCTAATCCTAGCCCTGGCAGCTTGAAAAACATGCCAGGTGCATATATATGTGCTTCTAAAGCCCTGACAGGACGTAGACATAGAGAAGTGATTGGGGTGTAACTTCTACATTGGGAGGGGAATTGCTTTCTCCTATTCCCTGTCTTTCTGTCTCTCGCTGGTGAGCATGAAAACTCTCTGGAGAAATAAACAAAAAACAAGATTAAGAGGGAGAAAGCAAAGATATATTTACGAGTTAATAAATAGAATTTGGTTGGTAAAGTTTAGAGATCAGTTCTCAATTAATACCAAGTGCACTTTTTTTTTATTGCTATGTAACAAGATATCACACATTTAGCAGCTGAAAACAATACCCATTTACTATTTCATAGTTCTGCATGTCGAAAGTCTGGATAGGCACAACAGATTAGGGTTTCCAAGGACCAAAATCAAGGGACTAACCTTAGTTGGAGGTTCTGGAAAGAATTGCCTTCCAATTCAGGTCATTGGCAGAACTCAGTTCCTCATGGTTTTCTTTCTTTCTTTTTTTTTTTTTTTGAAAGGTTTTCGCTATACGGTGCGTGCGCTTGCCAGACAGACAGAGAGAGACAGACAGAAAGTGAGAAATCATCCCCCAAGGGGGATGGTCACGCCGCAATCCCTTCTCCTCCATTCTCCTCTCGGGATCTTGGGCACGCACGCACATGCGTCCGGCATGAGTTTTAAGCCACCGGTCCGAGACGTGAACAGCGGTTGACTACATGGGAGTCCAGCGACATAGCCATTACGCTAACTGCTGGTTCCCAGTTCCTCATGGTTTTAAGAGTGAAGTCCTTGTTTGCTTTCTCACTGTTGGCCAAGAAATACTCTCAGGTCCTAGAAGACTCACTAATAGACACACGTTAAGTCCTTGCCACATGGTTCCCCTCCTTTCATGTCACCCTTTGAAGGTCTCTTACTTCCTCTTATGCCATCAGCTGGGGAACACTATGCTTTTAAAGATCTCCTGTGATTAACCAAGGCTCTCCAAGACAACTGATTAGTAACCTTAATTACATCTGCAAAACCTCTGGTCATGCAATTTAACATAATCATGGGCATAACATACAGAGATCATGGGAGTCAGCTTATTACTCTGCCTATATGCCATGTTTATAAAAATGATGCTGCCGGGTCCTGTCTAGTTGCCTAGAAGCTCAAACCTCAGGGTACGTGTGTGAGGATAAAGTAGTTAGTTTAAACAGTGGCAGAAATGTGGTGGAATTTGGCACTTTTGTCAACTCTGTTTTATTTTCAATCAAATATCCTTTTCATGGAAGAAAAATGAGCCTTTAAGGAAAGTTCTTAGATATTCTTCCATTCATCTTTCAAGGTTATAAGCATGCGAAAGGCTTTCTTATGCCCGGAAAGACTTTGGCAGCGTTACTGACTTGACCTAGATGAGAGGACAAACTTGAAAGAGTAAGAAAAATTCCACTGAGGGTGTGTATACTATTCATAAATCCTTTTTTCTTTCCCTGGCCCAAGTATCCTTATATTTACTACATTTTTAAAGAGTCATGTCATTCCACAAAAAGTACAAGATCCTATTTTGAGGCAAAGACAGCAGAGTTGGTGTTGGAATTTAGTTAAGAAAAAAATAACTAAATGTTTATAACTAAAGTTTATCATGCTAATGGTATTCTCTAGTCCAACATGGCTATAACGTGTTGAATCATTCAAGGAAAAAATAGTGTTTATTTATAACTCTCTCACTGAACCATTGAATCCACTTGGAAATTTGCAGTCATCTGAGTGGGCAGCAGAAAAGGGAAAGACTGAGTATATAGTGCAGAAAAACATGAAAATAGTGCTTTGTGCAGTATCACTGGAATGAGTTGCTGACCCAGTGTAAACAGTCAGATGTAAGCAGGATAAACACTGCCAGTCAGCACATTCATGGCCGCTACTCAGTTGGGCAGAGCTTCGAGCAGGACGCTACTGGGGATTTTCAAAATCGTTCAGGTCTTAGACTTGAAGCTCTATACCTTCACTGGGGATGCTTCACTTCATTTAGGAAGAATGTTAAGACCTTTCTCATAATCCACAAATTCCATGCTAATGGATGAGTGCAAATATTGTTAGCACCTTTCATTGACAGAGGACTCTATTGTTATAATGGAGAAAAGTGTTAATCCTTTTGTAATTAATGCCTTATCGAGGTCTTCACAGGTCAAGGATGTAGTTGGATTTTGGTAAATTAAAAATTTGAAGTCTTTTCCTTAACCCTCATTTTTCTTTTATCTTACAAAATAACCATTGCATATTACTTTGTACTTTTTCTTTTACCCATGACATAAGACCTAGTTTATATGCTGAAATGAAACCTAACCAGACAAAAGGTGAATATGAAGGACACAGGACTCTTACTATAATACTCTCTAAGAAAACATGCACAAAAATTCAGCATTGAGAAATTACTGTGGTCGTGTGGTGAAAAATAATCATTGTTCTCTTAATTTCTGATGATTATATTGGTCTCTCTAGGAGTGATCAGGAAGAATATTTCTTCTAAATCCTATGACATTTTAAACCCAAATAAAAGCAAAAAATCTAGTGTGTTATATTAACCAATGAGCTCATCAATTCATGAAAATGTTTTGTATTAAGGACTTTATGATATGGAAGAAAAACATAAAGTATAGTTTTCTCTCTTGATTGCAACTTGCAGTTGGAGAGATATAAAACCAGTGAATAGCTTGATGGCGTGTTTCAGTTCATGAGCTCTACGTGCACTTCAGAGATGAGGATTAGGTGTGCAGGTAGAGTGGACATGAGTTGAGATCACTGAGGACTTCAGTGAGGAATCTTAGTTCATGGAGACAGCATGAGTAGACTTGGCAGGCAGAGGAACATTAAGTGCAAGAGTGTGATCACAATAGCATTGTTACCATCGGTAATTGTGCATGTGTATCAGACACACACAATAGTGATGAAGAGCATGGGCCTTGCTTCAGACAGAGGTGGGCCCAAATTCAGCACCATTTTTCCTGAAACGGCCTTGGACACTTATTTAACCATTATGGCCTGCGATTTACTCATCTGTAAAATGAGAATAAAAATAGTAATGACCTAAAGACTGTGAAAAGGTTTGAGTGAGAAGATACTTGGAATGCAATAAACATTCGATTTTTAAAAATTACTTCTTGCATGGTAAAAAGTAGTCATGGGAATGATCAACCGAGAGCTCTATTTAGCCCGCTAATAGAATAAAAGTGTCCCAAACTGTTGCATGGTGACCACACACCAGACATTCTTTGAGAATACTTGACATGTACTACCTCATTACTACATACACCAACCTTATGGGAAGGTAACATTACCACCTCCATTTTAAAAATGGGGAAAGTTGAATAAAGAGAGATTTGACAACTTGTGTGAGGTCGCACAGGTTGTAAGTGGCAGAGCTGGGATTTTAACCCCAGCTATCTGGTGTTGGGATCTGGCTTTTGGTCACTACTCTGTACCACTCAGGGCTCAGGGCTCCCTCTCTGTAATTCAGGCTCTTAACTAATACATCTGGTGCTCCTCAGGGAGGGGGGAGGCTGTCAATTATCAATCTGCCTACAATGAGCAGATTGAGCATCTCCTGGTTTGTGGCACAGCAACCTCATATTCAGAGAGAACACTATAAGATACTCAGAGTTGTCTTTACTACAGATATCTTTCCTTAATTAATGATGCCAGCGAGTAGTAACGGATTCAAACATCTTAAGTAAAGGATTGGAAACATAGGTCAGTTGCAATGACACAGTGGTAATGCAATGGTACATGACGCTGAAGCCATATGGGAGGCTCCAGCGACTTCCTGTACACAACAGGTGCATGTGTGTGCCCATAATCCATAGCTGGTTGACGCTGGTGAGGACCCTCTTGGGGTGCTCTCTTTCTCCCTCTAGAAATAAACAATTTTTTTTGAGATTGAAAAAAAAAGAATCAGAGAATTTTGTTCTATAAGAAGAATTTAAATTAGGAGAAGTTAAAGAATTTTTTTTTCTAAAATTTTAGAGAATTATAAAACGGTGGTGGGGGGCAGTGGTGGAAATAATGTTTCATGCACTGATTCTATAAGGCTGATAAATCCATATCGAGTCTATTGTTTTATTGGTGGTTCTAGAAAACTTACAGCAGTTAATCAATTAACAAGTATACACTAAGCCTTAACCATGCGCCAGCTTTCAAGAAACGCAAAATAGTCTCTGACTCTCGAGGAGTGACCTTTCTAGGTGAATTTGTAAGACTTTAGAACAGAGGTTGGCATATGAATTTTATACATACCTAGAATCAAACCACAAGTTTGTGACTTACGAGCTGTTATCTAGGCCTTAATGTTTCTGAAGTTGGTCAATACCCCTTACCTCCCAGAGAGTCATTAGAATGAAATAAAAAGAGGAATTATCTACTAAGAATCTGGTATTATCTCTGAAATGTAACTGGTCTTTATTAAAGGATATCTATTATAATACAATTAATATTATTTTGATGTACATATATGAGAAGATAACCAGCTGTGGCAAATATCAAAATAGAGGTGCAAACAGGAGGAGTTAAGTTCCAAGTGCCAAGAACAATGGGATGAAGTGTTGAGAAGTGATTTTTCTGGAAGAGATGTGGTTCAAATTAGTGCTTTTCTGAGTAGTGTTTAAAAAACTCTAGTATGTCAGGAGCAATCAGGGTTCTGGGTCAAAATGAAGCATCACTGGCTACAATGATTCAACAGGTTCCTTTACTATATGACTTATCAGAGCCTTGTTAAGCCAATTACATAATAATTCCCTAAAGGAAAACTAACTCTACAGTGTTTCCCAAGCATGTTTGATCTTTTTGTTTCATGAGGCTCTCATGGGCCAGAGTGAACGCTGGGAAACATGAAATGAAGTGAGGCCCTACCATGGAGGATGGGCAGACAGGCCTATGCTGTGGATGGCCATGGGCCAAGAGTCAGGATTATGAGCTTGGAAGGAGTAGAGACAGGTGGTTGGTGAATCACAGGCAGCCAGCTGAGGGAGCAGACTGGGAGCAAACTGGAAGAGAGGACTATATTGTAGAAATGGGGAATGAATGGAGATATGGGTTTAGTTTTTTGTGTGTTTTTGTTAAGGAGGACAAATCTGAAAACATGGTCCAGAGGTCCATATGGGTTAAGTTTTGAGGCAGGAAAATACATCATGAGGCTTTGTGTTAGCCCAACTATGGGATGACCAGGTCTTTCCAGCTTTTGTTCTCTATTATGATCTCTCCATCGGCAATGGCCTGGTCCTTGCTACACGCTGACTTCATAGTTGCCAAGGGACCAGCATCATCCCAGGGACCTAGCATTTGTACTGGGTCTCTGAGGTGACACCTTCCTTAGCTCATGAGTACACCTTGTACCATTTCTTTTGTGCTAAGTCTGTATTTTGCTTCAAAATCATTTCCTAAAAGTATAATAACATGTGGAAAAGCTCACTGTTAGGTGTGGCTTCTTTCACAGCTGGCCAGTCTAAAATTTGTGCAGACTGGAAGCCCTTTATGGCACATTTCTTATTGGCATGACTGTTGTTTGAAATGTCTCTGACTATATTGGCAGCTGATCAAGCTAAGCACACAAATGGGATGGCCTACCAGCCTTTACAGCCTAGCCCCTTTGAGTCATCAAAGGAAAAAAAAAAAAAAAAGATTCATTTCAGAGTGAATGGGGGTGAAAAAGATAACTGAGGTTAATGATGACTGTTTTTTTTTTTGGAAAGCCCAGCTAGAAAAGACTCAGGAAAACCTAGTGATTTTCATGGAAAGCAAAACAAAACAAAACAAAACAAAACAAAACAAAACCTTGTTCTTTGAGAGATCTTCTCTCTTTCTTTCTTCCTTCTCCTCCTCCTCCTTCTCTTCTTTCTTATATTATTGGGAATAGCAGGTCTTCTCCTGGTGGGTAATAGATGCCGCATCCATTCTCTATCTTTCTTGCTTATTCTTCATTTACTTTGACCCTGACTTGGAAGATATGTGCTATGGTTTGAATGTATCCCCCCAAAAGCACATGTTAAAAACTTAATCCCCAATGCAACAGTGTTGAGAGGTGGACCTTTGAGAGGTGATTAGGCTATTTGTGCTCTGCCCTAATGAACTGATTAATGCCATAATAGTGGGAGTGGGTTCCTATGGTTACCTATAAGGTAGGTTACCTATAAGGCGATGAGTTCAGCCTCCTTTTGTCTCTCTCTTATGTTCTCTGGCCTTTCCAGCATCTGCCATGGGATGATACAGGAAGAAGGCCCTCATCAGATGCCAAGCCCTCCATTTTGAGCTTGCCAGCTTCTAGAACTGTGTGTCAATACATGTCTGTTCATGATAAATTACCCCATCTCAGTCTGTTATAGCACCTAAAATGGACTAGGACGATATCCTTATATCACATAGAAATTTTAGCCACAATTTTGCAGTGTGATCACTTGGTTATTTGATGTGTTAGTTGCTTGTTTAAGAACATACACAGAATAATTGATTAATATTTCTGTGTTTAACAAGTGAGGGGTAAAATAAAGCCTTTCATAAGTATAAAGAAAACAAAACAACAACCAGTCTTATCCACCTTCCAGCCAAAAGCTGCCCAATTAATGCCATATATACTGATAGCAGAAGTGGTCAACAGCAACAGTGGAAGGCAGTTCAGGTCACAAATTCAGAACAGGAAATATATTTTCATCTTTTTATTTATGACCCAGCCTTAAAGGAAAACAGATGGTACTACTTTCAGACTGTTTTTTCTCTTGTTTCAAATGGCTAATTCAAATCAAACACAGGATTCTATTCTTAGTCAAGGCAGCTGCTGCATTGTCTGAGCTGGGCTGTTTTTACCAGTAACATCCCCTGCCCTGAACAGAATGGCTGGAGAAGACCTCGGCAATGTCACGGTCACCATCACCCAGCAGCCCTAAGAGAATTGCATTTGTCTGCAGCAGCCCGAAGCCTTTTACTGGATGACACCACTTTGGATAAACTATGGTTGCATTTTGAGTATAATCCACAATTCCCACTGTCTTCTCTCTTGTATTTAATCCTGCCAAAGGTCAAACTTGCCCTTTGAGGCAATGATTTATTACAATTTTAGAGTAGAATGACCTCCCAGAGACTCTTTTAGGGTGGACAAGATTGTCAAGATGGGAATCGAAGTCAAAGAGGGTTAAGAGAGGAAATAGAATGAGAGAGATGCTCCCATAATACAAAAGAAACTGCTTAAGTGCCTCTCCTTGGGTAACAATATTGTTCTGCTGTTTTTCTTTAGCCAAAGGATTTATTAATTAGACTCACTGATAAGAAATTGAAGAAGAGGAGCTGGCAGGTGGCATGGTGGTTAAGGCGTTGGACTCCCACATGGTTGACAGCAGTTTGAGTCCTAGACTCAGTGGCTTGAAACTCATGAAGGTGCATGTGTATGTGTGTCCAAAATCCTGGAAGGAGAATACTCATGGGATTGCACTGTGGTTGTCCTCACTTGGGGGGATGATTTCTCACTTTTTCTCTCTCTGTCTCTATATCTCTTTGGCATGTGCTTGTATTCTATGGCAAAAACTTAAAAAAAAACGTTGAAAAGTAAACATTTGAATTAACCATTGAAAAATCAACTTTTGAAAATAGTCAAAGTAATATATGTACATAATTTAAAAACAAGAACACTTTCATTTATTTGTTTCTGCACTTGATCCATCCCTTGGTTTTTCACTCTCCCATTGACAACCGCTCCCTACTCTCCACTCTACAGAAGCAATCACTTCAGTTTTTTTCTAGCCAGCCATTTACCTTCATATTTCTAAGAAACATGCTTATTTTGTTCATTATTTAATTTTAGACAATGTCTCTTACTTTCTCTGATATAGTTGAAGATTTAGTTTGCCTACAGCTCTTCCCTTGACTAACCTGTTCTCCAAGCTGAGTTATATTACATTTTTGTTTACTTAAATGACAGTTCTTACATTATTATGAATAGGTAAACACTATTGCCAACCCATGTAACACAGTATTATTAGATTTCCTTTCTTGTACCACCTTTTATTTTTCCTGAAGTTAATAATTATATACTTTTAAATTTGCCTTTTTTTGTATCTTTTAAGCCTTTTTCCTTTGAGACCATAATTTACTTGTCAAATGTTTACCTGTAACATAGTTCTCATGCAATGATCTATTACATCTCCCTCTGCTCTTTTTTTCTCTACTTTCTCCTGGAAATCTCCCTCTTCCTCTCTCCTCTTCTTACTTTAATCTGTTTATTGATTGTTTTTATCTGTTTGTCTTTACAACAAAGCTTTGTCTGGAACTTTCAACTTTTCCTTTGTGTTGGTTCACTTTCTACGATTCAGTGTCTTACAATAGCATCTTAAATATAAATAACATGGAAAGTAACTCCTTTGCTTTCTTGCATTCCTGAAACCATTGTTATTTTACCCTCACATTATAATAGTTTGACATGACAGAAACGAAAAGAAGGCAAGATTAGTGCACTTGAAGACATACCATTAGAAACTTCAAAATGTAGTATACCAACTGGCAGATGGCGAGATGGGTAAGGCACTGGACTTCCACATGGCCGACCATTGTTCAAGTCCTGGACCTGGTGGTTTGCTTTCTCACTTTCCTTTTCTCTCTCTCCGTATCTCTCTCTGGTCAAATTATTGGGTTGTGGAAAAAGTCATGATGCATTTTTGCATAGAAAAACATAGAAAAATATGACTTTTTTGATGACTCAATAAAAAATAATAATAGTAAAAAAAGTAAATAAATATTTATTTTTTTAAAACAGTAACAGACCTAACTGTAAAACTGCAAACCATATTATATCTACCAGAAAACATAGGATAAAAACATTGTGATCTTGTGTTGATCAAAGATTGTTTAGCTATATCACTAAAGCATGGTCTATTACAAATTTATTTAGAAACATAATTTTATCAAAATAAAAAAATTAGCTCTTTCAAAGAATATGAAAAGATAAGTCACTTGGGTGAAAATATTTGCAAAATACATATCTAATAACCTGCAAACATAATGAACTCTTGAAATTGAGCCAAAAAATCCCCAATTTTTAAAAATTGGCCAAAGGTTTGAACTATATACCAAAGAAGATATATTGTTGGCAAATAAGCACATGAAAGATGTTCAATATCTTTATTCGTTAGAGACATGAAAATAAAAGCCACAGTGAGATACCATGTCACACCTAATAGGATAAAAGATTAAGTTGATCATATCAACTATTATCAAAGATGCAGCGGAACTGAAACTCTTATATGCTGCTGGTGGTAATGTAAGATGTTACAATCACTTTGAAAAGTGGTCTGACACATTTTAAAAATGAAACCAGTACCTATTATATAGTCCAATGATCCCACTACTGGTAATTTATTTAAGCGAGAAGAAAACCTGCATTGATACATAGGTTTATACATGAATGTTCTTAGCAGGAATTTTTTTTAGCACCCCCCCTTTTTTTTTCTATAATAGCCAAATCCTGAAAATACCCCAGATGTCTTTCAATCGGTAAGTGGACAAATAAACTATGGTGTATCTGTAGTATTTAATACCACTCAGCAATAAGATGTACAAAATACTGTTACACACAATAACATAAATAAAACTTAAAGTAAGTACGGTGAGTGAAGGAAGCCAGGAAAAAATGAGCACATAGGCCCAGCTGCAGTGGTATAGGCAATAGGGTATCACTGCATAGTACTGAATAGTACTGAAGTCAAGTGGGAAGGACTAGAGTTCAGATCCTGGGAGACCTGAACATGTCTAGGGGCACACCTGTGATCCCTGCTGGTTAGAAGGCTGGGGTAAGGATCAAAGCATGATCATACTTGGTAGGGCAGGGATCCCCAATCCCTGGGCTTTGAACTGGTTCTTGTCCATGACCTACTGCCATCCGCTCCTCTCCCCACAACCTCTTGCTGCACAGTGAGGCATGAGTAGCGGCGAGTGAGTCAGGCTTTGTGTTTGGAGTCACTCCCCATTGCTCACTTTGCTGTTTGGGCTCTGGCTCCTGTGGATCAGCAGTAATGAATTCTCATGGGAGCATGAACCCTATTATGTGATCATTTCATTGTACATTGCAGTTGGCAGTAGGGGAAATAGGGTGGATGGTGGATGTGATGCATTTAGGTCATCCCACAACCAACACCCCTACCACACTCCCCCCCATTGGTTTATGGGTTGTCTTTCATAAGGCCAATCCCTGGTGCTGGGAAGGGTGGGAGACTGCTGTTGTAGGGGGTCCCTGTCTCTCTCCCATGAAAGAAAAAAAATTTTTTTTAAATGAGTATATACTGCATGAGTCCTTTTATGTACAACTCTAGATAATACAAACTGATCCATGGTGACAGAAGGCAGGGGTCGGGAGTGAGGTCTAGAGGGTGGAGTTATAAAGGGTTTACTCTGCATTTGGTGATGATTTTGAGTGCGTATACATGTGTCAAAGCTTATCAAACTGTGCAGGTTAGTTACGTGTAGTTTTTATGTCAATTATGCCTCAATAGTGGTTTTTAATTGATAAAAGGAATGCATCATATGGTACATTTGAAAATGTTCATTTTTAGTAAATATAGTAGTGCTTTTAGATCACTGATATATACTTATCCATCAATACCTGTTCAGCCAAGCCCTGTGCTATGTTCCAGGTGAGCAAATAAGAGCCCTTATCTTCACTTTCCATCTCAGCGGAGAGAGAGAAACAACCGTAGAAGTAAAATAATAATAACACGTAACACTCTGGAGTCTTTTTATGTTGAGACATTTTAAGAAGATGCTTTAAAGGACCAGCAGATGGCGTAATGATTACGTCACTGGACTCCCATGTAGTCGAACATAGTTTGAGTCTTAAAGCTGGTGGCTTAAACCTCAGGCTGGGTGCGTGGGTGTGTGTGCCCCATATCTCAAGAGGAGAAGGAGAAGGGATTGTGGCATGGTCATCCTCCCTGGGGGTGATTTCTCGCTTTCTGGCTCTCTGTCTCTGTGGCAAGTGCATGCACCCTATTGCAAAAATCTCTCAAGAAAATAAAGGTGCTTTACACACATAAGTCATTACTGATGAGAAAACTGAGGCACAAGAAAGGTAAGGAGCTGGTCTGAGGCTGCCCCGGAGGTGGCAGAGCTGAGCTCACAACCCAGGCAGGGCAGCTGCAGAGGTCGTGTTCCTCTCCGCCTTCCCGTTCTGTCTTTACAATGACAAATGGAAGTGCTGTGAAGTGACATCACACAGGCTGTGAGCACGTGTCACCGGAGGGCTGCATGTGTGGGTTGGGAAGAGTGGGGAAGGCTTGCCTTGGGAAGCAGAAGAAGGAAAACGCTTCTCAGGCAATGGACACCGTGGACGTATGTCTTTTTTTTTTTCTTTTTGGAGAGATTTTTGCTATAGGGTGCATGCGCTCGCCAGATAGATAGAGAGAGACAGAGAGACAGAAAGTGAGAAATCATCCCCCCAGGGGGGATGGCCACGCCGCAATCACTTCTCCTCCATTCTCCTCTTGGGATCTTGAGCACACACGCACACGTGCCCGGTTTGAGTTTTAAGCCACCAGGTCTGGGACACGAACCACAGTCGACTACATGGGAGTCCAGCGACAGAGTCATTATGCTAACTGCTGGTCCCCGTGGATGTATGTCTTTGACAGGGTATCTTTACCTGATAATTAATTTCCTCACTTGTCCACTTCTCTCTCTGCGTCTCTCATCTTCCTCTAAGCTGGCTGAAGATGGAGACCCATGCATGCCTGTTTCTCGTGACAATGACCGAGAATAGCATGGAGCCCCTGGATCCTGGGAGCAAACAGGTCTCCTTTCCTGGTGGAGACTCGAGGGCATTCGGAGAGCTGTGAACAGTGGCTACTTCAACCCACTTTCAACACGCAAGGCTTTCAGGCTGTGGTAGACACCCTTATGAAGCCTTCTGCGGGAGTCCTGCAGCTGCTGAAAGCCATGCCAAACTGTTTTTCCCCTTTGAGGGCAATGCGTAAATGATGATGAGATCACGAGACTGTCATTGAAAGTAGCAATCCGACTTATTGACGTCAGGAGGGGAGATAAGCTCAGATTTGCAATTGCCAAAGGCCAAAGCTGCTCCTCCCCAACTCCCCAAATCTCTAACCTAAACACATTATGGAATTAAAATGAGACTAATTGGCAATTAGCAATGGCCACAGAGTGCAGGGTGCTCTTTCTAAAGCCTGTGTAACCGCCTGGCATTATTATAATTGTTTTAAAGGAAAAACCGGATCAGAGATGAAGCACGACAGCATGAAGGATGTTCGGTGTTTCGCAAGTTGAGACAGGCAGCTCAGGGGCCCCACTAATCTTTAAGTCCCTGAAAGGTATATTGTTAATACTACATGACAGATAAATTATATCGCGAACCCCAAGAAATGCCTGGAGGGAAATCAAAAACTGCCGTTAGCAGACAGACCTTTTATGATTTTCCCAGGATACTGTTATGTTTCCAGAAACTCGGCTCGCAGCCTCCCTGAATCACATACGTCACATTACCAGAAATAGTTGCTGACAAATACTTCATTTAAATGCTATTGAGATAAAAGCAGGAAGGCTGTGAGCAGTTAAAGGCAGAAAAGTAACATATGTGTCCATTGGTGCGCTGTCCCGAGTGGGTAGTGCCTTCATCATTTTTTTCATTCCTCGCTGTTCTGCCAGGGGACTGGAAGACATATGTCACTTTTCCACCTTAACGGGGCATTTTCTAGTTTGTTTGGATTTATGTCACAAGCTTAATGAGATTTAAATGGAATTTTTGTATGTGAATAATACGGAGCATTAATGCAAAAACTTTCGTTTGCTGTGCTGCTGGCGTGATTTGCATAAGGGTTTTTAAATATGAAAGAAGAATAGTGAAGTCCTTATAAATCACGAGGCATGTGTTCTACTGGAGTGACAGAGGGAACAGATCAGACTGGCCAAGTAACCGTAGTTTCTGAATAAAGGTTGTATCTGCAGATTTGAGAATGCTGCCTCTGTAGGAGATAGCAAAGGCCTGCTAGCCTGGATGTGAGAGGAGAACTGCTGGGACCCCAGCATGCTTGGTGGGATATTTTTGGATCTTATCCTTGTCCAGACTGCCTTATACATGTTACATGGATAATCCTAGACTCCGGGTGCATGTTGTATGGTATAGACGGGGTTTTTCTGGAAGCACAGCTGAGGGATCAACTGAGTGTAGCCATTAACTGGGTGGTTTCTGTATCTTTTCTAATAACTGGACACATCTGATTCTGAGGTCCCATTGTCCTTACAGGAGCAGGGAGTTCATTTCATTGTGCCCTTGCCAGTCTCAGGGATATATTCGCTCTTCTGAAAAGTCGTGGTGCATTTTTGCATGGAAAAATAGGTCATGACATTTCTGGTGCCCCAATACTAAGCCCCTGCCATGCCTCACACACCCTGGGGCCTGAGGATCCCATGGGGTTACCTTACTTACCTTGAGTGACTTCACAGTTGTCTCCACCTGGTATTTTACCTCTACCTCCTGAAGCTCTCAGGAGCAAAAAGAGAAACTTTATTTATTTATTTATTTATTTTTAAAATTTATTTCTTTCAAGAACAAGAGAGAGAGACAGAGAGAATCTGCAACAGAGTCTGCAATCTACCCCAGCCTTAGCCAGGCTCATACCATGACAAACACGCCTGGCACGAATAATTAGGTTGGTCTCAGGAGTTAAACCAGGTGACTTCCCATGTGGGATTGCTTCAAAGAATGCCATGTTTACTACTGAGCCACCATCTGACCCCAAATGGAGGAACTTTGACTTATCCTTGACCAACTGTGTCAACTCTTCCTTGCTAGTCAACTCTTGCCTTTGTTATCACGATCCTTCTATATTACGTCACCTTTTCTCTGAACTTGGAATTCCCCAAGATGGGCAACTGATGGGTGGGGGAAGGGGCATTCCCTAGCAGGGAGCAGACATCTGTGAAACAGGCCCCTACATAGGCTTCAGTTTGCAACTGCAGCTAATCAAGTCATTGGGAGCCAGGGAACAGGGCAGCACCAGGGCAGCATGCTGGAAATCTATGTCCTTCCAAGGCTCTTAGGGAAATGAGATTGTGATTTCAATCTTGATCGTGTGCAGAGTCTCTGATACAAAGCAGAGTGAAGTCACTACCTCCCTGGGGGAACAGGGAGAGTTAGAGGATGGTACCCAGCAGTCCCTTTTGTGGGTCACTATGAACATGTTCTTCCTGGGCTGTGCTGGGTTGGACCTCACTTTGCAGGGTTCCAGAGCCAGAGTGTAGTGCTACGTCTCGGGCTGCCAGCACAGGCCAGAAACTAGTGTGAGAGGGAGAAGGATCTGAGTGAGAGTCTGACCCTGAATTGTGCTGATACTGAAGGAAAGCTAGCCATAGTGAGATTGTCCCAATTTAAAACTTCAATACTTTGCCTAAGATGGATTTTTTTCCCACAAACTTAGAATTTTGGTGTTCCCATAAAATGTGCACCATAATTGAGCAATTTATTCTTCCCACCTAGTCCTGGCCCTAGATCTATTCTAGCTCCCTGGATTTTCAAGTGATAAAATACAGCGTGGAGCCCACAGGGATCTGCGTAGTGTGACATAGATAATTAATGGAAATCTAAAATTTGAATTAAAGTTTATTTTCAGCCTTGTGGGTTTTTTTCCTCCCTACTGTATCATACTTCTATTTTTCTTTTCAAAGATGGAAGAAAAAATCCTTTAAAATTCTGGAGAAAACCTCCTTCTCATCAAGTGTAAGGTGTCTAGTGTGAGATGAGGAGGGAGCAAGGTGAGGTGACAGATGTACCACGGGAGCAAAGAGCCTGGGAGTGTGGGGCACGTTTTACGGAGTGGGTCCCAGCGGAACCAACGGTCTCTATAGCTAAAGGTTATCTCTTTTAAGGTAGGTCAAGTAGAATCTTTAAATGGCTGCTTCTTCAGACTTACAGCTATTTTAATTTAACTCCAAGTGCTCAGAGGAACACTTTTATTTAACTTCAATAGAGTATAGCTTTATTAAAGTCAAATAAGAAATAGGGGAAAAATGAACTCCAAGAAAATATGCCAATGGAAATTCTTATTTGAGAAATGTCCAGATATTACATGTCTTTCATTTTAATTTATTTCTTAAGAGTTGAATGAAATTTCAGGCCCACCTGAGAGGCAAAATAAGATTAGTCTACTGAACAATGGGTAACCAGGTTAAAAATAAAAAAGACGGCAACATTTGCAGAGATAAAAGTTTAATTATGTCCTAGTTGCTTGCTGAGATCTGGAAATCAATGTAGTTATTTCAATATAATTCTTGGTGGGCTATCAAATGACATGAGGGATCTTTGTACCTCTTCTGTTAAAATATAGCCACCATAAAATAATTAACAATAATGGAGTTGACATTAGATTAATGTAGCTAACCTCAGGTTGGTAGTGGAATTGCTTTTTGAATGAAACAGAAAAAAAAAAAAATTAAGAGCAGACCTCTGTGTGAGTGAAATAGCAAGGAACGTGCCTGGAAGTCTGAAGACATTTCATCCTTTGTCTCAGTGTGGAACAAAATTCTATAAAACCTGCTTAAGACTTTCTTTTTGAAAAAATGTATGCAAAATCTCTTAAGTGAAAAAACCTGGGTGATTGAAATAGATCACTTCTATATATTTGAGATCGGGATTGAAAAATTTCCTAGATCATATTGCAAATGCTGATCAGCACAATTTTCTGTTTTTTAAGGGGAAGTGGAGATAAGGGTGGACATGGATTTTGAGATTGATTGGACGTCCGTTTGGACCACTTAGCAGCTGTATGACTATGTCATTAGGTCATCAGGAAAGTCATGATGTAGATTTCTATGTTTGTCTGTGCAAAAATGTGTCATGACTTTCCTAACAACACAATATATAATTGTGAAAATAGTACCTCCAATTTGTCTTTCTTATAATTTTTTTATATAGAGTAAATTCCCCAATTTTCTCTGTTTTTTAGTATTAAATATTTATGAAGGATAAATATTCTGGTAGGTTTTAGAAGTTTAAAACATCTGCTGAGCTACTTATAAACCGATCCAAATATTCTGGTGGATCTCATGTAGTTGGGTTTATGAGGCTGAGAAAGAGCATTTTATTAAAAAGGAGAGAAAATAACATTTGGAAGTTTTCTGTCTGCGCTTGGGTTAGCCCATCATAGGGCTGAGACATTCACCTAATCAACATGGTTTTTAAAATTTTAGCCCCATAAAAATACCTGTCGTTTCCACTGATATTATCCTATTATCTGACTTGCAACTACACTCTGTGTTCTGAACTGAAAGAAATCTGACTCTATTGTAGCCAATTACATCAGCCTCTCTACTGAAGCTTCCTATGGACCTGAAAATGCCAGTGTCATTATTGGAAATTCCTTACTCTGACCTCTTTGCTTGGGAATCCTTTGACTTCTGGTTACAACAATGTCTGGCACTGCCTTTTTACAAGGCATTACTAACCTGGTTAAATAATTTAAATGTGCATTGTTGACAAATACACAAGGACTATGCATGGCTTAAAAACGAAGTATCACTACCACCAGCAACACAAAACTCTTGGGATAGACATAGGGAATCAATAGACCTATAGGATTCTCTAACTGATTCATGGATTTTACAAATATCGATTGAGAACCATCTCATTTATAATGCCAAGTACTTTGGTAGGTTTGGGGATATATTAGTGAGCAAGAATTCAGACATAATCCTTGCCCTCATAGAGCATTCAGTATAGTAAAAAGGCAGATTTTAATAAAAGAATCATATAAATGAACATTAAATAGTGACTCTCCTACTGTGAAGTAGAGGCTTATGGTGATTTCAGAATGCATTACAAAGAAAGTGATCTAAACAGGATGCTGGCAAAGGCTCTTTGAAGAAGACAAGTGAGCTGGGATTTGAACAAAGAATTGTATTCATAAAAAGGAAGGAAAGCAAAGGAAACAAAGGATTCCAGGTAGAGGGCACAGAAGGTGCCAAAGCCTTGGGGCAGAGTGAGCAGGGATACTAGAGGACTTAGAGCACCTGGAATCCCTGGAGCCGGCTACAAGATGACTATGTGGGGGACATTAGAAGACAGACCACTCAGTAGTCATCCTCAGAGTTTTTATTCTGATTCTAAGACAATGAGGATCATTGAAACGATTTAATCAGGTGAGTGTGTGTGTGTGTGTGTGTGTGTGTGTGTGTGAGAGAGAGAGAGAGAGAGAGAGAGAGAGAGAGGATCAAATTTGCACTTTGAAAAAGAACTTGTTGAAATATAGACAGAAGATTGAAGGTTGGCTCAAGTTGGTGCATGAGATCCTTTGAAAGGTTCTTGCAAAGAACTGATGGTGGCTGAGATTAAGGTGAGCATGGCACAGATGGACAAAATGAAAGGTTTTCAAAGATACTTAGGAGGCTCAGCCCCATGGTTTTGTTAAGGAAGCTACATCTCACATGGTGGACCATGATTTGCATCCTGACTCTAGTGGCTTGAAATACATATTGGGCACATATGCATACATGCCAAAAAATTCCAATGGGATGGAGAAATGGAGTAAAGGGATTGTGATATGACTATCCCACTGAGGACTACCTTCTCCCTCTGTCTGCCTGTCTGTCTCTGGTGAACACACATACCTGTCAGCAAGTTAAAAAAAAAATAAAAAGAAGTAGAAAAGAAAGATACTTAGGATAAACTTGGTAAGAGTCAGTGTGAAGATAGGTTATACCTCAGGGTTTCTTCTGATAGTTATAGAAAAGCCCACCTTATTTGTACTGCATTTATTTTCTATATTTTTGAAATAGATGATTTACTGATACATTTAATGATACCATAAGAGCCAAGGGGTAAGTGAGGCCCTGGGAAATTTAATGGAACCAAAAATGTACCTGCTCTCATGTTCACAACTGGATGGTGTGGTCACTTTCTTCATAAAGAAAGAGGGCACCATATTCTCATTTCTGTGCTTATAGTTTTTGTACATTTTTCTCAATCTGTATCCTAGAATGCCATGGAGACAATCTGGCACTGCAACAGTTGTCATCGTGAATTCTGTTGAACAGCTGAAATCTGTTTCATGTACCGATAACCAGGTTTCTTACAGTATTTCATTTGCAGGTTTCTGCCTTGTTCTTATACTTATGTTCTTGTGTAAATGTACTGAAACTTCCCTGTGGTCTCAAAAGTGTGTGGATCTTGTCTTTTTCCTTTGAAAATACAGTTTTGATTGCTCAAGTTACATCTATTTCCAGTGGCACTTGGCACCAGGCTCCCAATAAAGATGGGGGTACTGGATACCTGATACCTGGAATGCAGGAGATTGGGAAAACAGCATATAAATGGAAAAGGGTAATATGAAATCCGTCCAAACAGCTTTCAGAATTTAACCTCCCACCGAGCAGTTCTGATATGAGAGGGATGAATTTTGCTGGCTGTTTTAGGGGAAAAACTGTCTCTCTAATAGCTGCTTCAAAACCTTTCCTTTTTGACTGGTGTAGGGTCTTTGTTGTTAAGAAAAACAAGGGAGCTGACAATGGGGAGAAGACAAAGAAGAGAAGATATTCTAAACTGTTTGCTAATTACAGTGGCAACTGTTATCTCTCTAGTTATTATCCATATACATTTTCAGATCTTTATTTCTGTTCAATAGGATAAAAAGTGAAACCTCAATTTGCCTCTATTGGAATCAGAATGATTTTCCTCTCTACCACTTTCATCTGATCTCTGTTGCATTTAGATAGACGTATTTACCTCCTTATTTATTCTGATCTTTTGAAATCATAATTTTGAAAGCATATAACTTCTATTGGGTTTCTTTTCTCCGGGATCTCCTTCAGAAAAACTCTTTCTTGGATGCATTAGATTTCTCCAATTGACCTTTCGTAAGTAGTCTGTTTCTAGTCGTGGTCCTCAGTGTTACATGACAAGTGTTAAAATTCCAGATGCCATGGCCTCAGACATCCTGATTCTTCAGGCTGGGGATGAGGCTGAGGAATCTGGTTTTTATTTAACATCCCAGCTGACTCTCTTTCAAGGTATCCTTGGACCATTCTTTGAGAAATACTGCTTTTAACCAAAAGAGCATCTTTTAAATAAGGAAGTCTGTATATATAGCAAACCTCCTGTCTATTTTTAAAAATTCCTGAGATGAAACTTCACTGCAGCAGAGCATTGCATATAACTTTTTGTTCCTTTTACTTTCCTGCATACCATCACATGTGTAATATATCGAGGTGGAAATGTCATTCTTTATTTTCATATATTCATATTGGAAGAGTTTTTTCCTGGTGTCTGAGTACCCTGTTATAAGACAAAAAATAAATCTCAATATTCGCTTTATAACTTAAAAAATATGAGAACATTAAACCCTGAATTGAGTCTTTAGATCGCTCAGCCCGTCATTAATTTTCGTGCCATAAGTGATGTAGTGTCTCCATTGTTATCTTTTTTTATTTGAGAGATCTGTCACAGAGCTGTCACATCCCAGCCTTGCATTTTGCCAAACTTTCTTTAGAAATATTTTAAGTGGAGGAACATCTTTTTGACAAATCCAGTCTATGTGAATACAAGAACTCCAGCTGTCATCCAGAATACATGTAGGTCCCACTGACCACTGTGTTGTGGTGACAGAATTGTGTGCAATGACCACTAGCATGGAAGGACCAAAATAATAATGACTTCCTTTTGGAATATACTACTGAGCCTTGCCTTTGTGAGGCACCTGAGAACCTCAGATGATGTAAAAGAAAGGTGCCATTTACAACAGTACAGGAAAGCTTTCTATCTTCTTGCTATTGTTACCTACGAGAGAGTTAATTGTTTCCAGGTGCATCTTGAAGCACTGATTAAAACAGCCCCATATGGGTTGTAATTGATTAACTGGAACAGCATCTTCAACCCCTGTTTTCTGTGAGCATTTGGAATAAACTGGCAGGCTTCACCCATTCGTACACGCTGTGGTTTCAGGAGAGTTCTAAAAGGGGAACTCTCTGACCTGATTTTGTAGGATAAAGCCCCAAATATTCAGGTAAAGTGGGTTGCCATGAATAAACTGATTGTCTTAGAAGTTCTCCAGAGGAAAAAAAAAATGATTGGGTTGGGGAGGTAGGGGTTGGATGTACTGCCAGAGAGTTGCTTTGGATAGTTGTCTGTTTTGGTTAGTCCACTGAAAGAAGCTGGCTCAGTGTAGTTCTTCATCTTCAGTTTCCTGGTGAGTGGATTTGTAGTATTTGTTTTGAATCTGAGAAATTGAACTTTAAGTTATCCATTTTATTACCATAGCCAAGTCAAGTATATTTATTAGAATAGGGAACACTCATTGCTAAAAGAGCAACCTCCAAATCGTAGTCGTGTTACAAAATGATGGGTTATTCTTCACCTCTGGATCAGTTGGGAGCAGGTTGGGTGACTTTCCTTGGAAGCTCTTCTGTAACAGGTGGCTCGGGAAATAGGCCCCTCCTATTCTGTGCTGCCATCATAAACACATGGCCTCTGTGAAAGCAGATGAAGGGGCAGAGCTAGTGTGGACAGTCTGAGATATTTTATATCCTGGCCTGTAAGGTACCTGGGTTTCACTGGCCTGGCCTAGCCTGTTTTCAAGAGAGGCTGGAGAACATGGTCTTCCTGTGTGCTTATTCAGAACTGATCAGACTGGTACTATCAATTAATAAATTGGCATTAATAGCATCTACCAAGTCTCCATTGAGGAGAATCAGGCACCTCTTATAGTGTGGCTCTACTGGGTGTGGCTAAGTTTTAATAGCAATCAAAAAATTTTAGCTTAAGGCATAGAGTTTTGGTTCTGCTTTGGGAAATGAACCTTGGGTTTGGTGGCCTTGGCTCCAGTTCTCATTCTGTCACTTATGTGATTTTGTATAAGTTTATAAAATGAGAATAATATCTGTATTTGTTGATAGGACTGGTCTGAGAATGAAACCAGTTAGCGCTCAGACATTTCTTGTAAATACTCAATATATATTAACAATTATTACTGTTGTTATTAAATTTTTTTTTTCATTGATCTGAGAGTAAAGGGGTTCATGCAGCAGTGTTTTAAACCATGACTACAGAGTAGTCCCTGGTGAGATTGTTTTGAGGTTCATGTGTGGAGAGGGTAACACCCCGGTTATGCTGAATCCAAACCTCCTTCCAGCTTCACATTGACAAAGCCATCAATTTGAGCTGATGCACAGCAGGACTGAGGACCACTGTTTTGTACCTGAAGCACAAGGTGGCTAAGGGGTTTACAAAATCTCAAAGAACAGGTGCATTTGAGGACGAGTTCAGTGTGAGGCTCCAAGGTGAGCCAAAGGACAGAAGATGGAAGGAAACTAAAAAATGTCCTAGCAGGAAGGGGGTCCAGTGTCCAGCCCTGTAAGTCATTTAAAAATGTTAGGAAACTTAGACAAAATGGTTTATGGGAGATAGCTGCAAGTACTGACCTGGTCACTCCTGACGTTGGTTTCTCAGATTTCCATAAGTCTTCTTTCCAGCCCTATGTCTTGACCCAATCTCTTCAAGAGGGAAGTAGGTCGGCAGAGAGAATTGATGACTCTAAGAAAGAGGAAAAAAGGTCTTCCTTTTCCCTATAGGGTAATGGGCATTGTCCCATGTGCCCTGGTTTTAAGAAGTCATCTGGTGAAATATAAAACACTTCCTATCTTAAAAGACCCCCTAAGTACAGTGATGGCATGTGGAAGTCTTTTATTTTCTTCTTCTCCTTCTTAATTCCGTCATATTGAAAACCTCCAGAACACTTTAGCAGTGAAGCTAAAAGAACATATAAATCTGGATAGGTTTAGTTTGCTGCAGTAACAAATAATCCCTGAATCTCTGTGATTTATTACATACAGCAAAGAGTTATTTCTTATTCTCATTACGTGTTGCTTAAAGTTGGCTAGGAGCTCTGCCCTCTCTAGGACCTGGGCTAAAGGATCAGTCACTGAAGGAAAGATGAAATAATTTTGATAAGAGAATGGTGGATGTGTCTAATCTGGGAAGCTAAAGGTTCTGACATGAAGAGGTAAGTCAAAACACCCTGGCCTGACCCAAACCTAGAACCACTTCCTCAGCACCCCATGGGGAGGGCAGAAAGTTAGGTCATTTGTGTGCTCAGAATGGATGTAGAGGAGGAAAACTACTGGCTACCACACAGAAGCAAATGTCAAGACAATATTTGGATTTCAAACCCTTGCCTAAGAACATATAAACATCTGAGAAGAAAACCTGGCCATCACAGGTACATATATCAGGGAAAAGCCACCAACTTCTTTACTCAGACATTAGCTTTCAAAAAAAGAATGTCTAAAGTTCATGCAAGTGCATAAACAGAGAAATTACTAATGATGACTATTTTCTGACTAGTCCTGAATTCTAAAAATTATTTTCTCTATTTTCTTTTGCCTATCTAAAATTTTTCCAGAAATATTAACAGATTTCTAGTGAAGTTTGGGTAGGTCTTTCTTGACTTCAAGAAAAAAATAAGTGTATTTTTTATTATAGGGTATTCATTTTTCTTCCTAATGCAGGGAGGGACTGCTATGATTTTTTTCTAATTGCCAAAGGGCATATTTCCTCACCAGAAACAGAGATAGAGGGAGGGATAGAGAAAGCATCCCCAGTGGGATGTGGTCAGGCTTTGATCTCTTCTCCATGTCTCTGTCCTGTTGAGGTTTTAGGCACATGAGCACACACGCCTGGTGTATTTTACAAACTGTCAGAGTTGGGATTCAAATCATGGTCATCCATGTGGGATTTGACTCCCTGTTCTGAAATTTTAATTCTTTTGTCCTTACTGCTTACCCAACTACACTCAGAATAGAATAGTCAATCTCTTCAAATTAACTAGAATAAGCCTGGAATGATGAGTGAGTATGAAAAATGAAAAACAAAACAGAACCTTTGGTTTTATAGCACTATAGTATATTTCTCACATACTTCTGAGGAAGTTGTGATACTCACAAAATAAAAATTAATTTCAGGGAACCAGCAGTTAGCGTAATGGCTATGTCGCTGGACTCCCACGTAGTCGACCGCGGTTTGTGTCCCGGACCCGGTGGCTTAAAACTCATGCCGGGCTCGGGTGCGTGCGTGCCCAAGATCCCGAGAGGAGAATGGAGGAGAAGGGATTGCAGCGTGACCATCCCCCCTGGGGGGTGATTTCTCGCTTTCTGTCTCTATGTCTCTCTCTGTCTGTCTGGCGAGCGCACACGCCCTACAGTGAAAATCTCTCAAAAAAAAAATTTTTGGAATCATCTGTTGATGGTAATCACTTTATTATTTGGGTAGCTCTATCTAAAGGAAATGTATTTCTTGAGAAGAAGGAACAGGAAGTTTTCTTAAGCCTTCGATCGCATCTAAAAATCAGTATACTTGAATATGGCTTAATTGTGACTCAGTTTAGCATTCAGATAGTGAGTTAAACAAATGAAATGAATTTCGTTCACAAGGTTTCTTCTTGAATTCAGGTCCTCTGACCCTTAAATATATTTTGAGAATATTACTCTTCTTATTATATGCTTTTTCTATTGCATACAATTCCTTTCCCTGACTTCCTATACGATGTTGCTTTCAAAGTGTACTCAGAGTCCCTGGTACCTATTCAGCCTAATGGCTCCTTTTTTCTCCCTAAGCATTGGATTTGTCATGGCCATTGTTTAAACATCAGGGGCAATTACCCAGTGTCACAGAATGCGGCCAGGTTGGCTTTTGCTCTCTGCTTTGGCCCAGACAGTACAATCATGCCTGAATGGGAGCCCCATTAGTCCTCGCATCCACTGACACAGAGAGAATAGATTGCACAGAAGCCAGTTCCATTTTACCTTGTCATTGTTCCCTGACCATAGGCTGTCTTGAGGTTATAAATAACTGGTTCTTTAAAAAAGATAATGCCTGTATTAAACCAAATATGCTCTTGACATGTACCAAATACTACTTTCATGATCATCATAAAACTAAAAATACTCCCCAAATGAAGAAATGTTCATTTTTTATTTGACATTGGGAATGATGCATTTTGTACACAGTAAAGGTAGTGAGACTGAACATTCTCAGGCCCACTTTTAAGTTACCAACTCCTAGAAGCCATTGAAAAAAAAAATCACAGGCTTTGATGTGTAAAATAACTGAGAAAAAGGATGTAGAGCCTTATAAAATACCTGAGTTTAATCTGGACCAGCCAGGAGCAAGACTTGAAATCCTCTTACTGAGAAAAATGAACGAAAGCACACTTGCCTTTTGAGGTACAAAATAAAAGAAACCTATAAAATTTGTGTGGCACAGTGTCCCAGAAATCAATTATGTAATTTTGTACAATCATATCAGGTAGAGTATCAACCCATTACTGAAACTCAGAGCTTTCAAACCTAATGGAGACTATTTGACATTCCTAGGCGAGCTGCCAAAGGCCCATTCCAATTGCCAACATGACAATTATTGACACAGACGTGTACAGGCAGGGAAGGGTTTTCAATGAAATAATGTCAATAATTTTCTACTGTGTTTTAAGCTAAAAATCAGTAGAAGGTGAGTGACTAGAATCCTTATGGAATCCATATCTACAAATCCCTTGGGTCTTGGGAAAAAAATGTTACTATGCAGGACAGAGCGTGTGGTAATGGGGAAGTGGATATCCACGTGAAATCCTGTTAGGGCGGAGATGGAGAGTGGAGTCATACATGCTAGCAGTGTTCAGAATTTTGTTAAGCTACTACCCCTAGGTATCGAAAATTATACTCCGCAAGTTTCTCCTTGCTCTAGTCTCTCTGCATATCATGGTGAGGCTGATCTTTTACAACTGATTGCACCAAGTGACTTTGCTTTACCGTCCACAGGGTTGCCTTCTGTAAACTCTCAGCCCACGTCCTGGTGTGGGGTCTGCTGTTTCTTTACTCAGTCTTACCTTTCACACTTCCAGTGAATTCCTCTTAAAATTCAGGCTGTCCTCCTGAATTCCTCTCAGATCTGATGTGCTTAATCCTCCTCTATGCCAATTCTCAGGCTGTACCCTTGTCTTAAAATATCTGCTTGGGGGACCAGCAAATGGTGCAGATGGTTTAATGGTTATGTCGCTGGACTCTTGCATCATTGGCCTTGGTTCAAGTTCTGAACACAATGGCTTAAGACTCACACTGGGCACATGTGCATGCGTTCCCCAAATCCTGAGAGGAGAATGGAGGAGAAGGGATTGCTGCATGGCCATCCCAACAGGGGGTGATTTCTTGCTTTCTGCCTTTCTGTTTCATTCTGACTGGTGAGCGAATGCACCCTATAGCAAAACAAACAAACAAACAAACAAAGAACCAAAAAACCCTACCCTGCTTGGTTTGCTAGTCTAATTCTGCTTATTCCTTGAGGTTGTGCTTGAATCTAGTTGCCTCACATTACTGTACTAGCTCTTGTGTACCGAGGGTGCGTTAAGGTCAAGGACTGTAATAAGGATGATTTATATATTTTATCTATGTTTTTGGTACATCTGCTTTTCTCTGATATATGCATAAATAAATCAATGCATGCATAAACAGGGAGATGTTTGTTTTCTGCCCACAGATGAAGTATTCTTATTGTGCAATTAAACAACCTTTCTTTTTTCCTTTGCAAAAAATTTAATAAACATACATGGTAGGTATTACTGTTCCCATCTTACAGGTGAAGAAACCAGTGTTCAGAGGAACTGAATGTTTTACGTAAATTTGTTTAATCAAATAGAGATTCAAATTCAGGCCTCTCTGACTCACGTGAAGTTGTGCAACTTTCCCTATTTCCAGTATTTCATGATCTCTCCTTCCTTGAAGATTTTGCAACTTACGTACTAGTGATGATGGCAATGAGATAGTAACAACGGCTAAAATTTGCCAAGCGCTGGCTGAGCATCTGGCCCTCGGCAACATTCTTCAAATCTGTATCTCAGTCGTTCTCTCCATAATCCCAAGTGGTGCACCTATTTTTCAGATTAAAAAAAAGCTGAGACACAGAATTAAGTATTTTCGCTCAAAGCAAAGTAGCTAGGAAGGAGTAGAGTCGGGTTCACAGCCTGGCCTCCCTGGCTCCAGAGCTGGCTCTCCTGAAGCTGATCCCCTTCATCCTCTACATAATCTTGCTCTCCTGTCATTCCTTTGCAGTCCTGCTTCTGCAGCTAGGCTCCTTCAGGCTGGGGACATTATCTTCTACTTCCTGCAAGTCTTCTCGTCACATAGTAACTGGAACCTGCATTCGGACATGCATTATCTTCCCCTTGAAGCTGGTTCTGAATATCTGGGATTGTTGTAAATGGCCGTAGTGCTCCCACAGTGACCTGAGTTAAAGAAACTGCACAGTTTCTTTGATTCAGATACAGGTCCAAACATCATTCTGAGTCCCAGGCAGAGTGGAGCAGAGGGCATCGAGTGACAGGGGTTCAAAAAGGACCTCTCTATGTCCTAGAGATAAAGGAGAGTTGGCTTCGAACAAACACAGTGAGGAAAACAAATACCCAGGCTCTGTGTAAGTCAGGTTCTGACAGACATCTTGCGGCTTTGTACCATCTGTATGGTCAACCCAGGAGGCTGGCCCATCAAAGGCGGAAAGAGAGATGGTCAGAGCATGGGTCTTTGTAAAGTGTCGTCAATGCAACACTACCAGTGTTTTTGTGTGCTTACTTAAGGAGAAATCCGATGAAATGTCTTTCTGCATATTACTTAAAACTGTTGTGAGGCTTATGCAGTAGGGCCACCAGACAATACCTTCGAAAACCATGTTTTCCAGAGTGGCCCTGTTTCCTTTATTAAAAGACCCACACGATTAATCATGTCTTCATGTGATGATAGACTTTTAGGTTATACAGAGATACTATGATACTTTGTTAAGTGGATAGTAGTTGAGAACTGTGTAATACACCTATTTTACTTTCCATTTTGGCTCCTAGGAAACCCAGTGCCCAACTTTATGCTGGGCTTTATTAATTATAGAGAGCTTCAGTTTTGGGGACATCTATCTTCCATGGGTTCCCAAGTAATATGACACATGCAAGAAGCAGGAAGTTCCTTTCTGCCTGCAATGTTCTTATCATGTAATTAAGTGATTTTTTTCCCCTTTAAAAAAAAATCTTGATTTTTTTTTGGTCATGTGACACAAGTTTGCTTTTATTTATATTTTTCAGGACAGAGAAAATAGTTAGGACAGTCTTAGAAACATTTTGATGAATTATGCTTTTGATTTCGCTGCTTAATTTATAAAATTTAAAGCTTGTTTACATTAGATCTAGTGATTTGTATGTAGTGGGGATTTCAGCCTGTGCTTGACTTGGGGTTTCAGTCTGTTTGGCCTTCCCCTTGGGTAGTGGGATGCTAGAAGAAGCTGATTACCTGAGGAGTTGTAGCTTTGGAGAGGTTTTTTGTTTTTATTTATTTTTATTTTGCTACAGGGCGCGTGGGCTCGCCAGACAGACAGAGAGAGACAGAGATACAGGAAGCGAGAAATCACCCCCCAGGGGGGATGACTATGCTGCAATCTCTCCTCCCCCATTCTCCTCTTGGGATCATGGGCACACACGCACACGCACCCAGTGTGAGTTTAAGCCACTGGGTCCAGGACTCAAACCACGGTTGACTACGTGGGAGTCCAGCAACATAGCCATTACACTAACTGCTGGTTCCCCCAGGAGTTGTAGCTTGACTGAGACTATCTGGGCTCAAGAGGGAAGGGAAGAAGGTTTGTCTCTAAAATTGGTCCTTACTGTGGTCCAGTGAATTTACTGTCCAGAACAAACTTTAAGGCGCCATTTTGGCGAGAGATGTTAGATACATAAGGATGCAAACATTATTTCCCAATAGATGGGTGATTCCCTGGGCGTTGAAGGAGACGTGCTGCCCCAGCATGGATCATACTGTAGCTGTGGTTTCTTGGAGCGAGGGGCCCTCCAGTTTAGACCTTGCAGATGCAGACAGAGAGTCAGGAGAGGGGCTCTTGCTATGGGTGGCAACAGTGTCAGTGAGCAGCTGTGGTCATGGCTGAGGACTACCCTGGAGTGGCACCTGGGATATTGAGCATAAACAAGGGAGTAGTGCGATACTTAGTAAGACCCTGAGGTTACTAGGTGAGATTTTTTTTTAGAATTATTTTTTTTAAATTTATTTATTTATTTTAATTTGACCAGAGAGGGAGAGAGAGAGAGAGAGTGAGAAAGCAAGCTGCCAGGTCCAGGACTCGAACCACAGTTGGCCATGTGGGAATCTAGTGCCCATAATCACTGTACCACCTGCTGGTCCCACTAGGTGAGATTTTAAGAGAGCAGAAGGTTCTGCATTAGACAAATACATATGTATGTCTTTAACTTCTGCCTGTCTGTCATCTATCTTCTCTTTTTTTTTAATTAAAGAATGTTTTGATGGCCAGAGGATTGTGTGTGTGTGTGTGCGTGTGTGTGTGAGAAACAGAGAGAGAGAGAGAGAGAGAGAGAGAGAGGGCCCTTAACAGTGAGGATGGTCATAATGCAATCCTTTTTCTTCCATTGCCTTATCCTGTCAGGACTTTGGGCACACATAAATGTGTGCCTAGTGTATTTTTAAAGCCTTGCAGGCCAGGATTCAAACCACAGTTGGCCATGTAGGATCTGGCTCCATCTGAATACTGCCCAAACACTGTACTACCGAGATGGTCCTCTTCTTACTTATATTTATTGATATTGTGACCTTATTAACCTGGCTGCTGAGACTTGGGGGAACCAGGACAATACAGCTTTGTACCAGCCTCCAGAAGGGCTAGTGTCGACAGGGAGTAGATGTCATCTTCTCTCATTCAACGTGTGCACTCTAGAATTTGCATAGCTCTAGGGACATGACCACAGCTAGGTCACTGGGCCAGTTCCCTTACCTGTGAAATGAGAGGTCTAGATCACCTCTGAACTATTTCTATCTCTAAAATTCTATGATTTCATTATTCAGTACAAACTCGGTTGCCAGAAGCACATGGAGATGAAACAAAGGGAATGTGATTGCCAGTTTGGGCTGCCATAAATTGGGTGGCTTAAACACACATTCATTTCTCCTGGATTTGGGCAGTAGGAAGTCTAAGACCAAGATTCCAGCAGATTTGATGTCTGGTTTACAGGTGGCTATCTTCTTATCATGTCCTCACATGGCTGAGAGAAAACACACACACACACACACACACACACACACACAATTCTCTGTGTCTTTTCTTATAAGGGCACTAATTTCACCATGAGGGCTCAACCCTCATGACCCAGTTACCTCCCAAGGGCCTCACCTCCTAATGCCATCACACAGGGGTTAGAATTTCAACATGTGAATTTGAGGGGGACATAGACATTCAGTTTGTATCAAGAAACAATAGAAGGAGATAGAAAGGGAGGCTACTGATGTTTAGGGGTGGAGATCAGACCAGATTTTAAGTCCTCACCTTGAGGAGGCTACGTAACTGTTCTGCACCCAGCATTTTCAGCTTAGGTCCTGAAAGCCAATCCTTGCCTTACACACTGTAGTGAATATTAATTGAATATGTGCACACACCTCCAGATGAGCACTGGCTTCAGTGAGGGGTGTGTGTGCTTTTGACTAAGAACCACTACCCATTTACCAAACCACACAGGCCTTTGGGATCTGGTGGTACTGGAACTTCTTAGCCTGAGAAAACAGAATGGAAAGGAAGAGGCCTTATTTTAGTCAGAAGATCTGCGTTTGAGAATTACCTCATCATTTATCAGAAGAGTTATGGTATAGTTCATGATCTTGTTTCCTCATCAGTAAAAAAAAAGCACTTAAGTCTTCACATTTTTTTCTAACTCCTATGATTCTAAGATCCATAAGCTACTAATCCCCTTGAAGGTAGGAGTTTATTTAAAAGAAAAACAAAAAAAAAAACAATGTATCATAATTCCCATGACTTCTTGCACATAGTAGGTGCCAGTAAATTGATCTAAATGACAAATGAAGTGGCTCCAGTAATTCAATCCTCTCATCCCCAAGAGAGCAAGAAAACTTCACATAGAAGCAAGGGGTGCAAAACTTTAATTCTCTGAGTGCTGGACTCCCTGAGTCATGCTGTTTCTAAGATTCAGGCTTGTGGGCCAAACTGATAACAAATTCTTTCCATTAAGAAATTGCTCTCTCTGGTGAGCCTGACTTGTGAAGCAATGCAGACAATGCAGACACCGACAGAGTGATTGGGTCGGCTCGTAAAATGATTGCAGCCAGATTGGGTCAGGCGAGCAAAAGCCCAGCACACCCCGATAATAACAACAGAGTATCGCTAAGGCCTGCAGCCTCGTTCGGGACTGGTGATGTGTCTAGTTAGACATTTCCTAGCGCACACCTCAGTCCTTCCATTCAAGGTTCGGGAACTATATTTGCTACATTATGATTTAGTAAGCAGTCCGCTGTAAGCCCCTGACTGAAGCATGAGAGGATCTCATTGCTGAGAGCATTTGGTCTTTATGCTTAAATGGTAGTTCACAATCCAGTAGAAACATGAAATGACACTCTGTCTCCACGGCTATCAAATGTGGCAAATTCTGACACCCTTGCTTTTCCCCACCTGTTTTTGGAAAATGTATGCATTAAGCTCCAGGGAGAGAGCAGAATCTAGAGATGGATGGGCAGGTGGTTCGGAGGGAGAGAGAACTGAGGGACGGTGGAAAGAGGGTAGGGAGGAACATCTTCGTTGCTTCCTCTCAAGACCATCTTTCTACATGGCATTCTTCCTACCTTTTCTACAGCAATTTCTCAAGGCTGCTCTGTTTGTCTGTCCATCCAGGTTTTTACCTCTCTTTCGGGACAGGGACAGGAAGGAGGCTTTCCCCTTTCCATCTGCATTCTGGTTACTCCGGTCTTCTTCTGGCACAGTTGCAGGGCACCAGCTTACCAAGGGCCTGGGCTTTGCCAGGAGCCCTTTGGAATTGGTAACTTTCCACTGAGTGAATGTACCAGCCCATAGAACCAGAAGAGATATGGGTCTCTGGTTGGTTGTTTTTATTTTTTATTTTTTATTTTTAAGATCACTGGGGAAAAGTGTACCTTCAAGGTTTCATCCAAAGCACAGAATTGTTGCTATTGACTTTTATCCACTTCCTAAGCACTGCATTTCCTTCAGCCTTCATCAAAGGCATAATCCTTCATTCAGAATCTTTTTTCATCACTTTAAATAGTCCTCCTGCCTTTGTTGAAGTTTTCTGCCTTTAGAGAGACGAGGTCAAATCTGCTCCAACAGTGGAAATAAAATGGGGGAGGAGAACTAGCTGTAACCTTTGTGCTCAAAACCTGATAGATGGTGTACATTTTTTTTCCCTCTTTTTTTTAAAGGAGATCTACTGCTTGGCTATCTTGATCTTTTTAAGACGCATCTGAAAAAAAATACTATCCTTTAAACAGAAAATGTTAAGGAAAAAGTCTGTGTTAATATATATATTTCAACAAAGTTTTTAGAGCAAAAAAATGATCTCCAAATTGTTTGAGAGAGTCGGCCTGGTTCTATTATATCTGTGTAGCAGCAGGGTATAACAAAGCTAAAGATTTAAGGCAATTTTGACACCTTAAAGCAGAACTGCACAGGCTTTTAAACCCAAAGAGGATTCAGCCTGCTCACTTATTACTTTCCCCATCTTCAAAAGGACAATGTCTCTTTTTTAATCTTTTGGCTTTGCTGTGAAGCCACGGGAAGTTATTGACTTTACAGGCACTTTAAGTATACAATCAGGCAGAAAAGGGACATTGGTGCACTCTGGGGCTGTGAGTTCAAATCCTCCTCTCTTTGTGGCACTCTCCTCCCTGCTCAGACAGAATTGAAAAGGGCAGAACAAACAGCAAGGGTCCACCATGTGTTTTGATGGGGGCCCTTTCATTGAGTCTCAGGCACCTGAAACCGTTTGGCTAAAGACAGGCTCCTTTCTCATTTCTGTTGTTATTTTTTAATCTGACAGCTCCCAGGGTTCTGTTGGATGGTGTGCTCAGAAATGCCACGCTTCCACGTCGCCCCTGTGAGCTAAAATAATGAACAAGCAATTAAATCTCATGCTTGAGGGCCTGTGCTGATTGCTTGCAGGAAAGGGGCACAGCCCGGCCTTGTTCACTGCTCTAGGGGAGCAGGGCCTGGCTGTTCTGCTGGCAGGAGGAGCTCTGCCTGCCCATGTCCCCAGTTAGGCTGCAGGAGCTCCTGGGTGTGAGAGGAAAGGGGTTCCATGGGCAGCAAATATCCAACGAGACACCCATATTGAAAATGGCCACTGGTTGGTGGTATCCTTTTTTGGTATTGTCTAAATTGTTATCTGTTAGTACAACGCTACTGACTATGACTCCGTTTCTTTCTTTTTAAATAATATCTTCCAGTGAATTAATGTATAGTAAGAGCATATATTTCTTTATTTTATTATTAGTATTATTTTAGAATCAAGTACTCTTGGTTTGGCTAAAAACTGGGTTTCGCTGAGCCAGTTGCTGGGAAGCTAACTGAGGTGTTTTTTTGTTTGTTTGTTTGTTTGTTTGTTTGTTTTTGCAAGCTACCCAGTTTTAGAGAGGGAGCACTGGAGGCAGTAGTGGGTTTCCTGATATCATGCAACTAGTAAGGGGTAGAGCCAGCAATAAATCCTAGAAACTGGGAGAACTAGGACTATTCACCACTCTGTTGGTCTACCTCAGTATTAATTAATTAAAGAAGTAATTAATAATTTAACAAATAATTCCATTTATAATTCAGTAGATACCTATTGATACTCTATAGGGGCTTGTCACTGGGAGTTCAAGGATCAGCAAAATATGTCTATTTCCTGCCCTACTGGCTCATACATTCTAGCACAGACACTGACTGATGTTGATGAAAAGAACCACGTTATCATAAACATTAAAGATCAGTGCCATGAAAGAAACTCATGTGGTAAGATGGAAATGTCTAGAAAAAGGGTCAAAACTAGTTTAAGGGGTCATAGAACACCATCTTGAAGAAGGAAACTTGAACTGAGATGGCTCGGGGGATTAAGGAGGCAGATGGTATAAGGGTAGGGAGAGTTGGAAGGTGAAGCTGGTTGGTAGCCAAGGCTAAGTAATGTGGGCTCGCATAGGTCTCAGTAAGGATTTGTTCCTAACCAAAGGGTGATACAGGGCAATGCAGAGCTTAGAGAATGACATAGTGACATCTGCCTTTTGGGCAGAGTTAGCTGCTGCAACACTGGACTGGAATGGATGGTTTGGAAGACATATGACTGAGACTGGGGCCTGTGTGGATGAATGAAGATGCAGGCTGAAAGGTGTAGTCAGGAGCTCTTTGGGAAGCAAGATAGTAAGACTTGCAACAGTGGGAGTTGGGAGGGCAAGTGAGGGATAAAGGCTCACCCAGCTGAATGTGTGGCAGTGCTACTGGTTGAAATGAAGGACACTAGGTTAGGAGACAATTTGAATTTCATTTAGACCTGTTCAGTGTGGAGTGACTCCCAAAAGAGGAACTGTGTAAGCTCTTGCATATAAGGGACTGACATTTAAATGAAACATTAGAGGCATTCGGACATTGAAGTTGCCAATGTCTTAGGAAGAGGCTATAACATGCCAATAGATGAATCCAAGATGGAATCATTGTCACTCCAGCATGGCTAGGCCATGGCCAAGGGGTCAGTAGAAAGCCTTGGGAGAGTGTGGCAGCCCAGGATGGGAGAAAGCATTTCAGGTAGAAGGGCTTGGGGGTGGAGCTGTTGCTGAGCCCCAATGAGACAGCTCTCACTCATTCTCACCCATCTTCCAAAACACTCGTGTTGCAGGAATGAATAGTATCTTCATTTATTAAATGAGAAAATTGAAGTTCTAAGCAGTTAAGTAATTTGCCCAAATCACACAATGAAGAAGTTGTGGAGCACAATTTAAAACTTGGTCCTCTGAGTCGGTTCCTTTCCTTCTGTCCCTCTCTTGCTGTGATTTTTTTTTTTCATGTCCATGCTAACTTTTTTTCCTAGAAAAGGAATACATAATAGTATTTGGTCTGTTGAAAGAATTATGATGAGAGAAAGACTGACAAGTGACATTGAATATGAGGCTTACTCAATGATTAAAGGTTTTGAATATATGATAAATAGGCTTTTAAAATCCATGTATCTGACCCCTTATTAGACTGTTTACTTCAAAATGACAGCACAGCTAAAACAATTGCTGAGGGATTGCTGAGTAATCTTCCTCAATTATTTTCGGAGTCAATTGAGTAAAGGCGATTTTTCTGAAGTTAGCCAACATAATTCAAAGCCAGGTATGTCATTATTGAGGATGCAGGCAGACTGTTACATTAGGAAGTAGAAAAGTCAAATAAACGGAATATTTTCATTTTATTTTTCTCATCTTATAAAGATCAGAAATGAGGCAAAGGGATATGGTGAGTGCCTGTTGATTTCAAAGATCATTTTAAGCCTAATGTGTGGAAAATTCTACTTTTCCAAATTATGTGTGAATCAAGAAAACTCAAATGTGGACCAAAATTGGATTTCACTGTAGGGGTAGTAAGTATTCTGATGTATGTGGTAGTGTTTATAATACGTTGATAAGTCTAGTTTACACGACTGGCTAGAAGTAATCCGGTAATTCGAGTTGGGAGTCGAGAAAGTCTACTTCATGTCTCTGGAGGGGGCTGATAGGGAAATACTTAAACACATTAATAAAACTAAACTGAAAACACATGGAACCTGAAAATGTAGAAGGAAAGAGACAACATCCTCAATTGGGCATGTTGGTTTTTTCAAGGGATCTTAACTTTCTCCCCACTCTTGCCAGATACTCTAGTGGTCTGATGATTGGTCTCCCTCAGAGGAGCACGAACTTCTCACGTCTATAAAGGGGCCTGATTCACCTTAATCCTGACTTACTTTCATGCCTGGACGTCAGCAGTTGTTTGGTAAGTAAACATGTGTTAGAAAATGGCACAAAGAATATGATTCCAGGAAAAGTGATATTTATTAAAAGAAATGGGAAAAGGAGGAAAAAAGACCTTGTTCTATGAGGTAGGAGGAAGAATCTGGGAGAACTGTGTATTCCTGGGTGGCTAGAAATTGTGAGTAGTGGTGTGAATGTAGCCCTAAGATCTGGATGACTCTGGCAGACAGATAACACATTTTTCAAAATTGAAAGAAGACTCCTAGAGAATGACTGAGGTTGAAAGAGAAAATGTACCATGGATCCAGCATGGTGGAGGATGGGTGCAAGGAGGAAGGCCTGAGTGACAGAAACGTGTGAGCCAACCAACAGGCAGTGAAGCTGGCCCATAGCCTGACGTGATTCACTACATGGAGTCACTTCATTTGGAGACAATGTTCTTTTAACTTAAAAAATGATCGTCTTAATGTTTTCACAGGTGGCAGAAAAGTTGAGTAGTGCTTTAAAGCTGATGGGGTGTGTGGTAGTAAACCATAAACAGCCCGGTGACAGTGGAGGTTAAGGAGGTGAAAGGAAAAGACCATTATTCCGATAAACTTTGGAGATAGGCCTCTCTTCCACCCTGTTTTCTAGCTTCGGGTCATGAGAAGAGGGAGGTTATAAACCACACGATGAATGCCATGAAAAGTAAATCTGTTCAGTGGTGGAAGTAAGAAAAATCAAGCAAGAGATGATGTGTCAGACGTGCTTATTTATAACAATGACTCTCTCTCTTAATTGACTCATTAGAGGCAAGTACATGGCGCGTCCACGGTGTTCTCAAAGGCCTAATCTCTCTGTGACCTCACAGAGGACATGATCCTCAAAGGTGGGTCTCTGACTGTCCTACTGTTCAAACTGCCGAGGGATCATTACTCTTTCTTCTCCTCTACAAGCCAGGATGTTCTTTGGTTAGGAACTTTACCTGCCAGGGGGCATCAATTAATTAACTCATTCATTCATTAAATTAATAAATTAAAGGGGTATTGTAATTTACTATACTCCCTATAAATTAGATTGCTGAAGGAGTTGCTGTCTTTCTTTCTTTGTTTTTTTAATTCCCTGATAATATTTGCAGTTCATGGTGCAATGCGATAGGTTAAATAGGGAAGGATGAAGATCAAAATGGGAATCATCTAGTTTAAACCCACAAACTTCAAAGTGGTAGACTCAGGTACTTTTATCTCAATTTCTAGCTATGAGGCTTTGGGAAGTGTTTCTATAGATAAGATTTTAATGGGTTTTTGATTCTAAGTTTGCAAAGCTACAAAATGATAGCTTTTGGATTTTTCCTCAGTGAGGAGAAAGAAACAAAGGTAGCATCCAGTTTTCTGCATTACTTGAGAAGGAAAGGACCAGAGAACACACCTGGCAGCATTAGGGGAGGGGCCTGGAGTCAAGGCAGCTCCTGGTACGTCTCTGACCTCTTACAAGTGTCTCAACCTCCCGAGTCTATTAAATGCAAGTATCTTGCTCACAGGAGTTTTGAAATGATGAAATAAGATGATGCCTGCAAAGTGCCTGGTACCATATCCTCCACATGACTGCAGGAAAGAGCTTAATAAGCAGCAGCTAGTTTTGTTTGTTTACATTTTTGAAAGTTATTAGAATATAGGGACCAGCAGTTGGCGTATGGCTATGTTGTTGGACTCCCATGTGGTTGACTGCAGTGTGAGTCTCGGATCCATTGGCTTAAACTCACACTGGACGCATGTGCGTGCATGCCCAAGATCCCAAGAATGGAGAAGAAGGGATTGTGGTGTGGCCATCCCTCCTAGAGGGGTGATTTCTCACTTTCTGTCTCTTTGGTGAGTGCACATGCCCTATTGCAAAAATCTCTCCAAGAAAAAAAAAAAAGAATATAATGTAACTTACTATAGCAAAAACCTCTCCAGGAAAAAAAAAAAAGAATATAATGTTGCTACTCTTCCATGTTCCCTTGACTCAGAAGTTTACCCCTAGACATTTTCATTCTTCCCTTTATTTTGATTCCCTCCAATTCCCCCAACCAGGTGTGCTGAACACATGAGTGGGTCAGATAGAAGGTCCACAGACATTGCACACTATCTGACAAAAAGAAATGAAACCTCTCCAGGAAAAAAAAAAAAGAATATAATGTTGCTACTCTTCCATGTTCCCTTGACTCAGAAGTTTACCCCTAGACATTTTCATTCTTCCCTTTATTTTGATTCCCTCCAATTCCCCCAACCAGGTGTGCTGAACACATGAGTGGGTCAGATAGAAGGTCCACAGACATTGCACACTATCTGACAAAAAGAAATGGGTACTACACCTTTGGGTATCGGATTTACTGAGATGAAATACATGAAAACCTTTTAAAAGACATCCATGTTCTTAAGGAAATCATCCTCTGGTAATTTTCTTATTTAAGACACACTTTCAGGATCCAACTAAGTCTATAATTTGCACTTATCTTTAAAGAACTTTCTTTTTATTGCTTTGAATAATTTTTTATAAAGCTTCTCAGGAATATACCATCCAAAAATTTCTACCTTATGAAGTTATGTTTTTATGCAATAATTCCTTTGCTTCTCCAGTTTACTTATCCTATGTGCTAATTGATCTGCTGTTGATCACCTATCCATTATATGACAAATGATGGGGAAATAGGCCTTCACTTTAGCTGCTGTAACCACGTAACGCATTTACAGCAATGCAGGATGTATTTTGGAAGGATACTTTGATTTATGCCTGGGCTGCATAATGACTTGTCTAAGTAAAATTTCAAGATTTGGCCTTGTTTTTAATTTTCAGGAGTTGACAGTCTAGATTCTATCAATGATTTCCAGAGTAGGTTGGTATAAACCTGTTTTATCCTTCTACTGTTTCAGTATTTCTTTTTATTCAAATTTAAACCAGCTTTTAAGATGTCAGAAAAATGAGTGGGTAGAACACAGTGGGCATTAGAGGGTGGAAAATTCCAAGTTTCTGACTGGCTGTGTGGTTTGTTTGCTCTCTCTTTGTATGTTTTGGTTTCCCAGTGATTAAAACTTGGTATAAATGTTGCTACTTACCCACCTGTCAAGGATGGTGTGAGAATGAGTAATAATATCTGAGCCATATTTTTGCTCCTTAGAGGAAAGGTGCTATATAAATACAAAGTGTTATTTCATTAAAAATAGTTGTATGATAACAGCATATGTTAAATTCAATTTCCTTGACCAATTTTATAAATATATCTTGGTGTTACAATATGGTTGTTTTTGTGGTTAGTATGTGTGTATCCTACACTCGGTGTTCTATTTTCTATCTGGATGGTGTAACATATCAAACATTCAAGAAAAATAAAGACACTGTTCCCAAGGGATCATGAAGCTACTGCTAAATGTTGTTTACTCTTTTGGGATTTCAAATAGATGTTAATGAGCTACCTACAAATATTTAGAACATGAACTTTACTTCTATACAGTAGGTTATTATAAATAAGAGATTTGGTAAACAGTGTATATTTGTATTAATCTTAATTCTGTATCAGTGGTTTGCAGCCCATGTGACAGAGGGAGTCCATGGTGGAACATAAGGTCCTGGGCTTCCACAACCAGAGATGATGCTTGCTGGTGTCCTGTAGAGTGACACTGACTCCCATGCTTTGTCTTGGGAAAGGATGTCCTTTCTTGCCTCATTCCACCAGTCAGGAAACCTCTTTCGCTACATAGGTGAATTTGAGTCCCTTCAATCAGTATAGCATGCCCAAAGAACATATGGGTAGCAGATAGATGGAGACATGAAACAATTACAACACAGTATAGCCATTGTTTTGATAATCAACTTGTTAAAATGCAGATTAGACTTTCTGACAAGTAGTCATAAGGACTTCCTTCTTCTATTCTCATTTATCTCAACAAGTTGCTTGACTTCCTGCCTCACAGAGAAGAGATATCCCCATCTACACCTCTCACCAAATTAGTTGAAACCTTACTTATTTTTTTTAACTTTTTAGTTTAAAATAATTGTAGGTTTACTAAAAAGTTACTGAGACAGTACAGAGTGTTCCCCTTCATCCAGCTTCCCCTAATGTTAGCACCTTTATTAATAGTATATTTATCAAAACTAATACATTAACGTGAGTACAGTACTATTAACTGAATTACTGACTTCATTTGGACTTATCACGCTTTCTTATTAATACAATTTTTCTGTTCTAGGATCCCACTGAAGATACCATAATGCATTGGGTCTCCTTAGCTTCCTCCAATCTGTGACAGTTTCTCTGTCTTTCCTCAGAAGACCTCAAAGGAGAGTTAGTGAAAGTTTGAAGGACCTTGAAGAAATTATTCTTAGAAGCTTAATGGCCTCTGAAAAGGCCATAGTGAGGGTTTAAAGGAAAGTGAGGAAGACCTGACCAGAAACTTTACTTGTTATCGAGAGGCAGAAAGCTTCGCAAGGTTGAGGCCTATATTAACACAGAAGTGAGACATGTGCTTAATGAACTATAGCTAAGGAGATTTCTAACAGACGTTGAAAGTACCTTCTTGCTCCATATCCTAAAGTGCAAGAGTAGATCTAGGGGTGAAAGGAAAGACTACTCATCATAAAGGGATAGGACTTGAGGGCTTAAAAAAATGTCTTGTTTCTCCAGGTGAGAAATAATGATGATAAGGAATGACAGGCAAAGATCAATTGGGGCACTGCCAAGAAAATAGAATCAAGAAATGAAGCCATGATCTTGCTAGTCAGCAGCAATGCCAGAAGTGCTGTACCTGACTTATGCTTACTAATCTCATGCACGTTCATTAGATTGTCAGATTTAAATTAAAAAAACATTTTTTTAATTGCCAGAGGCTATATATGCTTGCCAAAGAGAAACAGAGATGAGGGAGGAAGGGTACCACCCAATGGACCAGGGTCACACACTTCCTTCTCTTCCATGTCTCCATCCTGTGGGGATTTTGAGCTTGCACATGTGCACACATGGCTGGTGTGCTTTTCAAGCCTCCTAGGGTGAGACTTGAACAGCTTTCAGGCATGTGAGAGCCAGTTACCTTAGTTACTAGGCTCTAGAACTGGCTCAAGTCATATTTAAATTTTAATCTAGAGCTGTGCTAAAAAAGAAATAAGGGAAATAAAGTTAGTGGTTGGGCAGCTATGTACTTTTGGATATGTGCTAAAAGTCTATTATTATGGGAGGCTAGCAGGTGGCATGGTGTTTAAGGTGCTGGACTCCTGCATGGCTGACTGGTTCAAGTCCTGGACCTGGTGACTTGCTTTCTCACTTTCCTTCTCTCTCTCTCTGTCTGTCTCTGGTAAGTGCATGTGCCCTATAGCAAACTTGAGAAATAGAAGAAGGAAAAGGAGAAGAGAAGGAGGAGGAGAAGAAGAAAAAGAAGAAGAAGAAGAAAAAGAAGAAGATGAAGAAACAAAATAAATACTTTTTAAAAAATCTATTACTATGAAAGAAGGGTGGATATACATGGGGGAACAATTCATAGTTTCCTTCAAGCTACAAATCTCACATTCTAAAGAAGAGCTGTCAGTCATATACTTGCAGGGATAAATAGAAGGTTTAAAAAAAAAAAAAGGCAACCTCAGTCCTCATCTCCAAGCCATCTAGCCTCTCTAAAAGAGAGTTCAGAGACAAGCAATTAGATTACAAAGGGATCCACAGATTAGGGTGAAGTATTTGGCTTTTCTTCTTCTGCTTCCATGGGGAATGAAAGAGTGCCTGCGAATCAATTGTGAGGTGCTCCAAGACAGTTGCTCCTAGAAGTTGGTGTATGTGTAAGAGGGTGAGCTTGGCACACGAGATGGCGGAAACTCTCAGGCTGCCCTTGGTACATCCAAGTAGAAAGGAGTGAGGGAGCCTAACAGGTACTCTGGAGTCTGAGGAGATAAGTGAACATGAAGGCTGGTCTCCATTTCCTGGCAGAATCTGCCCGTGGTTACAGGGTGGGGAGGGCATTATCGCCGAGGTCTTGGGAGACAATGAACAATCTTTGCCATGCGTGAATAAACAAAGGAGTGAGTGAGGAGGATGGGAGGATCCAGGAGAGAACTTACTGGAGCAGATGTATCCTCTACCATGCTGCCTTGAGCCATGGTCCTGTGACCTGAATGGGGAAAAGGAGATGCTCAAATGTGATGTTGAACCTCTGATTTATATTGGAATTTAAATTTTTACTCATTTAATTTTGTTACTAGATAATACATTCATATAATTCAAAAAGCAAAGGTACATGGTAAAACATCTCCCTTTTATGACTGTCCTTCATTAAGACAGAATTTTTTAAAGGTTTGTTTATTCTATTTTATTTTTTTGTGAGATTTTTGATATAGGGCATGCAAGCTCACCAAAGAGACAGAAAGAGAGAAATCAGCCCCTTGGTGGATGGTCATGCTGCAATCCCTTCTCCTCCATTCTTCTCTTCTTCTCTTGGTATTTTGGGCCACACACACACACACGTGTCCAGCGTGAGTTTTAACCTACCAGGTCTAGTCGTTTTTTTTTTTTTCTTCTTCTTCTTTTTTGAGACATTTTTGCTATAGGGCGCATGCGCTCGCCAGACAGACAGAGAGAGACAGAGAGACAGTGAGAAATCACCTCCCAGGGGGGATGGCCACGCCGCAATCCCTTCTCCTCCATTCTCCTCTTGGGATCTTGGGCATGCACGCACGTGCGCCTGGTGTGAGTTTAAACCACTGGGTCTGGGACTCAAACCGCAGTCGACTACGTGGGAGTCCAGTGACATAGCCATTATGTCAACTGCTGGTCCCCAAGCTACCAGGTCTAGGACTTGAACCACAGTTGATTACGTGGGAGTCCAGTGACATAACCATTATACTATCTGCTGGTCCCAGTTTTGTTTGTTTCATTCAAGATACAGAGTACACGTGTATGCATGACAGAAAAGCAACTTCGACAGGGTCTTTTCATGCCATGATCCCCTTTCCCCAGCCCTCTAGCTCTTCTGGATTCTGGGCACATGTGTAGGTCTCTGATGGGATTTCAGGCTGACCCAGGGGTCCAAATCCACAGTAGGCCATGTGGCTTTCAGTACTGTCATTCAGCTTGCTACTGATGGTATCACATGCTAGGTGAAGACTAAAATTTTTGGTACCTGAAAATTATTTTGAAGGATCAGAAGGAGACTATTGTTATAAGTGAAAATAATCCTAAAGATATGGCTATCATGTGGGATGTTACATGGTGATGAAGGCAGACATTCAGCCTCGTATGTTTAAAGGCTTAATGGGAGAAAATAACCCAATTTGCTGTGTGTGCTCATAGAGATCAGCCCACTTAGTTAAAAGGTTATGCTATTTTGGTTGCATTTTGTGTCCTGGTTACCAGCTAGCTGATTCCCTATGTGATCTGATCAGAATGGAAGGAGCCAGGCGCTTGCTGTTTGTGGTGAGGACATCATATTTGCTTCCTGCAGCCCAAGACCGTCCTCACAGAGCTTTGAAGTCAGCAGAAATTTTTTTCTTCTTTTAAACCCATGAAATTGTTTTATGGTGACTCTTTCTGTACTTTATTTTACAATTGATTATTTTAATATAAATGCAAGGTTGTTAAAATGCATCATGTGAGTTTAGGCTCCTTATCCAGATTGCTAAGATTTTCTTGGCCTCCTGATTGATGCTGACCATATTGGTTATTCTCCAAGCTTAATGTCCTCTGCCAGTCAGATAAACACACTCAATTACTTTGGATATAGGTTCAGGATCTCAGTCAGAGACAACCTAACAGTGGCTTAAACAAGATGGAAATTTACTTCCCTTTCTTAACTGGGTGTAAGTGGTCTAGGACTGGTAGGAAAGCTATGTGGAGTCAGAAATGCAGGCGCCCTCTATATAGGACCACATTACCTCACCAACATGTTCATTTTCTAGTCCATAGAAAAGGCAAAAGATGAAGGAGACACTCCTGCATTTTAAGAACATGATCCCTGGGACCAGCAGATGGTATAATGATTACATCATTGGACTTCCACTTAGTGGACTATGGTTCGAGTCCCATATCTGACGAATTAAAACTCATGCTGGGTGCATGTGCATGCATGCCCAAAATCCTGAGAGGAGAATGGAGAAGAGATCACAAGGTAGCCATTCTCCCAACCCCGGGGAGCATGTTATTTCTTGTTTTCTGTCTCTCTGGTGAGCACACATGCTTTATAGCAAAAAAAAATCTTTCTCTTGAAAAAAAAGAAAGAACATGGTCCCCAGAACATATCACATCTGCTGTCATCCTATTGGATAGAATGTTGTCATGTGACTCTATCAACTTGCAAATGAAAAGCAATCTTTTTCTGTATGGTCATATGCTCAGCTAAAAGTTCTATTATCTGAGAGAAAGAGAAAAACATTTATTTATTTTTAATTTGCTAAAGGGCACATGTGCCCACCAGAGAGAGACAGAGAAGTGGGGGTAAGAGTAGAAGGGGAAAGCACCCTTCCTGGAAGATAGTCATATCACAATCCTGTCTCCATTTCTCCTTTCAGGATCTTGGGCATATTTTTCAATCCTTCCAATCCAGGACTTGAACCATGCATTCAACCATGTGGATTCCAGATGCCTTCACCTTTATGCCACCGACTAGCCCTGAAAATAGTTATTGGGAGACAATGAGCAATCTTTGTGACACATGACTTCTGTGTTTGCATGTATGCAAATAGAGGTTTAACTAGTCATTGGGGCAAAACTGTAGACCTTAATCTGTTTGTTTATAATGCTTCTTTAATTAACACCCTGAGTCCTGGATTTCAGAGAGCCACAAATCCACTCAATGCCAAATCATGTTCAGTTCATATTTCTCTGTGGCTCTCTGAAGGATCACATCACACCCTTCTTTTAAATATTCTCTTGATAGAGTATGACTGTGGCCTTCCCATGATCACCACCTATCACCCTGTCAATACAAAGGACATGAGCTCAGTCTGACTTTGTGTGAGTGAACCCCCTTTACTTGAGTAACTATGGTTCTGTTTCCTAAAAGCCCACCAACCACCTGTTTAACAATACTGTCCAAAGTTTTCTCAAGGGAACGCATTTCAACGGTACCCATCTGTAATTTTGAGAGTTCATTCTGTTCCTGTTTTTGAAAGTCAAATGTACTATTGTGAAAGCGCATATTTCCAACCTGCAGGTACCTGAACTATTTTCATTACTTCTCAAAGATTACAGACATGGAATGTCTATCATGACATGTAAATTCTTTGAATTCTATGGCATATTATTTTGCGTGGGCTGTCCTAACAAAATAGCACAGACTGGGTGGGTTAAACAGCAGAAATTTACGTCCCATGGTTCTTAAGGAGGGAAATTAAGAAAGGATGTCACCATTTTTGGTGTCCTTTGAGCCCTCTGTCTTGGGCTTGCACATGGCTGTGTTCTTGCTATGTCTTCATAAGGTCTTCCTCTGTGCATGAACATCTCTTCTTATGTCCAGATCTGCCCTTCTTATTAGGACACCAGTCTGACTAAATTAGAACCCATCCTAAGGTCTCCCTTAATCTTTATTACCTCTTTAAAGGACATAACTCCCAAATATGTCACCTGAGGTACTGGGGGTTAGGTTTCAACATAGGAATGTGGGGGGCGGGGGTTTACAATTCAGCCATAATGTGTGGTATAAATATCTTCTTGGATTAAAGTCATAGGTTACCTTAAAAGAATTGGGTACTTTCATCATTCTAGGAAACTGGAGAGAGTTGGGAAGGCAGCAAAATGGCCAGGACTTTGGTAACTTGCAAGTTGTTAGTTTGTCAGGAAAGTCATGACATAGTTTCTATGCAAAAATGAGTCCTGACTTTCCCAACAACCCAACAGTTTAGAAGTGCACCATCGAGGGCTCACTCTAGAACAAATCGAAATACGGTCACATGCTGCATGATGACGTTTTGGCAAATGAAGTATTGCAAGTATGACAGTGATCCTATAGGATCATATAGGCTCTAGCACACAGCCTAGGTGTGTAATAAGCTAAGCTATTTAGGTTTGTGTAAATACATTCTGTGATGTTTGCACAATGATGAGTAAGCAATGATACATTTCTCAGAGTGTATCCCTGATATTAAGCAATGCAAGACTCTATGTCATTTGTAAGACTCCCACACTGATTTGTGCCCACTTCTGAGAACTTCTGGGATAGAGACCAGTAATTCTTCCACAGATGTTGGTGACTTGTCTTCAAGAAGTTCCTCAGGGGAGCTGTACATATAAGAAATACTGGGAAAATAATGCAAAGTAACATTGCCAGCTCAATTTGGGATTAAAACCCAAAGAAGAGAACTCTAGTAATCTAGATTTGAGACAAATAAAGAGACAAATCATCCTATTTCTTCCTATATCAAGTGTCAGTCTTTGATATGACCTTTCTTTCTCCTTTCTCCTTCCTTCCTTCCTTCCTTCCTTCCTTCCTTCCTTCCTTCCCTCCCTCCCTCCCTCCCTCCCTCCCTCTTTCCTTACTTCTTTCTTTCCTTTCCCTTTCTCTTTCTTTCTTTCTTTCTTTCTTTCTTTCTTTCTTTCTTTCTTTCTTTCTTTCTTTCTTTCTTTCTTTCTTTCTTTCTCTTTCTTTCTCTTTCTTTCTCTCTTTCTTTCCTCTTTCTATTTCTTTCTTTTTCTGTCTTTCTTATTTTTGAGAGACTTTTGCTATAGGGTACATGTGCTCACTAGAGAGACAGAAATGGAGAGACACAAAGTGAGAAATCATCTGTGGGTCAGCAGGGTGTTGCCACAATACCTTCTCCTCCATTCTCCTCTCAGGATTTTATGCGTGCAATCACATGCACCGAGCGTGAGTTAAAAGCCACCCGTTCTGGGACTCGAACTCCAATGACAACATGAGAGTCCAGCACCTTCACCACTATTTCACCTGCTGGCCTTGATATGACTTTACTTGTCAATCATATATAAGAAAGAGAGAGAAAAATAATGAGTGACACACTTGATTTTGGTCAGATTATTAATTCTGATGTTGGGGTATAACATTTTTAGGAAGAGGGAGAGATTAAGGGCTGCCAAATGTGTAAGTAGGTGATGGGAAGGAGTATGGGAAGAGGGATGTACTGCATCTGAGCCTGGGTTCAAGCTCATCTGCCTTCTCCTCCCTTGGCTTCCTCCGTGACATTGCAATCTTGCTTTTCAGCTGCAAACCCTCCAAAAAATGGGTAAGGTTCTGTGGTGCTGGAACAGAAAGAGCAAATAGGATCATGCAATTCCCTGGTCATTTGGGTAAATCTCAAACTGCCCATGGGACTTTCATTACTAGCCCTCTTCTAACACGCTTTTTCATAGGTGTCCTTCCAATCTCAGCTGTGATAGCATGTCTTCCAGCAAGCTTCATCTCCCTCTCGAGACCAAATTAGAAGCCCTACTCACAATATACTTACCAAATTTTTCAGGAATTGCCAATCCACTCATCTCTCTTTCTAACCAGATTCTGGGACTTTGTCTACCATTAAACCCATGCAAATGTTTTATTTGCATAATTCTTTTTTAAAACATTGTTTTATTTAACTTTATTTATGTATTTTAATTTGGCCAGAGAGGGACAGAGAAAGAGAGAGAGAGAATGTGAGAAACCAAGATCCCAGGTCCAGGACTTGAACCACCATCGGCCATGTGGGAGTCCAGCACTCTTAACCACCACATCACTGGCAGCCCATATTAGCACAATTCTTACACAGGTTAGAAAATTAGGTTTCTACAGTTTTAAGTGTGCACCTTTGATAAATTGTATAGCAGATAAACTTGTAGCAATATAATTGCTTAACTGATGAGAACACCCCCAAATAACTGTTTCAAAATGTTTAACCCATAGCTTAGGTTTTGAAAAACAGTTTCATTTTCAGCCATTTTAAAAACATTACCTTGCTTCTTGAGGGGAAGATTAAATGTGCTTTATTTAAAAACATTTTTTAGTACCATACTACTTAGTGTTGATTTTCATTATAGAAAAGGTCACTAAACTAGGAACACTTTTCCTTTAGTAAAAGAAAATGTGCAGCTCGTCTGTAAAATTGACAATTATTTTATGTAACTTGCCACATCTAAACAATGAATCTTTTTGTAGAACAGATTATCATTGTCTCTTGTCTGTTTTTTATGCATTATTGTAACTTTTCTGCTGCATTTTAGATGTCGTATTTTAATTACATAGCCACATCGATGATGATCTGTAGCACTCTGCATTTCTGGCATCAACGTCTTTGCAATGACCCTCCTGTAAACGACGTGGTGGATGTCTTTTATATGTGATCTTATCTCTGTAAATTAATTTGGAGCATTGTGAAGATCTGTTCGTGGCATTTGAGGGAAACTCCTCTGTGTTGTGATACTCCCATTGTAAGTGACCTCTTGTCTACTAACGTAAGGAAAGACGCAGAAAAAAATGCCAATGTCACTTCACATATTAAGTGTTGGTCAAGATGAATTCCTCTTTCCATTTTAGGTAAAAGCAACATAGACGTTTAAAAACATTTATCTCATACCCTGGTGGATTGATCCCTCTGTTGCAAATTGAAGTTCCAAATAGATTTGAACTTCTTACTTGCCATTCTCTATTATTGCAATTATTTATCATTCTATCACTGAACTTAATATCACATTGTTTTAATTATTATAACTTTAAAATGAGCTATAAAAACAAATCATGAAGGAGAAAAGATAGGGATACAAACAGAAGACTTAACGTGTGACTATTAGATATTCCTTAACACAAAACAAATTCTAACGAAATAGTCACAAACCAAAGGAAAACTTAACCTTGAGATTGAAAAGTTTCATCGTTCTAAAGAGAATTAAGGAAAAAAACAACAGTTATCTGAGCACATGTTGGCAAAATTTATGAACATAGATGATAAAGAGTAAGACCGTATTAGCTTCTAGGAAGAAAGCACAACTTACCTATGGAGTAGGTTTCTATTCATCTCATTCTAATTATTGTATTAGATCAATATTTCATACTATTACAGAGAAGAGCTACTACCTTTATATGGTGATGATGAATCCAGTGATTTTGATACAATTTCTTACTGGTTTTAATGATGTTTCAGTATAACGCAATCCAAATTTTCTTGGATTGGGTTACCTATTAATAACAAAAAATGTGGTTTTCCTTTTAAATTCTTATAGATTTATATTTGTTTATTATATGTTTTTGCAATAATAAACTGTCAGTACTATGTACAATAAAAATGGTACTAACAGTGAGTGTTTTTGCTTTTTCTTTTCAGAGATTTTTGTTGTAGGGTATGTGTGCTTGCCAGAGAGACAGAGAGAGAGAGATAGACAGTCATGCTGGCTTTTGGTTATATTTTATCAATTTAAATTTTTTGCTACAATAATAGGTTATATTTGCTAATATTTTGCTTACAATTTTGTATCTATTTTATGCTATTAAGCTATACTTTTCCTTTCTTAAACTATTCTTGTCAAGGTTTCATATCTAACACCACTTTTTCCTTTTTCTATTGTTTGAAAATGTCTTACATATTATATAAAAATATCTGCTCATTGAACATTTGTCAACTAATCTAAGTTTTATATCTATATATAGAGAAATATACTAACAGTAAATTTATATAATGACTTAAGAACCATCATGATTATAGAGTTACTTTAGGTAATTTTCATTTTCCTAGAAAACTGTACATTAGCTGTTTTCAAATCTAAGGCATGAAATTGTTGACAATATTCTAGCGGAATTTTAAAATTTCACACATATTTAGAGTTATATCCCCATTGTTTTCACCTAAAATTGTTATTTCTGTATTACTTTTTTTTATCAGTGTTAGACTTTTTTGTGGTATATCATTCATTTTTGAAAAATGCATATTTTACAAACAGTCCTTACGTTTCTCAATTGACTTATTAATTTGACTTTTATATTTATTGTTTATTTTCTTATTTTTTAATTTATTGATTTTTCCCCACAGATTCATGAGCTGAATAATTAGTTCATTTATTTTTAACAATACACTTTGTGTATTATTTTCAATTACTTTTGAAAGTTTTTCAGTTTTCCTTGTAGAGGTCTTTGACATTTTTGGTTACATTTATTCCTAGATATCTTTATTTATTCCTAGATATATTTTTTTCCTTTGATGGCTATTGTAAATGGAATTGCTTTCTTTAGTTCTACCTCAATCTATTTATTGTTGCTGTATAGAAATGCTATGGATTTTTGTATGCTGATTTTGTATCCTGCAACTTCACTTCCAGGAGGTTATTTTGTGTGTGTGTGCGTGTGTGTGTGTGTGTGTGTGTGTGTATTATTTTGGGATTTTCATGTATTTAATCATGTCGTCTACAAATAGAGACAACTCTTCCTTCCCTATTTTAATGCCTTTTATTTTATTCTCTTGTCTGATTGCATTGGCTAGGACTTCCAGTATTATACTGAAAAGGAGTGAGGAAAATTTTGCTATATCTTGATGAGAAATTTTGCATCCGTATTCACCAGGTATATTTGTCTGTAGTTTTCTTTTTTTGTTATGTCCTTGTCTGTTTTTGGAATGAGGGTTATGGAAGCTTCATAGAATGAATTTGGAAGAGTTCCTTTCTTTTAGATCTTTAAAAATTGTTTGAGTAGAATGGGGGTTTTCTCTTTCTTAAAAGTTTTTAGAATTCAGAAGTGAAGTCATCAATACCTGGGCCTTTTTTTGTTGAGAGGCTTTATTTTATTATTGATTGAATCTTATTGTTTGTTATTGGTCTATTCAGGTTTTCTATATCTTCATGATTCAATCTTGGTATATTATATGTGTACAGGAATTTATCCATCTTATCCAGGTTTTCTTGTTAGTTAGCATATAGTTGTTCTTAATATTCTCTCATGATCTTTTGTATTTCTATTATGTCTGTCATAATATTGCCTGTTTCACTGCTGACTTGATTTACCTAGTTCCTTTCTCTGTTCTTCTTAATTAGTATAAGTGGTGGTTTGTAAATTTTGTTTATCTTCTCAAAAAACCAACTTTTGGTTTCATTAATTTTCTGTATAGTTAATTTATTTCCTATTTCATTTATTTCTACTCTAATCTTTATTATTTATTTTCTCCTGGTATTTGTGGGGTTTTGTTGTTGTTGTTTTGTTCTTCCAGTTTCCTGAGGTGTATTATAGGTCGTCCATTTGCCACCTTTCAATTTTTTTTCTTGTGAGCACTATTTGCTATGAACCTCCCTCTTATGACTGCTTTCCCAGAGGTTTGAAACTTACGTGCTTATCATTGGTTTCAATTAATCTTCTGATTTCAGTCTTAATTTCTTCAGTGGTTGTGAAGTCATTCAGGAGTAGGTTTTTTAGTTTCCATGTGTCTGTGTATTTTTGAGGGTTTTTTTCTCTGCAGTTAATTTCGAGTTTATTTCCATTGTAGTCAGAAAAGATGCTGGATATAATTTCTATATTTTTGAATTTCTAAAGGCTTGTTTTGTGCTCTATTAAGTGATCAATCCTCAAAAAATATTTCATGAAGGAGTGAGAATAATATATATTTGTGGTTGTTGGGTAGAAAGTTCTGTAGATGTCTGTGAAGTCCATTTTATGTATGATATCACTTAGATCCTGTATCTCTTTGTTTATTTTTTGTCTAGATGATCTGTCCAAATGAGACAGTGGGATGTTGAAATCCCCAATAATTAGTGTGCTGCAATCTATCTCTCCCTTTAGAACTAATAATCTTTCTTTCATATATTTGGTTGCTCCAGTGTTGGGTGAATAGATATTTATATCTTCTATCTTGGTGAATTGTCATCCTAGTACTATGTAGTGTCCTTAGTCTCTTATAGTCTTTTTTTTAAGAGATATTTTTGCTATAAGGCACTCATCTGACAGACAGAGAGAGAGAGACAGAAAGTAAGAAATCACCCTCCAGGGGGATAGCCATACCACAATTCCTTCTCCTCTATTCTCTTCTTGGGATCTTGGGTATGCATGCACACATGCCTAGCATGAGTTTTAAGCTGCTGTGTCTGGGAATCAAACCATGGTCAACTGCATGGGAGTCAAGCCACGTAAACAGTACACCATTTGCTAGTTCCTAGTTTTTGTCTTAAAGTCTATTCTGTCTGATATCAATATCACTACTCCAGACTTTTTTTAATTTCCATTTGCTTGGATTATCTTTTTCCAGCCTTTCACTTTTAGTCTATGTTTGTGTTATCTGTGAGGTGCATTTCTTGTAGGTAGCACATAAAGGGTTCCTTTTTTCCCCCCCATTTAGCCACTCTGTGTCTTTTAACTGGAGAATTTAATCCATTAACATTCAACATTATAACTGACATTTGCAAACTTATCACTGCCACTTTGTTAGCCATTTTCTTGGTTGATTTTTGTTTTCTTATTTCTGTTTGTATCTCTTTGGTTTTCCTGATATAGTTCTCTCTCAGTACTTCTTGAAGAGCTGGTCTAGTGTTGGTGAATTCATTCAGTCTTTGTTTGTGTGAGAATGGTTTTATTGTTCTTCCCATTTAAAGGATAATCTTGTTGGGTATAGTATTCTTGGCTGAAATTGTTTTATTTTTAGCATTTTGAATATAACTTTCCCATTTTTTCTTGACTTACGTTGTTTCAGTTCAGATGTCTGATGTTAGCCTAATGAGTAAACTTTGTAAGTAACTTGAAATTTCTCTCTTGCCATTTTTAGAATCTCACTTTGTCTTTGATTTTGACCAATCTGGCTATGATGTGCTGTTGAGAAGTTCTTATTATATTGATTCTGTTTAGAGTCCTTTGTATTTCTTGGGTCTGGATGTCTGGATATTTCTCTAGGTTTGGAAGTTTGCTTCAAGTATTTTATGGAATAAATTTTCTATGCCCTTATTAGATTCTTCACCTTCTGGAATACAAAGTATTTGTATATTTGGGCATTAAATGGTATTTCCCATATGTTATCCTTTTCTTTTTTTCTCCATTCTTTTTGTTGTTTTTGTCTAAGTCAGAGGTTTTGTCTTCTAGATCAGAACTTTGATCTTCTGCATGACAATCTGCTTTTAATACTTTCAAGAGAGTTTTTGATTTCCTGTATTAATGTCTTCATTTCTGGAAGTTCTGTCTGATTCTTTTTTAAGGTTTCTTATCTCTTCTACTCATGGAATGACTTCCTCATTCCCTGGAGTTGGTTGTCTGTTTTCTCTGGCATCTCATTTAGTTTTGTCACTGTAAATACTCTGAATTCTTTTTCTGACATTTCTGTGAGTTCTATTGTGCTGCGTGTGGATGATAAGAAGTCTGAGACATGCTGCCCTTTTCAGCTCACTCTCTCTCTCTCTGTCTCACTGCTGCTGGTTCCTACACCACAGAGGCTTATGACGGAATCTAATTGCTTTTCATATCAGCTGATAGCATGATTTTTGTAACTTTATTTTAAATCTTGCTATAAAGTTTTGTTTCAGAATATCTTGAAATCACTCAATATCTGAATTTAAATCCATGTAATAATACTTATTTTTTAATAGATGAGTTTAGGGATCACCAGATGGCATAATGGCTATGTCACTGGATTCTCATGTAGTCAACCAAGGTTCAAGTCCTGGACCCGGTGGCTTAAACTCATGCTGGGCACATGTGCATGCGTGCCCAAGATCCTGAGAGGAGAATGGAGGAGAAGGGATTGCAGCACGGCCATCGCCCCTCGGGGGGTGATTTCTCACATTCTGTCTTTCTGTCTCTCTCTGTCTTTCTGTCTCTCTCTGTCTTTCTGGTGAGCACACGTGCCTTATAGCAAAAGCCTTCTACTCCCCAAAATAGATGAGTTTAATTTATTTATATTTTTAAAGAACTACTGATATGTTGGTATTGATTTTCAACATCTAATTTAGCCCCTTGGATTTGTTTGTTTGTTTGTTTGTTTGTTTGTTTGCCTTTTTCCTCCTTATTTCTCTCTCCTATTGAGTTGATAGAATTCTCTTTATTTCTTTATTTTTCCTTATGCTGATTTGGGAGTTATAAATTAGGTCTCCAATATTTTTAGTAACATTAAATTCTGAAAATCCCTAGGTAACCATAACATTAAATTTTTAAAATGCCTAGGTAACCATAAAATTTGCAAACAAATCTAAACTTACTCATTAATTTTTTATTTTCCAAAGAAAAAAAGGTTTTATATGCCTTGGCCTCTTTTTAATTCCCTGACTTTTATATTATTGCATGTTTGTGTTATCTGTGAGGTGCATTTCTTGTAGGTAGCACATAAAGGGTTCCTTTTTTCCCCCCCATTTAGCCACTCTGTGTCTTTTAACTGGAGAATTTAATCCATTAACATTCAACATTATAACTGACATTTGCAAACTTATCACTGCCACTTTGTTAGCCATTTTCTTGGTTGATTTTTGTTTTCTTATTTCTGTTTGTATCTCTTTGGTTTTCCTGATATAGTTCTCTCTCAGTACTTCTTGAAGAGCTGGTCTAGTGTTGGTGAATTCATTCAGTCTTTGTTTGTGTGAGAATGGTTTTATTGTTCTTCCCATTTAAAGGATAATCTTGTTGGGTATAGTATTCTTGGCTGAAATTGTTTTATTTTTAGCATTTTGAATATAACTTTCCCATTTTTTCTTGACTTACGTTGTTTCAGTTCAGATGTCTGATGTTAGCCTAATGAGTAAACTTTGTAAGTAACTTGAAATTTCTCTCTTGCCATTTTTAGAATCTCACTTTGTCTTTGATTTTGACCAATCTGGCTATGATGTGCTGTTGAGAAGTTCTTATTATATTGATTCTGTTTAGAGTCCTTTGTATTTCTTGGGTCTGGATGTCTGGATATTTCTCTAGGTTTGGAAGTTTGCTTCAAGTATTTTATGGAATAAATTTTCTATGCCCTTATTAGATTCTTCACCTTCTGGAATACAAAGTATTTGTATATTTGGGCATTAAATGGTATTTCCCATATGTTATCCTTTTCTTTTTTTCTCCATTCTTTTTGTTGTTTTTGTCTAAGTCAGAGGTTTTGTCTTCTAGATCAGAACTTTGATCTTCTGCATGACAATCTGCTTTTAATACTTTCAAGAGAGTTTTTGATTTCCTGTATTAATGTCTTCATTTCTGGAAGTTCTGTCTGATTCTTTTTTAAGGTTTCTTATCTCTTCTACTCATGGAATGACTTCCTCATTCCCTGGAGTTGGTTGTCTGTTTTCTCTGGCATCTCATTTAGTTTTGTCACTGTAAATACTCTGAATTCTTTTTCTGACATTTCTGTGAGTTCTATTGTGCTGCGTGTGGATGATAAGAAGTCTGAGACATGCTGCCCTTTTCAGCTCACTCTCTCTCTCTCTGTCTCACTGCTGCTGGTTCCTACACCACAGAGGCTTATGACGGAATCTAATTGCTTTTCATATCAGCTGATAGCATGATTTTTGTAACTTTATTTTAAATCTTGCTATAAAGTTTTGTTTCAGAATATCTTGAAATCACTCAATATCTGAATTTAAATCCATGTAATAATACTTATTTTTTAATAGATGAGTTTAGGGATCACCAGATGGCATAATGGCTATGTCACTGGATTCTCATGTAGTCAACCAAGGTTCAAGTCCTGGACCCGGTGGCTTAAACTCATGCTGGGCACATGTGCATGCGTGCCCAAGATCCTGAGAGGAGAATGGAGGAGAAGGGATTGCAGCACGGCCATCGCCCCTCGGGGGGTGATTTCTCACATTCTGTCTTTCTGTCTCTCTCTGTCTTTCTGTCTCTCTCTGTCTTTCTGGTGAGCACACGTGCCTTATAGCAAAAGCCTTCTACTCCCCAAAATAGATGAGTTTAATTTATTTATATTTTTAAAGAACTACTGATATGTTGGTATTGATTTTCAACATCTAATTTAGCCCCTTGGATTTGTTTGTTTGTTTGTTTGTTTGCCTTTTTCCTCCTTATTTCTCTCTCCTATTGAGTTGATAGAATTCTCTTTATTTCTTTATTTTTCCTTATGCTGATTTGGGAGTTATAAATTATGTCTCCAATATTTTTAGTAACATTAAATTTTGAAAATGCCTAGGTAACCATAAAATTTGCAAACAAATCTAAACTTACTCATTAATTTTTTATTTTCCAAAGAAAAAAAGGTTTTATATGCCTTGGCCTCTTTTTAATTCCCTGACTTTTATATTATTGCTGTCTATATCATTTTAGTTTCACTTTTTATTAAAGAAAAACTTATTCATTCTTACATCGTTTACCTTTCTACTCTGTGAAATATTCCCTTTAATAGTTCCTTTAAAGAGATGATTAACTCTTTTCGTATTTGTGCACCTGAAAATATCTTTATTTTACCTCAGTCAGGAATGATATAAAACTAAATATAATTTTTAAATGAACAGCTATTTTCCCTGAGCTCTTTAAGATGTTATCCCAATATAATCTGGACTTCCTTGCATTTTATGAAAGTATAAAACAAATCTAACTTGCCATTGATTATAGTTTTTATAAATAACTTTTTTTTCTTAAGTGAGCATATGTCAAATGCTTATTGAACTCATGAATGAGGAAACCAACATAATATAAATGTGCTCTAGAAAGTATAAGAGGAACACAAGTATTTTTACTCACTGAGAGAATGCTTTATTATATACGAAACTGGTAATGCAAAAATTGGTTAGCGTCAGAGTTATAGGTAATATAGCTCTCATCTTAGAGAGTTTCCTACTCTTTTCATTACTTAATGGGTACAGGGTTTTTGTCTAGCATAACAAAAAAGTTTTTTCAATAGATATGGTGATTTGGCACAGCACTGCAAATATAATTAATGCTACTGAGTTGTACATTTAAAAATGATTAAAATGGAAAATTTTATGTAATATTTAATTTTTTTTTACCACAATTAAAAGAAAACAAAACAAAAAAGAAGAAACATATTAAGAAGAAAAGAGATCCTGATTGGTGGTACAGCAGTAAGGCAATGTCCTGTAAGGTTGACCTATATGGGGAGGTTCCAGGTTCATAACTGAAGACCTCACTGGGTATGCTGGGCATGTGCATGCCTATAATCCAAAGTTGGTGAGGCTGGGATGGATTATGGCATCAAGACCCTGATAGGGGTGTCTCTCTATTTCTCTTGTTCCTGTAAAAAATAAATTAATAAACTTAAGAAAGACAAAGAGAAGGAAAGAAGAAGAAGAAGAAGGAGAAGAAGAAGAAGAAGAGAAGAGAGAAGAAAAGCAAAGGTCTTACTTTGCCATCAGAAAGTAGATGATTATAAAAACTCTACCAACCTTACTCCAAAATTAATAATCACAATTAGATGTTCCTCTTGAGTTCATTCTGTCTTAAATCGTTCTTATTCCATTAGCTCTTGATTTATCAATCAGCTTTCATGAAATGAGCTGATACTGAATTCAAAAGAGTCTTGGAAATGCTGAATCTCTCTGACAATTATCTAAGAGATTTCAGCTCCTAAATATAGTCCTTGAAATATCAATTGTTAAAAATACCTGGCAGAATTCTTTTCATGAGATTCTGAGGTTGTTCTTCCTCACTGCAGGCCGAATTTCAAGCCTGTGACTTCAGGGACAGACTTTAGGCAAGCCTGAGAGAAGCAGGAGCTCTCCCTTGCCCACAGAGGAACTAACATTGGCAAAATGAAGAAGAGTGAATTATCGTTTAGTTTGTAGTACCTGCTGCTTTTGTAAGGCTTTTATCAATGCTTACCTATAGAATAAGATATTATATTATACTCTATAGTGACAAAATAGGGGAGACTTCTTGAGCTGGTAAAATTTCAGTGATGTCCTTCCAATGGCTCCCTGCATATTTTTTTGATTATAGTTTGCTGCGGATTATGGATATAAAAATTGGTGATGGTGCAGGCACTAAGGGGACAACTGCATAATATTGGAGCTATAGGGGAGGTCTAGGAGTCCTAGGTTGACCTGAACATACTGGTAGTGCCTGAGTATCTGATCCTGGCTTTCTGAGAGGCTGAGGGGAGGATCACTGTGAGATAAGGCCCTGTTGAGGGTTCACGTCTTTCTCTTTCTCTTTCTTTCATGAAAGAAAGAAAGCAAGTAAACTTTAAAAAAAATTTAAAACATACATCTTAGTAAATAAATACTTGTGACTCTATTCTGTACCCACTGCTCCATATATTGCAATGTTACATTGGTCCAACAAAATTATTATTTGTGACTTAATTTGCTTTCTCAACTACATATTAATTTCTCCTTTCTTGTAGTTATTGATGGATCAAAAATTTAAAAATTAGTTAAATCACTACATTCTATACTTTGAAGGTTAGTGTATATATCTCATTTTGATTAATTATTTAGACCTTTATAGCCTGTGTTAAATCTGTAAAATCAGGGCTGAACCCATAGCATAGCAGTTCAGTGTCATGCATAGAAAGCCAGATCCCACATGGCCAACAGTGGTTCAAATCCCAGCAACAGTTTTTTTCAAAAGCTTGCCAAGGAAGTGTGCTTGCATTCCCAAAATTCCGTTGAAGGAACAGCCAGGTGGTATGGTGGGTAAGTCCATGATCGAATGAATGGATTGAGTTCCAGGCCTGGTAGCTTGGAAAACATGCCAGGTACATGTGGATGCATGCTCCAAATCCCCAAATCCTGAGAGAAGATGGAATTGTCATGTGGTCATCTCCCTTGGAGGGGGGATGATTTCTCACCTTCCCTTCTCTAGTGTCATCTCTGTCTTTCTCCAGAGAATGCACGTTTCCTATAGCAAAAAGCTAAAAAAAAAAAAAGGCAAAAAAAAAATAGATTAGAAAAGAAAGAAAGAAGGAAATGAAGAGAGAACAAAAGAAATAAAAAGGATTGTGGTATGATGAAAATTTGTTGGGGGTTGCTTTCTCTCACTTTTTCTCTCTCTGTCACTGGTGAGCACATGCAACCTCTGGTAGTAGAAGAAAGAAAAAAAGAAAGATTGATTGGAAACACTACCGCCCTACACCTTTCAAGCCCATACTTTCCAGAAGGCTGGCCCACTAATTATTCATTATTAATATAAGTTTTGTAGCTATCTTATGCTCTATTTTATATAAAGCCTTTAATACCTGAGTCAATGCACACACATAAACAAAAGAAAATTTTCTATTAGCAACTTTTAGGATAGAAAAGCAAGATGTTTCAAGTATGATTAACTTTCTCCCCAGGTTATATTCCTATTTGTTCATTTAGATGAATTTAATAAAAATGTAATGAGGATTTTACACACACACACACAGACACACACACAAGTAATCACTCCAGAAAGCTGGATATGTTAGCTCACTGTTTCCCATGGAGAGATTTCTTTCTGTATGTATTTTATCTTCTATTAACCTCATGTTTAGACTTGTATCTGATTACTTCTCTCCAAATTAGGGAAGACTAAAGACTGGACAGATTAAGGGAAGAAAATGATTAGAGGTGGGCATCAACATCATTGGATCCCAAGTACTGGGATGGATCTAGGCAGGAAAACATCTAGCGGGTGATGACATCATGGCATCTGCTGATAGAGGTCTATGCATTACATATTGGGGGAATCCAGGTATCTCTTCAGTTCCAGAGAAATGAGGTACGGAGGCATTAGGTGGGAAGCCAAGGCAGAAATTTCTGTGAAGTGCTCATCTCATCGTCTGCTAACTCTCCCGAAATTACTTATGTCAAGTCCGTCTTCACTAACAGAAAGCAAGGACAGTGTTACTCTTGTTCACTCCTAACATCCTAGTGCTTAGCAGAGTTTCTGTGCATTTGGTACTAAAAAATATTGTTGAATTAATGAATAAAGAAAGAAAAACTTGAGATGGGGATAGTTTCAAAAGTCATAGGAGTCATGAGTCTTGATTCCAGAGAAAGCTGCAAGAGCATAGATAATAAACTTTGGAACAAGGCTAGTGTAGGATCCATGTGGTCTAAGTCCACCCTGGATCCTGAGCTGAGCTTGCTTATAGAGTACAGATGACTGGCCATTAGCGATACCAGGTAAATGGTACTTGTTATCTTGTCAATAATACTGTCTATGGGGACCCAGAGTGGTGAAATATACCTGTGCCTACCCAATTACTTAGAAGACAAATAGAACCATTCCCTAAGTTTTATGTTATTTTTTTCTCCCTGTATCTTGTGGCTCCAGCTTTCTGGTGTCATGGTCTTACAGTCTATGTATAGCAGGAAACTGAAGGAGTGATACAGACTGTGTATCGGGAAAGTATGGGCATGCAGGAAAAAGATAAAGAAGGATCGACCCCATGGCCTAGTAATTAAGGAAGTGGGATCCCACATGGCTGACTATATGGTTTGACTTCTTGCCCCAGTGGCTTGAAAAACATGTTGGGCATGTGTGTGTGCCTGCCCCAAATCTCAACAAGGTGGGGAAATGGAGGAGAAGGGATTGTGATGTGACCATGCCCTGTTGGGAGTGTGTTCTCCCTTTCCTCCTCTTTCTCTTTCTCTGTCTCTCTGGCTATACCAAATGTTATCTGGTCAAAAACAAAACAAAACAAAACAAAACAAAAACAAAAACAAAAACAAAACACAACAGTCAGAGTCAGGTGAATAATATAGGTCAAGAATAAATAATTAAAATCCATCAAAGAACTATAAGTTCAGCAACAAAAAAAAATGAGCTCTTATTTTCAGATCTTCACATAGGACAAAGAATAGCTATCATACTACCTAGAGTGTTTTCCTGAGGCTAGGGTGAAATCTGGGTCTTAAAATCAGCAATGAAAAGAATTACCATTGAGGAGTTCTAAGACACAGATGTCTTTGGGGGTGACAATTGGAGGTGATCCCCAACAGGCACTCCTTGTGTTCTGAAAGTGATGACTTTGGTGTCTTGAGACAGGAAAGACACCCAGAGTTCTTGGAAACCACACCATAACCTGAATGAAGATGCTTCCAATTAATACATTAGATTATATGCATATGACATAAAACTTCTCTTATTTGGAAGAAAAATTGGATCTCTTTAACGGTTTTTTTGTGAAAATATGAGGGCAAGAAAGAGCTGCTGGGTCTGGGCTGAAAGTGTGGGGCTAGGACCAGGAACCTCCTGTTTGTGGTACACTACACTACGTGACGTGGTGACATCTCAGGAGTGAAAGGGAGATGAGGCCACAGAAAGTTCCTGGTGGGTGTACGGCCAAAAGGCTTTAGGAGTGAAGAATTAGTTAACACATTTTCCCGCCTGTATTCTGTTCTTATCTGATTGACTCACAGGTTTTAATAAAGTTCGTTGTCTGCTACATTCATTTTGGCTGCACTGTAGGGAATTAAAGGTCAAGCCTATATCTACACTTGGAATGACGTAGATTGGGTGAATCAGAGCCTTATGGGAAAGGAATGACGCTATGGTAACAGTGAAGCAGAGGGGCCCTAAGCCATCTGGAGTGGGAGGAGCAACTGACTACTGGGATGAGTATGCGGACACTGCAGGAAGACCCTTGGGACTCTCAGAATGACAAGGGAAATTGACTCAGTAGAAGACAGGAACTGTGTGTTGTCACCCAGAATGGGAGCTGAGACACTGCTCACTGGGTATCGAAGAGAAGAATAAAAATTTTTAATTGGTTAGTTTCAATGTAGGGACAACTTCTTGGCTTGAATATATGTGAGCCCTAGGGAAAACTTCTTGGCTTGAATATATGTGAGCACAATCCTCTTGGGAAACTATTAAAAATAAGTATTGGATTCATACACTCTGGCCCAGGAATCCTATATTTTAACCATGATTGTCTTTCAAGGCAGTGAGAATAAGTGATTATTTTCTACTTTTAGAAAATAAAAGGCGAGCATGTGGCAATGGGACGAAATACCCAATATTCTTTAAAAATATATAAGGTTAAAACTCCTGACAGCCAAACCAGATAGATTATCCAAAATCTGATAATAAAGTGATAAGATCTGGACCTTTAAGGCTTGGTTCCCACACTGGACTATGTACCTGCCTTGTCTGCTTACCGGACCAGCGGCAACGAGGCTCAATTAGGGAATGAAAGTGGAAGTACTTAGGAATCTTCGCCTCTGTTCCATTAGGAGGTCCATCCTCTATTATTTTCACCTGCTTCCTGTCATTTACATTCTTTTCTACCTCCTCATTGAACATCTCCACCATCCAGAGATGAAGTCTTTTTCTGGGAAGGGACCAGCACTGCTCTCTTCCATGCTAGAACTTCAGTGCCCTGATCCACTGAAGAGTTTTACAGTAGTTACTACCACTATATTATTTATCACTTTAACTCTGCTCTCACTGGGCATGCCCCTCAAATTGTCAAAACATAATGGATAAAGTTAGAAAGTAAAATATATGCCCCATAATTCAGCCAACCTGCACTGGGGCCCAAAGGTAACCATTTTAATGTTGTGTTTATCTTTATGGAAATATATACTCAGCTATATCCTAAAAATGAAAGATAATATGTTAATTTTGATTATATTATACTAATATGGTTAAACAGATTTTATAATGTATATAAATGATTTATATTTATTCAAAAAATTTATATACATGTATGATCAATAATTCCTAATATGTTTTAATACACAATGATATATTTATTATATTAATAGTATAACAATATAATAATATATAATGTAATCATAAAAATGAAAGATAATATGTTAATTTTGATTATATTATACTAATATGGTTAAACAGATTTTATAATGTATATAAATGATTTATATTTATTCAAAAAATTTATATACATGTATGATCAATAATTCCTAATATGTTTTAATACACAATGATATATTTATTATATTAATAGTATAACAATATAATAATATATAATGTAATCAACTACAAAAACATAATTAATATAATATTTATACTATAAATACAATATTTGTCTTCTTTAATTTTTCTCAGCAGTGGTTTACAGTTTTTAGTAAAGTTGCTTATTTTTTGCTAAATTTACATTGGATTTTCGGATTATATCGTAAACAGATTTAAATTTGTTTTACATATTTATTACTAGTGTATAGAAATATAGTCAACTTTGTATCTTATGACATTGCTACAATCATTTATTAATTCTAGTAGCTTTAGTACTTTTGCAAATTGACTTGTTTTAAAAATTCTACTTGCTAGAGGGAACAGCAGCTGGTGTAATGGCTATGTCGCTGGACTCCCACGTAATCGACCGCGGTTTGAATTCTGGACCCAGTGGCTTAAGCTCACACCAGGTGCATGTGTGTGTGTGCCCAAGATCCTGAGAGGATAATGGAGGAGAAGGGATTGTGGTGTGTCCTTTTCCCTGGGGGGTGATTTCTTGCTTTCTATCTCTCTGTCTCTCTTGTCTTTCTGGAGAATTCATGCTCCCTATAGCAAAAACCTCTCAAAAAAAAAAAAATTGTACTTGCTAGAGACCAGCAGATGGCATAATGGTTATGTTCCTGGACTCTCACATAGTTGACTGCAGTTTGAGTCCTGAACCAGATGATTTAAAACTCATGTCAGGTGGCTGTGTGTGTATGTGCCCAAAATTCTGAGAAGAGAATGGAAGAGAAGGGATTGTGGTGCAGTTATCCCCCCCTGGTGGTTGATTTCTTGCTTTTTGTCTCTCTGTCTCTCCCTGTCTCTCCAGCAAGTACACGTGCCCTATAGCAAAAATGTCTAAAGAAAACAAATGACTACTTGCTAAGATTTTGCTGCTATTATATAGAAAGATAATTGCTATTTTGTATTCTATTTGGTAAATTCTTCTAGTTCTAGTATTTGCTTTGTAGACTTTTTTAGATTTTTTTTAATGAAGATGATCAAGTGATTTGTAAACTTATAAAATTTTACTTCCTCTCAATATTTTATTGCCTTTTAATACTGAGTAATAAACCCCTCAATACATTATTGAACAGAACTGTTAAGAACACAACTCGCTGCCCTATCTGGATCTTAGGAAGTGAATTTTCTGTCTTTCACCATTAAATTTGAGCTTAGCTACAAGTCGTTTGAAAATACCCCCTTGTCAGATTGAGTAAATTTCTTTCTTTTAACGGGTTGTTGGGGGTTTTTATCTTGAATGGTAAATATTTTTTCCATTTTTTTCCCTTAATCTATTGAGGTGATTATATGTTTTTTTGTGGGGGGGCCTGCCAATAACATGGATTATATCGATTAAATTTTGTCATTTTACCTTTTAAATTTATTTGTTTAAAAAAATATTTTTCTTCATTTTCTATAGAGCATATGTGCACTCACATGAGAGTAAGCCATAGCCTCCGTCCCCCTCCAGAACTCTGGCCATCAGATCTTGGGCACTTTGCATATTCCTGGCATGTCTCGAACTGCCTGGGAGTTCGAACTGCCATTGCCATGTGGAAACTGGCTTCTCTTGAGCACATTACCACTGTGCCATGGGGCCAGCCCTTCACTCAACTTTGAATATTAAAATGACTTTGCTTTTCTGAGAGTAAACCATACTTGGTCATGAAGTATTTTATAGGTTGTTGGATTCAATTTCTTAATATTTTGATAAAGATTTTGTGACTATGTTCATCAAAAACGGAACTGTACTTCTCTTTTCTTATCTCTCAAATTTTTCAATTTCACTGGGGTTTTGTATCAGATTTATAATGATCTCATAAAAGAAGCTGAGAAGTGTTTCCTCCTTCTTTATCTACTTATAAATTTGTATAAGATTAGCATTATTTCTTACCTATTATTTGATTTCATCAGTGAAAACAAAAGGACCTGGAATTTCTTTTATGAGAATATTTTGTTATCAAATCAAAATTCCTAAATAAATAGAGTGTATTTATTTAGATTTTCCATTTCATCTTATTTTAATTTATATATGATATTTCACCTAGCAATTTACTAATCTATGTGGTCAAATTTATCAACATAAAATAATTCATAATATTCCCTTATTGGTGTTTAATGTCTATAGGATGTGAAGGCATATTTTCTATTTCTAGTTTTTTATTAGGTGTTTGTCATAGGGCATAAGCATTCATTGGAAAGAGACAGAGAGAGATAGTGAGAGAAAGTGAGAATTCACTCACTGGGGGGATGGCCATGCTGCCATCCCTTCTCCTCCATTCTCCTCTTGGGATTTTGGGCAAGTACACACATGTGCCTGGCATGAGTTTTAAGCCATGGAGCCCGGGACTCAAACAGTGGTTGCTGATGTGGGAGTATAACATCTTAACCATTATGCCACCTGTTGGTACCCCACCAATTAATCTTAAGGGAGATTATTAAGACAAACTATTAAAAGTGTACTCTTTTTTTTTGGAGAAGTTTTTCACTATAGGGCGCGTGCGCTCGCCAGACAGAGAGACTCAGAGAGACAGAAAGCGAGAAATCACCCCCCCGGAGGGGATGGCCATGCTGCAATCCCTTCTCCTCCATTATCCTCTCAGGATCTTGGGCATGCACGCACACGTGCCCGGCGTGGGTTTTAAGCCACCGGGTCCAGGACGTGAACTGCGGTTGACTACGTGGGAGTCCAGCGACATAGCCATTACGCTAACTGCTGGTTCCCAAAAGTGTACTCTTTATATAAATTTGTCTATCTATCTATATCTATACCTATCTATCCTTTATTTATTTATTTATTTATTTATTTATTTTTTTTTTTATTTTTTTATTTAAGTTTTCGCTATACGGCATGTGTGCCTGCCAGAAACAGAGAGAGAAAGATAGAGAGAAACTGAGAAATCTCCAGGTGGATGTGTATGCTGCATCCCTTTTGCCATTTGTCTCTTTGGATTTGGGGAACATACCGATATGCAGCCAGCATGATTTTCAAGCCTTCAGGTCTGGAACATCAGCCACTGTGATGGCCCTGTGAGCTCAAGCACCCTAACCTGCACAGCAGTTGCTGACCTTCAGTCTACTCTTTTATTAGGAAAAGTTCATTACAATTTATATACATTCTTTAGAGTATGCTGTGTAGATTTGTATCATTTCCCTAGTTTTATAACAGATAAAATTTTATTCATAATTTTTAATTCTCTTTTATTCTCTTCTGTGAATTTCTGGGAGGACAGTTATGCAAATACAGATTCTCTGGATCCTCTTTTTCATAAGTCCATGTTTTTAATGACTTAGCAATTCATAATTAGGTAAATATAACAAAATATTAGCAGTTAAAAGGATCACAGCCATATCTGCAATCTTAGCTACTGTTTTTCAACTGTCTAATTATAAAGTAGCATATATTCATCGTAGTAAACATGTAAATTAACAAATATAAAAATAACCATTTGTAATGTTATTGCATAGTGATCCTCATTCAATAACTTTAAATCCTTTAATCAATTATCTACTAAGTATCAGATATGTTTACGTTCATTATGTGTATACTTTTCTATCTTTCTTTCACTATAATGTAGCTTAGGAAATTTAATTCAATATCTTTTTGAAAGATTTGTTTTAATAATTCTGTCAACTTCCATATATCTTAACTATTCTTTGCTCTGGAATATTTAGGTACATACATATTTTCTCTATTTTAAACAATAGTGCGAGGAACATCCTTATGCTTAAACTCACTTCTGTATCCCACAGTCCCTCTTCTTGGCCTTTACTACACGGTTCTATAAATTGGTATTGAAGTTGGGAATATATAACATCTTGTTTGGATTTCAGTCCTGCCTGTGTCCCTAATCCAAGGTAATTTTCAAATTAGTGAGAGCAAGCTGGAGAAAGAAGCGTTGTAGAATGTTTTTAAGAATCTCTATTCCATTGGTAGCCTGTAGCTCCCTGAGAAAAAGTCTGACCGTTCCCGGCCAGCCTAGCATTTAATCCCAACCTGTCACCAGCCTCTATGAAGTGAGGTTTCTATTACTTCCTGGATTGCTCCAGTCTATCAGAGGTCACCATCTCCAATTTAGCCTAGATGTGGATGGGAAAATACCCTGTACAGCCCGAGCATCCAAAGAACATTGGTGTCAAATTCAATTACTGGAGAAGCAGACCTTTTTTTTTTAAAGGTCTCTGAATCCATTAAAAAAGCTTCTCAGATTCCTAGCCCTTGCGCTTACGGACAATGTAGCTCCCACACAGGCCTTCTGGCAGCTTTTTTTTTGTAATTTCACATTGTCGACTGCTTTTGTGGTTGGAGTTTCATTTATTGAAAAAAAAAATACCTCAAGTGGAAGTAGAGACAGTTACGTCTTTAACATACGTCTGAGTATGCCTGAGTGAGTCAAATATTGTAGTATGTAATAACCCAAGATTACTTCATTTCAAGTAACTTTCCTCTTTTCATACTCCCAAACATGTTGATTTTACAGATTTAGGATATTAATTCTGAATTGCTGTGGCCACACCTTGTATGCACTGAATAAATGAAAACCTCTTTTTAAAGCCTTTTTATTTTTTTCATTTTATTTAAAAATTTTCTTTGGTAGAAATTTTCTCCATTTCCTTTTTCAATTAGGAGGACTTTTTTTTTTTTTTTTCCTGTGGTTCAGGGATTAAATAAGTTCATTTTGAATTGAAGAAAATACAGATATATTTGTGTACCCGAGAAATGTATTTCTGTAATTCCATTTTCGTTAAAACCACCTCATAGTCATGAAAGGTTAGTAGTGCTTTCTTCTCTCTGCCATACAGCCTTCTCATTTGTCTTATTCAACACAAATGAATCAAGAAACAGTGTTGCAGGCTGTTTTGAGTATTACAGTATATTGCTGTAACTATAGGGTCACCCTGGGGGTTTTAAATCAGTTGTTTAAATTATTAAGAACTGTTTCCTGAATAGATACACTTTATGCTATAGATTGAAACTTTCTTTTATCCTTTTAAGTTCAAATTTTATAATTAGAACACGATGAACAATAGAATTCTCACAGAAGAATAAAGACATCTTCCTGGCTTCTATTCTATACCTTCGAGTGTGGAATAAATGACATATTCTGCAGCCTTGATAAACCTTTTCCTTCTCACACTTTGTTATATTTCTGACCTTTCAATGAGAAAAAAGAAATTACTCAGATGGTGTTACTTTCAGAAAAAAAATTCAAAAGTTCATACTAAACATACTTATTGGTAGCAGTCATTAAAAATTATTTTGGAAAAAAATATGCCAATATACTTGGCATGCTGTTTGTTAAGGACAAATATTTTTGTAGATGCCTGATTCTCCTTTTATTTCTTTCCTTTCCATTCATTTTTTTTCTCATGATAGAGTGCATGTATATGCGTGTGAGAAAAAAAGAGTGAGATGAGGGCCCTCCTCAAGGTTTGGTCATGTTCAAATCCCCTTTCTCCAGTCCTCCAGCCTATCAGATCTTGAGCATTCACATGAGTAGCATATCCCTAGCTCTGCTAGGGATTTGAACTGCAGTTGCCATGTGGCTTCCAGCACTATAGTTCTACACACTATCATCTATGCCACTATGATTGGGCCTAGTTCTCCTTTTAGGTTTTTGTTGTTGTTGTTGTTGTTAAATTATAACCAACACGTTGGGACCAGCAGATGGTGTAATGGCTACATTGCTGGACCCCCATGTAGTTGACTGCGGTTCAAGTCCTGGACCCAGTGGCTTAAACTCAAGCCAGGTGCATGTGCGCGCGTGCCCAAGATCCTGAGAGGAGAATGGAGGAGAAGGGATTGTGGCATGGCCATGCTCCCTGGGGGATATATAAAAACAGCACATATATTAAAGTCAAACTTTTCTTTCAATTCTTATTAAATGAATCTTTCAACCTATGCCATTTTGACCTGTGGTGATCAACCTTTGGAGAATGGAAAAATTTCATTTGGAAAAATTTCATTTCACTCCATATGTGGAGTGATGATGAATTTAAATGTGGTTAAACTGTCTCATGACAATGTCAAATTATCTGGGGAGCTAACTGATTCTCCTAGATATATACGTCTGTCGGATGTTCATATACAGATTTTGTGTGTGTGTGTGTGAGCACAACTTTTTATTTGTTTAATGAAAATGCATGGAAGTCTATTGGCTGAGTCCTATAGGAAACACATTTAGTTTGTAAGAAAACTGCCAAGCTGTTTTCCAGAGTGATTGTACCATTTGCTTTGATGTATGAGAGATCCATTTTCTTTACATTCTCACTAGCATTTGGTATTATCAAGTTTTTTGGGAAGTATTTTGGGCTATTCTAATAGGTGTATAATGCTATCTCACTGTAGTCTTAATTTGCATTTTCTTAATGCCTGGCAAGGCTGAATATCTTGTGCTTATTTACTATATATATTCTTCATTGGTGAAATATTTTTTATGTGATTTGCTCCTTTTCTAATAGGGCTTTCTTTTAAATTATTGAGTTTTTTTCTTATTCTACAATATTTGTCAAATAAAGATTAGATATAAAGGTGTAATTATTTGCAAAATGTATGTATTATGTGATAATTACCAGAAACAAGTTAATTAATATACCTTCGCTATCCTTACTGTAAAAGAGATCCTCAAAATATGTTCAAGTTATAACTCAAAGATTGTATTTTTTAACCAACATCTCCTCATTTTATTCCTTCATTCCTTGTATCTGGGAAACTATGATTCTATTCTCTGTTTCTGTGAGTTCCACTCTTTTAGAGTCCACATTTAAGTGAGATCATGTGGGATTGGTCTTTTTGTGCCTGGCTTATTTCACTTAGTATGATGTTCTCTAAATTCATTCATGTTGTTGCAAATGGAAATGTTTCCTTTCTATGAATAAATAATATTCCATTGGATATATGTACAACAATTTTTTTATCTATCAACAATCAATGGATACACAGGTTGAATTTAATTTTTGTAGGTAAATAATATTCCATTAAATATATA
>NW_006159444.1:359542-361310 GCF_000334495.1 Tupaia belangeri chinensis
TATATATTATATATATAATAAATATATATAATATATATATATATATAATTCTTTATTCATCAGTCAATGGACACTTAGGTTGATTCATATCTTAGCTATTGTGAACAATATTGCAATGAACATGAATGATATGCAGATATCTCCTCAAGATACTGCTTTTATCTCTTTGGATATATTTCCAGAAGTGGAATTATGGGATTATTTCATAGTTTTATTTTTAAAATTTTGAGGAACTTCTATTTGATTATACCAATTTACATTTCTATCAGCAATGTGCAAGAGTTTCCTTTTCTTCATAACTTTGCCACCCTGATCTTTTTTGATAATCATTTTAACAGGTATGAGGGTGCATCTCATTGTAGTTTTATTTGCATTTCTCTGACAGTTAGTCATATTGAGCATCTTTTTACGTATTTGTTAGCCGTTTATATATGTCTCCTTGGAAAAATGTCATTTAAAGTCCTTTTTTGATTTTGAAATTGGGTGATATGTATTTTTGCTATTGAGTAATGTGAGTTTAGTATGTATTTTGGAAAACTCTTATCAGAAGTATGATTTGCAAATATTTTCTCCCATTTCATAGATTGCCTTGATATTTTGTTGGTTGTTTCTTTTGCTATTCAGAAGCCTTATAGTTTGATGAAATTCTGTTTGTCTACTTTTGCTTTAGTATCTATGATTTTAGTGTCAGATACAAAATGAATGTTTCTTAAATAAATAGCACTGAAAAAAGTGACTATTCATGTGGAAAAAAATAATTAGACCTTTAATTTCTATTATATACAAAATTTAATTTGAAATGGGTTATAACTTAAATCTAAGATTCAAAACTATAGATTTCTTACTGAATTTTGAGTGTTTATGCATCACATATATGAGTCCTTTGTTATACATGGGGATTGCAAATATGTTTTTTCTAGTCTTCACACAGAAAAACAATTAATTTTGATGACTTCCAATATATTGATTTTTATTTTATGAATTGTGTGTTTTGTGTCATAACCAAGAAATCTTAATAAAGTCATTGCTTCTATATATTTTAGCTTGTTTTCTCCTGAAAGTTTCATAGTTCTACGTTTTAATTTCTGATTAATTCTCTTTTAATTTTTAAGGTGCAAGACTTAGGTTGAGGTTAATTATCTGCCTAATGACATCAATTGCTCCAGCACTAGTTGTTGAAAACACTATCTTTCCTCTATTCGATTGTATTTGCACCTTTGTCAAAAATATGTTGGCTGTACTTTTGTGGATCTATTTCTAAAATTTGTATTCTCTTCTATTGATATAAATATTTATTCATAAGTCATTTTAATATGGTCTTGAGTATTGTCACTACACAATCAATCTTGAAATTGTATAGACTTAATTCATCTGACAATTCTTCTTTTAAAAAAATTAGTTATTCTGGGCCAGCTGGTGGTGTGGTGGTTAAGGCAGTTGTATCTCACATGGCTGACAGTGCAGTTCAAGTCCTGGATCCAGTGGCTTGAAAAACATGGGGTGTAGAAGAAGCCACGGGCCTTCAGGACAAGGTTCCACATGGCTACAGTGAATTAGATTTTTAAGGGAATGAAGATTTTCTACTAATAATTCAGCCTCCAACAAACGAGCTAGCGGCAGAAGAAGCCACGGGCCTTCAGGACAAGGTTCCACATGGCTACAGTGAATTAGATTTTTAAGGGAATGAAGATTTTCTACTAATAATTCAGCCTCCAACAAACGAGCTAGCGGCAGAAGAAGCCACGGGCCTTCAGGACAAGGTTCCACA
>NW_006159444.1:364378-364643 GCF_000334495.1 Tupaia belangeri chinensis
CTTAGGGAAGGAATGTAAATTGAGTTAAAAAAAAAGTTTCAGGAAAACAAAATATATCTATTCAATGACTGCAGTAGGATATGTAGCCCCAGTTAGGTGCTACTTTATAGGATGTGTAAAGTTAGACTTGTGCTCATGGAAATGTGTGTGTCACATGTGTTTGCTAGGAGGGTATTCGGATTGATTAGGGTCTTTGGTGATTCAATAAAATGTGGGGGGAAAATGGTATAGAAAGCAAACATAGATAACAGAGACAGTGTGGGAG
>NW_006159444.1:364743-365267 GCF_000334495.1 Tupaia belangeri chinensis
AATAACATATTTGTTGATGTGCTTGATTGAGACAATATACAGTGTACTCTAGATGGAAAAAAAAAAAAACCATGGGGTATATATGATCACCAGAGAGAGAGAGAGAGACAGATAGATTGACAGAGGCAAAGCACTCCCCAACGGGACATCATTACCTGCAATCCTTTTTTTCTCTACTTTTTCATCCCATCAGGATTTGAGGCAAGTATACACATGACCCCAGTGTATTCTTTAAACTGCTGTGGCCAGGATTTGAACTACTGTTGGCCATGTGGGATTTGGCTCCTGATGCACTGTGCTTAACCACTGTGCTATAGAGTCAGCCCTATCTGTTATTCTTTAATTTTTCTTCTCTTTTTTTAAATTTAAATTTATTTATTTACATTCATTCACTGTACATCATTACAACATACAAAATTAGATTTTCCATCCAGAGTACACTGTATATTGGCTCAATCAAGCACATCAACATACATGTTGTCGTCAACAAATAATTTTCCATTTCTTGTTTCCTGTATGTTTTG
>NW_006159444.1:365347-365731 GCF_000334495.1 Tupaia belangeri chinensis
ATACTGTTTTCCCCCATATTTTATTGAGTCACTAAAGATCTTAATTAATCTAAGTATTTTCATAGCAAGCACAGCTAATATATACATTTCCATGAACACAGGTCCAACTTTAGGCATAAGCCTCAGTGAGTAGAATGAACATCCTGTAAAGCAGCACCTAGCTGGGGCTATATATATCTTACCACAGTCATCGAATAGGTATTTTTAATGCATTTTTTTAATTTTGAGAAAAACAGTTTTAGGTGTTTTTTTTTTTTTTCCCTGAACCTCTTTTTTTTTTTTTTAAACTTAATTTACATTGGGAACCAGCAGTTAGCGTAATGGCTATGTCGCTGGACTCCCACGTAGTCGACCGTGGTTCGTGTCCCGGACCCGGTGGCTTAA
>NW_006159444.1:366498-384678 GCF_000334495.1 Tupaia belangeri chinensis
TTTTTTTTTTTCTTGAGAGGTTTTTGCTATAGGGTGCATGCACTCACCAGAAAGACAGGGAGAGACAGAGAGATAAATTGAGAAATCACCCCTCAGGGGGGATGACCACGTTGCAATCTCTTCTCCTCCATTCTCTTCTCGGGATCTTGGGCATGCACGTACATGTGCCCAGTGTGAGTTTAAGCCACCAGGTCTGGCACTCGTACCACAGTCAGCTATATGGGATTTCAGCAACATATCCATTACACTAACTGCTGGTTCCGAATGTTCTTATCTTTTTGAAAGATAATCTTGAAATTATCTTTGTGATTATATATCTTTATAATTATGAAAGATAATCTTGCCAGGTACAGTATTCTTGGCTGAAATTGCTTTTCTCTTAACACTGAATATATTTTCCCATTCTTTCCTTGCTTGCATTTTTTTCTGATGAGAGGTCTGCTGTTAGCCTGATGGGATATCCTTTGTAGGTAACTTGATGTTTTTCTCTTGCCAATCTTAGTAGTTTGCCTTTGTCTGTGGTTTTGGTCAACCTGGCTATAATGTGTCTTGGAGAAGATCTTCTTGGATTGATTCTATTTGGGGTCCTTTGTATTTCAAAGGATTTCATGGAATAGATTATCAATGCTCTTATGAGTCTCTCGCCTTCTGGAATGCCAATTATCCAGATGTTTGGACGTTTGATTGTATCTAGTACTTCTCTTATATATTTTTTTTCATTGTGGGGGGCAATTTTCTCAGTCTTTTTGGTAGATTTTTCTAGGCCAGCAATTTTCTCTATGTCTGAGATTCTATTCTTTGTATAATCTAGTCTGCTTTTAATACTTTCAAGGGAGATTTTGAGTTCCTGTATTATAGTCTTCATCTCTAACAGATCCCTTTGATTCTTTTTTAAAGTGTGTAATTCCTCTCTTAGATCTTCAAGAATTTCCTCACCTCCTGGAACTCTTCAACTTCTTTCTCCTTTCTCTTCAGCAGTTCATTGTCTCTCTTCTCTTCTATCTCTGTGAGCTTCACCGTTATGAATGTTCTAAATTATTTATCAGACATTTCCATGATTTCCGCTAAACTGCCTGTGGATGAAGAGGCGTTATTCTTTTCCCTTGGAGGAGAGGTATTTTCTTGCTTTCCCATATTTCTTGTGGTCCTGTGGTGATTTCTAGTCATCTGATGGATGGTGTGTTTCTTCCTAATTCTTGAAGTTCAATATGAACGTTCAGGAGCAAGCAGAAAGAGGTAATCTGGAAACTCTTTGCCATTCTGTTGTGATCGCTTTGTGCAGCAGATTCAGTAGATATAGAAGAATATGTTAACCCTAATAATATTTGGATGTTTAGCTACAGTGCCTTTAGAGCCATGTAGAAACACAGTAAATGGATATTGAGGAACGGAAAGATGAGAAAAAAGAAAATGAAAAAGAGAGAGAGAAATGACAACAAAGAAACAGAAAAAAAAGAAGGAAAAAAAACTAAAACAAATTATAATGACTGTTTTTCTTTTTAAAGAAAAAGCACAAAATAGAAATTACTAGTTAGCAGGAGCCATGCGAATCTTGTCCTGAAGGCCTGCCTCTCGCCTCTCCTGCCTGGGTGGGCAGAGCAGAGGGGATTATTAAGACAAAAGGCAGAGCTGAGAGCAAGAGAAAACTTTACCTTTAAAAAAATTTTAAAAAGGAAAAATTACAAAAAAAAGAGAAGACAGAAGCAGGGAGAGACAAAGAGAGAGACACAGAGATAGAGATAGAAGGCTAGTGGAGCTCCCTATCACTCTAGCTTGTTTGCTGGAGACTGAATTATCAGTAGGAAATCTTCATTTTTTTTTTTTACCCTGAAATCTCTAGTTTGCAGGAGCCATGAGGAGTCATCCAGCCCTATCTGTTATTCTTAATGCTACTGTTTTGTAATACTGTTTTTCTTCTCTAGTTTATTTAAAGAATTTTCTCTCTTTAATTGTTTTTCAGCAATTTTGCCTTGATGTGCCTATGGGTAATTTAAGAAATTTTTATCTTAGTTTAAAGCAGCACTTGAATCATTGGCTTGATTCTTTATCAGGTTTGAAACAATTCTTGGTTATTATCTCTGTAATATTTAATTTTACCTCATCCTCTCTGTCTTTCCCTTGTAGGTTCAAATTACTTAGATAATTACTTAGATAATTTGAGTCTAGAAATGAATACATATTAGTCCTTTATCATACACATCTTTAGCACTCTTTTCTGTATTATACATCCTTATTTTTCCATGATACTTTGTAAGCACTTTATGTCTAGATATTTTTAAGATACAGTATCATTCTAGATATTTCTAATCACCTATTTTTCATTTCACTTGTTATTTATTTGTATAAATCTGCTATTAAACACACATATTGATTTGTTAATTTAAAATATGTAATTATCTGTCCTACCATTTCCATTTGGCTACTTTTCAGAGATTTCAGTTCCTTGCTGAAATTGCCCTCTTTTCAGTGTTTTAAAAATCTAAAATCTAAACATTAATCAGAATTATTTTAAATTTCTCTACCAATACTGCTAATATCTTAATGTCTGTGGGCCTCTTTATTTTGGTCTGGGTTTTGCTCAATCCTGTTTCCTTATATGCAGAGTAATTTTTTAATTGAATGGTGATATTGTATATGAAAAACTGTAGAATTACTGACTGATAATCTCTCTTTCTACCTTATGTTTGAGCTTCCCAAGCGTTTAGAGTAGGAGCAGATTACATTAGCCCATTCAAGAATTGAGTTAATTTGAGTTAATTACAGTCATAATTCAATATTTATAAAGTTATCTCTATTTTAGTTTGCTCTTATATCTACAGCAAAAATCTTCAGGATCTCAGTGGTAAGCCTTTCATGATTATCAGGGCTCCCCCCCCTTAGTGAGTCCTCGATGCCAATTTTTATCACCCTATGTCTATAAATTGCAATCTTTTATTTTTCTAGCTTCTCTGTCACTAGCCACTGCTTTCTGCTATACTTCTCAGTCTCTGGGCCTTGCATCTTTATCAAATTATCAGATGATCTGAGAAAAAAAAATGGCATAGAATATTGTGGTAATATCAAAAGAATTTGCTTTTATCTAACAACTAGGTGTCTCAAATTCTGGGTAATTTGGTAGCTTTCTGATTTTTTATATACATTAATGAATTTTGGGAGTGCTGTCTTTATTTAGTTCATTGTTTTATGTGGGATGGCTGGTGTGATATAAACCTGTGCATTATAGCTAAAAATATGTATGTGTTGTCACCAGATTTTGGGTTCATTGATGTTCTCTATTACTTTTTCTGTTTTTTATTTTATTAATTTCTACTGTGATCTTTATTGTTTTTCTTCTTTCTGCTTCTTTTGAGTTAAATTTGCTGTCACTTTTCTAGTTTCTTTAGGCAAAGTTTCATTCATTGATTTGAGGTATTTTTTAACCCTAAATATTCAATGCTCTCAATATCCATTTGCACACTGCTTTACCTACATCATATATTCTGATATGTTACATTTTTATTTTCATTCAGCTAAAATATTTTCTAATTTATCACATAACTTCTGTTACTCATGGATTGTATAGACATGTGCTATTTAATTTCCAAACATTTGGAAATTTTATAGCTACCTTTCCGTTACTGATTTCAAGTTTAATTCAATTTTTTTCAGAGAACATATTTTATATGGCTTCTATTCTTTCAAATTTGTTAAAGTTTGTTTGCTAGCCCAGAATATAATCCATTTTAGTAATCGTCCCGTGCACTCAGAAAGAATGTGCATTCTGCTATAGTAGGATGGATAGTCTCTTTTGTGTCATTTAGGCCAAGCTGGTTGGTTTGTGTCTTCTGTACCCTTATTCATGTTCTGTCTACTTGGTTTATCAGGAATTACTGAGAAAGTAATATTGCACTTTCCAATTATATTTGTGAATTCTTCTATTTCTCAGATGTTTTTCTTTCGTTTTGATATCTGTTGTTAGATATCAAACACCATTTGATTTATTGTAGGTATGTTATGTGTTTGAGTTAAAGTGACCTTTTATCATTATTTAACGTATCTGTTTATCTATGGTTACAGTGATTATTTAAAATTTATGTTGACAGTATTAATATAAACTCTCAGTTTTCTTTCGACCTTTATTCACATGGCTTGACTTTTAAAATTTTCAATCTTTCTGTTTTTATAATTAAAACATGTTTCTTATAGATAACATATAGCTGTGTATTTTAAAAATTAAATCCAGTGATTCCCAGCTTCCATGTGATGCTTAAGATTGTCTTTTATACTTAATAACATTTTGCTATGAATATAATTGCAATTTTCTGTTTGACTACTTGTATACTTGTTTTTTTTCTGCCTTTTTGAGTAGTATTTGAATTATTGTAGTAGTCCATTATTATCTATTAGACTTTTAGCTTTATCTCTTTTATAACTTATTCTTTTTTGGTGTTTACTTTAGAAATCACAATATACGTGTCTGACTTTTCTGTTTGTTCAGACATATTTTTTATAAGTGGTCATTATTTTAAAGTTTTGCTTACATTTTAAATATTTATAGCTTCAATAAAATGTAGACACCTTCCAGCTATGTGTGTCTCCTTGCTCTGCACTGTGACCTTTATGCCACGGTGTCACACTGCTTTAACTACATGTGTTGAGGACTCTACCAGACAATGTTGTGAATCCTTTTTTTCCTTTGATTTTTTTAAGAGAGATTTTTGCTACAGAGCGCATGCACTTGCTGAAGAGACAGAGACACAGAGAGAGAGAAAATGAGAACTCGCCCCATGTGGGGGAATGACTGCTCTGTAATCCCTTCTCCTACATTCTCCTTTTGGGATTTTGGGCATGCATACACTTGTGCCTTGCTTGAGTTTCAAGCTGCCAGGTCCTGGACTTGAACTGAGGTTGAAGTGGGAGTCTAGTGCCTTAACCACTATGCCACCCGCTGACTCTATAAATCCTGCTTTTTAACAATCAAAGATACTGTAAAGAACTTCAGGAGAGAAAATATAGTCTTTGATATTTATTTAGATATTTCTCATTTTAAAAAGCAATTACTTATTTAATTTTATTTATTTTTATTATTTAAAAAAATCTTTGATATAGGGCACATCACTCACCAAACACACACACACACACACACACACACACACACACACAGAAGGAAAGTGAGAAAACAAGCCTCCAGGTCTAGGACTCAAACTATGGTTGGTCATGTAGAAATCCAGCTGACCACCATGCCGCCTTCTGGTCTGGAAATATTTTATTTTTGTTCTTAATTTCTGAACATAGTTTTCCTCTGGTGTCATTGCCGAATTTGGTTCGCTATTTTTTTTTAATTATGGTAAAATGCACATGACATAAAATTTGCTACCTTGATTTTTTTTAAGTGTTAAGCACATTCACATTGTTGCCAAGCAATTTCCAGAACTCTTTTTAACCTTGCCAAACTTAAAGTCACTACCTATTAAGCTGTTTCATTGGGCAACCCCTGCCTAGAACTTCTTTTATTTTGCAAACTGCAACACTGTACCCCTTAAACTATATCATGCCTTCTTCCCCTCAGACACTGGCAACCACTATCCTATTTCCTGTCTCTCTGAATTTGACTGCTCTAGGTACATTATATAAATGCAATCCATAGTACTTGTCTTTTTGCGATGAGAGTCATATCTCAGTTAGCATAATGTCCTTAAGCCAAAATGTAGCGTGTGTCAGATTATTTTTAAAAAACCAAATCTTATTCTATTCATTCAAAAAACATTGACAAAATAAATTTCATTTGCAATACTACAATTTTGCAAATGATGGTAAATATTTTGCACACTAATCAATACTATTTTAGGCAAAGTTCTTTTTTGATGACCAATAAATTAACAAGTACACACTATCACGAACTATTTCAGACCATACAAAAAGGGTTTTGAGTTTCCATCCTCCTACTCTCTACCAACCACTTTCCCCACTTACTGTCACTAGCATCCACATTGATCCTCTCCACCATCACATCCTCAGACTACTAGATCTTTGCTATATAATGCAGTCATTCAGTACAAATTGATTGGGGATATACAATGTGTATCTTTTAAAGTCTGGTTCACTTTGCTCATCATTAAATCTTCTATATTCATCCACTTTGAGTTGAATTATAGTATTTCATTGTTTCTTTTTTGAGAGAGAGAGAGAGGTTTTTGCTATAGGGTGTGTCTCTGGAAAGAAAGAGAGACAAAAAGCAAGAAATCACCCACCCCCAGGGGGTATGGCCATGCCACAATCCCTTCTCCTCTATTCTCCTCTTGTGATTTGGGGCATGCACACACACACACATGCCCAGCATGAGTTTTAATCCACTGAAACTGAGGACTCAAACTGTGGCTGACTACATGAGAGTCTAGCAGTGTAGTCATTACAACATCTGCTGGTCCTGGATCTTATTGTTTCTTATAACTGAGTAATATTCCGTAGTGCATACATGCCACAATTTTTCAGTCCAATCATCAGTTTTGGGACACTTAGTTTGGTTTCATGATTTTGCAATTATAAATAATGCTCCAATAAACATGGATGTGCAGATGTCTTTTTGATTGAGTGTTTCCTTAATCTTTGGGGAGATACCAAGACATGGGATTGCTGGGTCATATGAAAGATCTATTTGTAGGTTTTTGAGAAATCTGCATAATGTATTCAAGAGAGATTAGACTAAATTTACATTCCCATCAGTGTGTCAGATTTTATTTTAAAGCTGAATAATATTCCACTGTATGTATATACCACATTTTGTTCATCTATTCCTCCATCAGTGGACATTTAAGCTGCTTTTCACTTCTCGGTTATTTCAAATGTTAGTGTTGCAAACATGGGTGTACCAATAACTCTTTGAGACCATGCTTTCAATTCTGAGGGGCATAAATCCAGGAGTGAAAGTGTTAAATCGTCTATTAATTGTATATTTAATTTTTTGAGGAACCCTCATAGTGTTTTGTATAGTAGCTGCACATTTTATATTCTTGCCAACAGTGCATGAGAATTCGTTTCTTCACATCCATTGCTATTTCCTTTGATAGTAGCCGTCCTCGTGTGTATAAGGTGATAGTTTTCTTTTCATCCTTTAGTTTGTCAGAAAATATTTGCATTCAGAGAGAGACAGAGAGAGAAGGAAAATGAGAAAGTATCCTCCCCTCCATGGACAGACTCAGGTCATGATTTCTTCTCCTCCATTTCTCTCTCCTTTTGAGACTTTGGGCATGCACACCTACATACATAGTGTGTTTTTCAAATCACTGGGTCTGAAACTTGAACCACATGGTCGATCATGTGGTTCAATCCTCCTGCCTTAACCATCAGGCCATGGGCTGACTCAAGATAGTAATCTTCTAATAGTTTAGTTAAATTTTTTTCTCTATTCTTAGAAAAAAATGTCTATTATATTATTTTTAAATTATTATTATGTGTTTTTAATCAAAATTTTTAATTCTATATAAGTTTAAGAGTTTTACATGTATACCCTCAAAAAATTTCAAATTACATAGTGCATATTTTTAAAACATTTAGTAAAACTTTACATTTAAAATTGCTTTACTTAAAACTATGTTTTTATTTCTAACCATGTATGTGACATTAATTTTTTTCTTTGTGAGCAGTTCTACTAATATTTTGTTAATTTGGTTAGATTTTCAAAAAATTTTTCCTTTTGCTGATCCTCCAGATAAGTTAGACTTGCAAAGAAATTTCCATTTTGTTGGTCCTTCAGATAAGTTATTTGCTTCTATTTTATCTATTTGTTATTAATTTCCTCCCTCCTTTCAGGTTTCTTTGAGTTTACTCATTTGTTAGGTTTCTGAGTGCTTTTGTTTGTTTGGAGAGGTTTTTGCTATAGGGCACGTGCACTTGCCAGAAAGACAAGAGAGAGACAGAGAGACAGGAGGAGAGAAATCCCCCCCCAGGGGGGATGGCCATGCCGCAATCCCTTCTGTTCCATTCTCCTCTTGGGATCTTGGGCACGCATGCACATGCGCCTGGTGTGAGTTTAAGCCACCAGGTCTGGTACTCGAATTGCAGTCTACTATATGTGAATCCAGCAACATAGCCATTACACCAACTATTGGTCCCAGGTTTCTAAGTTGTTAATCTGAATGCTGAGTTTAATACCTTTCCACAGTGCTTCCTTTATTTATTTATTTTTAGAGATTTTTGCTATAGGGCATGTGCTCGTACCAGAGAGACAGAGACAGAGAGACAGAAAGCAATAAATCACCCCCAGAGAAGATGGGCACCTCACAATTCCTTCTCCTCCAGTCTCCTCTCTACATTTTGGGCACACATGCATGCACACCCAGTGTGAGTTTCAGAACCAGAAGCAGGGTTGACCATGTGGGAGTCCAATACCTTAACCACTATGCCACCTGCTGGTCTCTAGTGTTTCCTTTGTTAGGCTAGTATTTCCTGTTTGTATAGCTTTAGCTTTATTTTAGATATTCTATAAACCTTGCATTATGAATTTTTCAGAAACCTATGAATAATGTAATGACTTTTAAGTTTTATATGCATGGTTTGTAAGTTTTTAAAAAATTAATTCATTAATTTTTTCCATGAATGAGAGACAGAAAGAGAGAGTAAGAGAAAGCACCCTCATAGGATCCCAATGCTGCAGCCCACTGTCAGCGTTCAGCCAGCTGTGGATCACCGTCAGTGTGTGACAGCCTTATGGATGTCTCCAGATGTAAACTGGGGACCTTTCCATTGACATGGCCTCGCACAGGGTTACATTTCATTGCCATGTGACTGTCACATGACTCCTGATTGTTAGTTTTTAACTAATAGTGGTCAAGAGAATTATCCATATGATATTAAGCTTTTATGAATATAATGTATAACAATATGTATATATTTATATTGTATTTGACTGAATATATGAAAACAAAATATAATGTTGATATAAATGTTGATAGTGATTATCCCTTAGTGCTGGAATTTGAAAAAAATTCTTTTTTCTTTTCATGGTTTTATATCTTCTGAATTTGAATCATGAATATGTATTATATTATTTTTTACTAGAAAAACAAAGATGTTTACATATATTGATAATAAAGAGTTTAGATGAATATACACAACCTTTATTTAAGAACCCATTTCTAATCCTCTGCAGATTTTAGAATTCATAATTTATGCATTGAAATACCAAATAATTAAAATATATATATATACATTAAAGACATTGGCACAGATTTTAAGGTAAATATGTTATTGTTACAGGTTTTTTGTATACACTTGAAAAGAATCATGAATTTGCTAATTGTGGGTACTGGGAGAATTTCCTTTTCTTCTTTTGGGGATTTTTTGCATTTAAAGTTTGTTTTATTTTATCCACTATTTTAATATTTTGGTAGTTGAGAGATGGGGTTGGATCTACAATATTGTCTTTTGGAATCGGAGATGTATGTTTCATTCATTTCTCTGATTGTTAACACACCTGAATATATGCTAGATTATTATCCTCAAGGACACAAATCAGGTTTTGTTATTTGTCTCTGCATTTCTAGACACAGAACCTAGCGTAATGTAGACTCTTTTAAAATGTTTCATTAATGGATACATTTTGAAGTAAACAGTTCAAAAATTTAAAAAGGAAATCTGGGCTCAGTGGCATGCACCTGTAGTCCCAGCTGCTCCAGAGGCTGAGGCAGAAGGCTTGCCAGCTGGTGGCCAGGATAGTCAGTGAGGTGAGGTGAGACCTTGTCTGAAAGAGCTGGCAGTGGCAGGGCACCTGTTGTCCCAGCAGGGAGGCTGAGGCAGGGGATCAGGACACAGCGAGACTCTGTCCAAACAAAACAAAACAAAACGCCACATGCGTGTGCGCACGCGCACACACACAATTTTAAAAGGATACCCTTACAGAAATGCTATCTTTAATTACTGATTTCTTGGATTCAGTGAATTCCTCGAGGGCAGAGACGTCATCTTGGGCACTGTCACATCCTTACCACATTGCTTGGCACGTGGTTGTGGCTCAGTAAACATTTGTTGGAGAAATGAATGGCTGCTTGTTTTTGTTAAATGTTGTCATTTAAACCGGATGAATGAACTCCACTCTCCTCTCTTATTTGAAAGGGGATCACGGGAATGAAAACGCTGGGAAATCAGTACTTGGCTTCGTAATCAGCACTACAATCTGTATACCGGCATCACACCAGATTGCTCTTCTCTGACTAGCCTCAGCTCTCCTGCAGCACACACTCTTCTTACCCCTACAAAGAGAGACGGGGGAAATGGGAAAAATGCTTTCGACTTGTTCTTAAATGGACCAGAGAGGGTTTTATATGTGTGTGTCTGTGTGTGTGTGTGTGCATATATATGTATATATGTGTATGTATGTATATATATATATATATATATGTGTGTGTGTGTATATATATGTATGTAGGTGTTATACTTTAGAAATAAATAGAAATTGTTTAATGACTTTCCCCTTTCCTCCCTCTTATCACCCAACTACACAGAATGTCTCGGAACTCTCTGTCAGCACCGCAGAAAGGGACTCAAGGAGCCAATCTGGCTCTCCTCAGTTCCTCGTTAACATCAGTCTGTACTTTCACGGGCACACGAACTTACTGTGTTTTAGGTCCACTTGCTTTAGGCCCACTTTGCAAAAAAGTATTTTCATGACTCAATATAAGACCCTAGAATTTCCCTGCATTGAAAATTCCTTACTCTTTGAATTTAGCAGTGTGCCGACAAAGACGATTTCTATGTTTTAGCAGCCTGTGCTTGAGGCAAATTGATACCTGGTGCTATGACCTCTGCATGTTCTAGCTGAGTGACACGTGGGCGGAAGGAGGGAGTGCCATGCTTTGTCTCTGTGGTCCTTGCATTTAAGGAACATCCTTGTGTCTATTGGGTCACAGGAAGTACAGAAAATATAAAGGAGAAAAAAGTTCTGCCTTTTGAAATTCTAATATTTGGAAACAAGTATTAATATTTTGGTATTTAATCTTCCAATTTTTTTATCTTCTTAGCATTTACCAACAAAAATATAATACATGAGTATACATATGGAAGTATATATACATATGTGTGTATATGTATATATATATATACACACACATCCACACTTACCCACACACATACATATACACAGTTATATATACACATATATTATAGACTTATTACATTTACAAAAAATAAGATCATAACATGTGTAGACTTTAACCTGCTTTTTTGGTTGAGATTTTTCATCCAAACCTAAATCAATGTAACTCTTTATAATTATTTTACCATGTGGGTCATCTGATCAAAACACATTTTCCTCCTAAGACTTTTCAGTGTTTATTATATACTGTTTTGTAATGCCTCTGCTAAGGGAGTGCAAGATGCAGTTTTTAAATCTTTCAAGTGGAAACCTCCAAAAGGCATGATGGAAATAAGAAGGCATGTGAGAAAGAAAGCAAGAGTGTGAAAATCAAGAAAGGAAGAGGCTGTAAATGTGTGGGAAGTGCAGGGGGTGTCGCAGTATATTCTTTGAGAATCATAGGATCTCAGTTCTGTTCATTCTCAAACAACAAAATAAAGGTTAGTTAACTTAGCCACATGTGTTACCTCTGAAGGCAGTAATGGATTATTTTCCTGATAGACATCCCCCCAGTGCTGGAGGTGTCACTGCCCATATACATGTCCAACAGCCTGAGTCTGTCCCTTAGCTTTGCTACCCTCCTATCTCTTCCCATGACTACTAAGTGACACTATTCCAATGCCTATAAACACGACCTGCAAATCATCCTTAACATGTTCTTATCCTTTCTCAGGCTGAAACTCCTTGGCAACAGTGAATCTTAATGGAAACCACTGTTCTTGTTAAAGGGAACTCTTCCGAGCAACTTAGCTACCATCCTAGAAATAAAAGAGAAAATTAGCAGTGAAAATGTTTTGAATGTAGGCTTTATGCAGAGGGATAAAGAAAGGCATACAATTGCCCCAGCTATTTTAGGGGGTCCTGAACACAACAAACTCTTGTGGAAAGACAATAAAGGCTCCAGAGCAAGAGGCATGAGGTAGCTGCAAAAAAGCTAATCGGACAGAGACTAAAACCTGACATTTAACAAGAACAGAAGGGTAATGAGAGGAGTGTCACACTTGTGACACCAAGCATACCATAGGATAATTCCAGTCTGTGTTTTTTAGAAATAAAGTAGAAAATAGCTCTACCTTTGTCCTCTTCACAAGGACTGACTTATTCTACATCTATAATAACTGAAGATATCTGGAAAGGCTTGGCATGCCCTGGGAGGAACTTTAGGGACCAACAGTTAGCGTAATGGCTATGTCGCTGGACTCCCACGTAGTCGACTGCGGTTCGTGTCCCAGACCCGGTGACTTAAAACTCACACCGGGCGTGTGTGCGTGTGTGCCCAAGATCCCAAGAGGAGACTGGAGGAGAAGGGATTGCGGTGTGGCCATCCACTCTGGGGGGTGATTTCTCACTTTCTGTCTCTCTGTCTCTCTTTGTCTGTCTGGCATGTGCATGCACCCCATAGGAAAAACCTCTCAAAAAAAAAAAAAGCTTTATAAACTCACAAAGCAGTGGAAACCCTCTTAGTTGACATGATGTACAAAGCTGACTCAACACATAAGGCAATGCTCTTAACTCTGTCTATAAAGCATGGATTGATGGTTGTACCCACAGTATAGTTTACTGACCCACTCACATCCCACTAAATCCCCAAATCAGCTGGGTTTATCCTAGTTGAATTGATTAGGTATTATATAATACTATGAAATATGACTGTGAAAAGATTTGCTATTCTAACTGAGTGCATGTTCATTTCATATGCTTCATGACAGCCAGTAAGCCAAGAGATACTGCGTTAGGAAAAGAGAGACAACTTATTTTGGAAAACCAGCTATCTAAGAAGATGGCAGGCTAGCATCCTGAAGAATCGTCTTAAGGAAAAGTGTACAAAAACCTGATTTTTATAGTGAAGATAAGAGCTGGCAGGGGACTCAGGGTCAAGAAATAGCAAATTTTTCCAGACATGGAGGTACCAAGATGAATCCCTGTTATTTCTCTTTTCATCGTCTACTGATTGGCTGATGTGAGTCTGGTCCTGTGTTCCTATGGATCTTTTTTTTTTTAATTATTTTTATTTTAACTTTATTTACTTATTTTAATTTGACCAGAGAGGGACAGAGCGAGTTAATGAGAGAGAGAGACAGAGACAGAGACAGAGAAAGCCACCAGGTCCAAGACTTGAACCGTGGTTGGCCATGTGGGAGTCCAGCCCCCTTAACCACTTTGGGGTAGTGAGCAAGGGTTACAAGATGCTTTTCCACTTAAGAATGCAGGGAAACCTTTAAGTAAATGATTACTCACTTTACAGCAAAGCTAAGTGTTGAGAGGAGAAACTTTCAGGAGCAATTTGGAGTCTCCATGGCCAAGTCTTTTTTATGTTAAGCAAAAGCAGCAACATTATATCTATGAAAACAAAGTTAAATAACAAGTAAAGATTCAATGAAATTATTAAAATATTCCTGTTGTTTTATTTTAGGTGTAAATGAGAGGACTATATTACAAATGTGAGAAATTCATCTCCATTACCAATATGTTTCCCCAAGTATCTTAAATTTTTTTGGATAGATTTAAAGAAACATACTGGAAGTCATAGACACTGTATTATGAGTATGATTCATACAGAAACAAACAAACAAAATGGCATGGAACTGTAATCACTGATCATCAATAGGAAAGGAAGGACTGACTACTGGCAAATCAAAAGATTGGTGAGTAAATATTTTATGTATGATATATATTTCATATATGTAGTTCATATGTAAGGGGGACTTTGAATAGTTGTGCAAAATGGAATCATAGTATGAGTTCATTTTGGTGCAAAAAATTCTAACTCCATGCATAGTACACACTCCATCCATAATATACATTTTCCATGAAATTTTTGAAGGCCCTTGTACATTTGCAGAGGCCATGGCAAAATCTATAAGATATTCAAGAGGGAAGAAAAAGTTGAACCAAAGACTTTATACCCAGCCAAGTTGTTCCTCAGTTATAAAGATTACTGACAAAGAGTTTTGAGCCTATCTTGGCCAACCAAGAAAGAGTTAGAAGGTTTTAGGAAAGACTAGTGTGGTGACTATAAATAAAATTAGCTTTGATACTAAGACTAAAGTTATAGATAAGGACATCAAAATAATATGTACATTTATTTTCTCTGAAAATGTATAAATAACACACCAACAAAAAATGCAAAAATGAAAGGCAAAGGTATAAAGTAGCATAAAATCATTGCTTGCCTCCCAGCTAACAGCTGAAGGTCACAGGTTATCCTCTAAAGCTGACAAGGCAGGTGATAAAATTTAACTTATTGAACACTGCCAAGGCAAAAAAAGCCTCGAGAGCCTTCCCACAAGGCTATCAATGTTATTTAAAATTAGGTGGTGGGGTCAGCATGTGGCATGGTGGTAAAGGCACTGGATCCACATGACCAACTCTGCAGTTCAAGTTCCAGACCCAGTGGCTTGGAAATCACACCAGGTGCATGTGCATGAATGGCCAAAATCCTGAGGAGAGTGGAGCAAAAGGGATTGCAGTGCGGCCATTACCCATGAAGGGTGATTTTTCACTTTCTTTCTCTTTCTGGCTCTCCCTAGAGAGTGCACTTGCCCTATGGCAAAAACAAAAACAGAAAACAAAAAAATACCTAAAAAGAAATTTTAAAATATTTAAAAATTAAATTAAGTGGTGGGCCAGCAGATGGTGGTTAAGGACCCTGGACTCCCACAAGACTGACCAGAGTTTGAGTCCCAGACCTGGCATCTTGCTTTCTCACTTTCCTGCTTTCTCTTGCTCTCTCTTTGTCCCTGTCTGGTCAAATTAAAAATAAATAAATAAAGTTAAATAAAATCATTCTTAAATTTAAAAATTTAAATTAAGTGTGAGGGAAAAGGAAGAGCTCACAATAAATTGTTGCTTATAATAGGACTAATATAAATTATCTCAAGCAAAGAGAGAATTAAGGACGTTATACAGACATTTAATGTAAAAGTAACTCCAAGAACACAGCACAGAACTTTCCAAACATTTGAAAAATAACTTGACAAAGCAGACAAAATAAAGAAAAAAATAAAAAACAGATTAAATCATGAAAATTATATATACATATCCAGGTATACATCTACATATATCAGCACAACATGAATTAGTATCACAGACTAGTGACCATACCATAATCATAGACTTACCTTTTAAATGAAATTTCAGACTGGGTTACAAAGTACATACAGCTCTACACTGTATACCATAGACTCAACTCAGAGTGATTACAACAAGCTAAACTGAGGGATGGATAAAATTATGCAAGGAAAATGCAAACAAAAGGAAACAGAGATAGAGGCCACAATCTTAATATCAAGTAAGATAGATTTCAGGCCAAAGAACATTAATAATGACAGAAATGAAACTTCATAATGCTCAAGGCTGTAATCACACAAGACGCAATAATTAAGGATATCGAATAGCAAGTTAAACAAAGACCAAGGCAAACATGTGAAACTCACTAATGACTGGAGGTATCTCAGTCACTCACCTCATTCAGTACATGACCTACCAACTATGAAAAAAACAAAAACAAAACAAAACAAAAGAAAACAAACAAATAACAAAGGGAGAGGAGAAAGCAAGGATAGAGAAGACCTAAAAAACATGATTAGCTCTTCTGGATATACTTTCTCCTCACCACCTTAAGTGTACATAGATCTCCACACAAACTGGTCATACAGTAATTATGCCACAAAGAAAACCTCAAAATCTGAATAAATTATTATTATTGTTATTTTTTTCCATAAGTCCCAGGTGCTCACCAGTGAGAAACAGAGATAGAAAGTGAGAAATCACCACCTTACCCCCACCACCAGGGGGGATGGCCACGCTGCAATCCCTTCTCCTCCACTCTCCTCTTGGGACTTTGGGCATGCACACATGTGCAGTCAGTGTGATTTTGAGGCTACTGGGTCCAGGACTCAATTGCAGTTGGCCATATGGGAGTCCAACACCTTCACCACGATGCTACCTGCTGGCTCTCATTTCAGTAAATTCTAATAAAGGAGAAACAACATAGCAAAATTATCTAAAAACAATGCAGTAAAGTTAATATTGAATATAGAACCAGATCTTTTCACTTGGAAATAAAAATAAAACTATTACACGATGCTTGGATCTAAGAAGAAATGTAAACAAAAAATGCTGAATTTAATACTGATAAAAACATGTGAGAATTTTGGAATATAAAATATTGCTATGAAAAAAGTCATAGTCTAAAATACTTATACCAATAAAAAGTGAAATAATAAAAATAAACTAAATTTATGAATCAAAAATTTGAAGAAGAGAGATGAGAATGAATTGAATAAAGTTTAAGGCACACATTTTTGAGATAAACTGCAGAAAACAAAGCAAGTTATCTGTCATGTCAATATTTGTTATAGGGAAGATAGGAAATAGCACAAATACCAAGAAGAAAGTGAGTGGTGTGTTCTGTATCCACATAGTGTGACATAGTGCAGTTTTGAAAAGTGAATAACATCTCTCAGCACTAACGTGGAATGATATTGTTAGTTGATAATGGAGCCAGCCCATGGCCTGGTGGTTAAGGGAGCTGGAACCCACTTGACCAATCTTGTAGCTCAAATAGCAGACCTGGTGGCTTAAAAAAAAACAGGCAAAGCATGCGTGTATTGTGTCCTAAATCCAGACAAGATGGTGAAATGGAAGAGAAGAGATCGTGGTATGGCTACACCACTTTAGAGGATGCTTTCTTTCTTTCCCTCACTCCGTCTTTCTTGTGAGTGCACATGCCATGGGCAAATTAAAAAATATGGTGCAGAATGGTGTGATACAAAAGAGGATAACATAAGAGCACATTTTTAAAATATTTGTTTTTGCAGAAGGAGACCTTGGAAGGACCAACAAGAAACCCATACAAATGTTTTCTTGTGTGGGTCTATGTGATAGCAGAGAGCGAATGAGGTCAGGGTATTCTCTATACGTTTTTAATGTTTTAATTTGTTTCAATACAGAAAAAAAATTAAAAAACAAAAACTTGAACAAAACAGACAAGAGAAATACATTTTTGTTTGTTTTATCTGGGTTAAGAAATAAAGAGGTGCTTGTATCATGACCACCATTAACACTTTGGTTGTGACCACAGACTGGAGTGACATATACGAAATGAAAGAAACCAAACTTTCCCCTTGTCAAACTGAGCAGTGGCTATCAATGGTGCTGCTCCACACCAGGTTTGCTGCCAAAGTAGGCTGACACTCTTGTTGGGACAGCTGGTTGCCCTCACTTCACCTGCCCTCTGTCTCCTGTCAGAGGGAGAGTGACATATGTTGGGCTCCTGCTGTTCCCTGATTTTTTTTTTAATTTTTAATTTCATTTTCTTTTATACAGTCAATTACATTATTTAGCTTACAGAGTGAATATTTTAACATGTGAACATTTCTCCCTAATCCAGTTGACTAAACTACAAGATATCTTTAACACAAATTGGCACATTTCTTTGTCCCATTAATGCTTTTCCTCCCCATTTTTCTTCTAATTGTTTTCCCTCAAACCCTACTCTTTCACACATACTATATCTGTATTTACATCCATTTACTGTGTTTCTATATCCTTCAGTCATTCCCTTTCAGTATAGAGCATGGACACTCAGTACATATTATTAGGGGGGACATACACATACAATGTCTCTCCTTCATAGGTCTGACTTGCTTCACTCAGCAGTAGATCTTCCATATTCTTCCACTTTCTGTCAAAAGCCAGGGTTTTGTTGTTTTTTTTTTTAATGACTGAATAATATTCCATAGAGTATATGTGGCATAGTTTTTCAATCCATTCATCTGTTCATGGACATTTGGGTTGGTTCCATGTCTTGGCAATTGTGAATAGTGCTGCAATAGATATCGATGTGCAAGCACGTTACTGATTAAGAATTCTTTCGTCCTTTGGGTAGATATCAAGGAGTGGGATTGCTGGATCATATGGTAGTTCTATTTGTTGATTTTTGTGGAATCTCCAAATTGTTCTCCACAGTGGCTGGACCAATTTACATTCCTACCAGCAGTGTAAGAGAGTTCCCCTTTCACCACACCCCACCAGCATTTGTCGGTTTTGTTTTTGTTTTTGTTTTTTTT
>NW_006159444.1:384710-386749 GCF_000334495.1 Tupaia belangeri chinensis
TATTTTCCCATTCTGAGGGCTGTCAATTCACACTAATTACTGTGTCTTTTGCCATGCAGAAACTTCTAAGTCTGATGTAATCCCACTTGTCTATTTTGGGGATTATTGACTGTGCTTTAGGGGTCTTATTTAAGAAGTCTTTCCCTGCCCCAGTGTCTCCCAGAGTTTCCCCAGTGTTTTTTCCAAGGAGCAGTTTTATAGTGTGAGGTCTTAGATTTAGATCTTTGATCCACTTTGACTTGATTTTTGTCAAAGGTGAGATGTAGGGGTTCAGATTCATCTTTCTGCAGGTGGAAATCCAGTTTTTCCAGCACCATTTGCTGAAGAGATTTTCCTTCTCCAACTGGATTGACTGGTACCCCTTGTCAAAAGTCAGTTGACTGTATGTTTGGAAATTTATTTCTGGAAATACTATTCTGTTCCATTGGTCCAGATGTCTGTTTCTGTGCCAGTACCATGCTGTTTCGATTACCACAGCTTTGTAGTATATTTTTGGGTCAGGGGGTGAGATGCCGCCCACTCCACTCTTCTTGTGCAGGATTGCTTTGGCAATATGGGGTCTTTTATGATTCCAGACAAATTTTATGATTGTATTTTCTAGATCTGTGAAGAATGTGTCTGGTACTTTGATTGGCATTGCATTAAATATGTAGATTAATTTGGGTAGAAATGCAATTTTGATTATATTAATTCTTCCAATCCAGGAACATGGGATGTCCTTCCACTTTTTTGTGTCATTTTCAATTTCTTTTTTTAGCTTCTTATAGTTTTCCTTGTGGAAGTTTTCAACTTCTTTGCTTAGATTTATTCCTAAATATCTTTTACTTTTGGTGGCTATGGTAAATGGAATAACTTTTTTCAGTTCTATCTCAGTCTGCTTGTTATTTGTATATAGAAATGCTATTGATTTCTGTATATTGATTTTATATCCTGCAACTTTACTGTATTCATGCATTACTTCCAGTAATTTTTCCATGGAGACCATTGGGTCTTCTATGTATACAATCACGTCATCTGTGAATAGAGAGAGTTTCACCTCTTCTTTTCCTCTTTGAATGCCTTTTATTTTTTCCTCTTTTCTGATTGTGTTGGCGAGGACTTCCAGTACTATATTGAAAAGGAGTGGAGAAAGCAGGCATCCTTGTCTTGTACCCATTTTTAGTGGGAAAACTTTCAGCTTTTCTCCATTCAGGAGAATGGATAGCTTTTATTGTGTTGAGAAATGGCCCTTTTATGCAGATTTTGCTGAATCTTGATCATGAAAGGATGTTGTATCTTATCAAATGTTTTTTCTGCATCAATTGATATGACTATATGTTTTCTAATCTTTATTCCTGTTAATATGATGTATTACATTTATGGTTTTGTGTAAGTTGAACCTGATCATGGTGTATGAATTTTTTTTAAAGTTGTTGGATATGATTTGCTAGTATCTTGTTGAGAATCTTTGTGTCTATATTTATCAGAGATATTGGTCTATAGTTTTCCTTCCTTGTCCTGTCCTTATCTATTTTAAGGATAAGGGTGATAGAGGCTTCATAGGATGAATTAGGGAGAGATTCACCCTTTTGGATCTTTTGAAATAACTTGAGCAGAATCGGGGTTAACTCTCTTTGAAAGTTTTGTAGAATTCAGAGGTGAATTCATCAGGGCCAGGGCTTTTCTTTCACTGTTTCCCTTTACTCTCTGGGCCTGACAAAGATCAGTTCTTTATGGGGATTGAGATGGGGGCCAGAAGTTTGCTTAACATTGTGTGACTTGAAAGGGCTTAAGGAAGTGCACATGCATGCATGGATGCCTAAGTGGTATGTATAGGGATGTTCACTCATGCACTGGCATGTGCCAAAGAGGAAATGTTCATCACAGTCTGGTAGTTTCTCTTGCTGAGAAATGAGATTCCATTTTCCTCACAGAGTAGGGCAACAAAATATCAAGGCATTCATAAATCTCCTGAAATTTATTTTCACACTTACCATTTTGAGAAGATGCTTAACAGGTTTAATACAAATTTAGCATGTATTTTTGTTTTAAGTAAGGTA
>NW_006159444.1:386780-398976 GCF_000334495.1 Tupaia belangeri chinensis
GAACTGCAACTATAAATGTCAAATTTCAATCCAGAGCAAATTTTTTGCAGCCAAGCTGACAGGTTAAAATATAAACCATCAAGAATGAAAAAATAAAAAAGAAAAAAGAAAAGAAAAAAGGAAATAAAAAGGAAAAGGGAATCCTACCTTCCTTCCTGCCTCTGAGTGTAGAGATGAAGAGAAACAACAATATTGCACTATTAGAAGTCAGTGCTCCTGTGATAGGACTGATGTATCATCCTCTCTCTCCGTTCTCTTCTTCCCTATAGATACAGGCTGTAGTAAGACAACAAGGAAAGTAATCATTTTGTGGACATGAAATACTGAATCAAGGTGTTTAGGAGAGGTGATTCATATTAGCAAGAAACAAATATTTATCCTATGGAATCTCCATTCGGGACCATCTGAATGACATCAATCGTTGCATATTCTCCTGTAGAGGAGGTGGAGAAGTAGACTCACATAGTATTGGGGGTTAGGCTGGGGTGGAGTGGATAATGTGGGAGACAGAGAGAGAGAGATTCCAGGTGGAAAGGGAACCCCTAAACACCTACATCTGGTGTAAAGAACTGGCTTATACCTTGTTGTAGAACCTGTGTGTTTGCTGATTGACTCACACTCCCCTGTGTAGAAATGGGCTGTCCCTATACAGGATCAAAGATATAATTCACATGACATGCCATTCCTCCACCACTCACCTCTACTAGCCCAGAAACCTTGGTCATCAGTTCCCTGAGAGAGAAAGCACAGACTGCAAAATATCTGTCAAAAGAGTTTGGTTTAGGTGTGCAAAACAAGTAAAAGTACACTACCAGTTTTGATAAACTTGTTTTGAGATTACATTTTGACATGAAAACTCTCCTTTAAGTTTTTCCAAAATAAAGCATAAAGTAGGATCTTAAAATTCTAATAGTGTCTTCCAGTTTGTCTCCAAGTACCTCCTCTAAACCAAACAAAAGAAATGGGAGTGTGTTTTAGTTACAGAGTGATGCACAGAGGGTGGGGTTGGGGTTCCCAGGCTCAACTTGCTCTGTCACTTTAAAATAAGCATCTCTCTTTCTTTCAACTGAAACAGCACAACTCTTTGTTCTCTTGGTTTCTTTTCTTTCTTTTCTTTTCTTTTTTTTTTTTTTTTTTGATATCAGACCTTGAGAAAGGAATTTCCCCTCCTCCTTAAGCTCTGCTTGCTGCCCCAACTTGGCCTCACTGGCTTCCCCTCAGTTCTGCAGTATCTCTGCCCTCAAGCCTAGTCAAAGCAGCATAGGTGCTACAGACCTGCTTTGCAGGAGGCCCAGGTGCCACCACCTGAGGGATAGTACCCAGATATCATAGGAAACCTGCCAGGGACATCTCTTCTGGTCTCCTTTTGCTAAATGCTGGTGTCAAAGCAATTCACTCTCTTGGATTCGGCCCCTCCTTGCATTTAGGTGAAAACGTCACTTGTGTAATGAGACAAGCCTTCCTGTCTTGTGTTTTTTGGTCCTGGTATGTCCCCGCTCTACTTAGCACTGTTTGTTTCCCTGTATCCCTGGAGCCTTTTGGAGACATGGAATATCAAAACTCTAACCCTCCTCCTGTTCTTAAAAAGAAAAAAACATAGTACCTATAAACAAACCAGAGAAACCTGGGAATTAAAAACAAATCGGCTGACAAGTGGCAGTTCTGCTGGGATATATATATTTAAAAAAAGAAAGTAAAAAGAGAGAAAAAAAAAGGTTCAGTCTCTTAATTCAACAAGCCCAGCTGAGGTTATTTTGAAAGTCACTGACTGCTCTGGCTGTAACAGTAGTATAACCCAAACCAAATTATTCCTTCTTGGTGGGGTTTCCTTACTAAGGTTCTAGATCCTAGTCTATGCTAAAATAGCAGCTACAAATCGCATTCTTTCCTCCTTAGTAAGTTGGTAGTATCCATTAAGTGATTTTTCTCCCTAAATAAACACTACCCCCTTCATCCTCCAAGGCCAATTGTTATTAATAATGTAGCTGAGAGGTAGACACTTCTGAGGGAAAACTCTAAGTATTTTTCTCTTTGGAATTTGAGTTAATTGTGGAGTCACAACCCCTTTCCTTGGGACCCATACTACTTGTTTTTAAACTCCCTTTTAAATATGGACACTGAGAATGATTTGTCTTATACTGATTCTTATATAAGTTACAAAAATATCCTTTCAGTTTTTAAATTATTATTTACTCCCAAATCTACTATTTACAAAATATCCTTTTTTTTTTAACTGTTATTTACTCTCAAATCCACTATCTATAATTCTACCATAGGAATCTTTAAAATCACCAGTCTGGGTTGGCCCCATAGACGAATGATTATGGGAGCCGTGGCCCCCATGGATTAAGTCTTGGCCCCAGTGTATTGAGAGACATGGTGGGCACTTGTGTGTGCATGCCCTAACACCTGATGGAATGGAGAAATGGAGAAGGGATTGTGGAATAACCACACCCCATTGAGGATGCTTTCTTCTTCACTTTCGATCTCTCTGTTTCTCTCTGGAGAGTGTGTATATCCTCTGATAATTAAAATATAAAATAAAAATTACAAGTCTGGCTACTGTCCTTCTGTTTATAACCTTCAAAGACTCCCTAACATTTCGAGCAAAGATGGCAAGCAGATTTCATCTTGCATTCTAAGGAAATGGAGTTGACACTCTAGAGTGTCAGGCTAAGGAGGATTCTGAGACTGCATCTGAATTCAGTGGCAATGCTGTAATCAATTAGCCACGTCTGCGTGGACTTAGGAAGGTAGAGTGGTGGCATACACATGATGCTTAGAATGCATGATCCAGTGGTTGTCTTGGCATATATGTTCCTTCGTGCAATACTCTATTATTCAAAAGTACAGAGTTTGAATTTCCTCAAGATAGCATACTTGTCTTCAGGCATTTGCACTTATTGTCCCTCTATCTGGATCATCCTCTTTCCAGATTCTTTTTCCAGCTTGATTTTATTTGAATCTCAAGATTGAACAGAGTCTTCTTCCTAGAGAAATCCTTTCTGCTCTTTAATTGTAAACCAGGTACTATGCCTCTGTGTTACTGTTTGTAAACTGCTGTTGCCTTTATTATTGTTCTTAACCCTCTGTATATAATGACCTATGCAGATGTCTGCTTACTCCATGAGACTGATGTCTCTGGGGCAGAAGAATATTTAATTTTCTCATTAATTACCTAGCACAGTGCTTGGGTTCTTAGCATACAATAATTTTTTAAAATTTTTTATTTATTTTTTTATTATCATCATAATCTTCTTCATATTACATTGGATTACATATAACTTTACAGTGTATTACCTTGCTTTTTCAAAAGGGAATGCCATGCATGTCAGTCAATACAGAGACATTAATCTCCCCGCTTCATCATTCAATATCTTTTCTATGTTTTTCCCAATCGTTATTATTATTATTCTAATTATTTTTTAAAACAGTCAATCACTATTTATCATTTTGCTTGTAAAAAGACTTTACCCATCATGAAATACTTCTCAGACCAATCCAGTTGAGAGTACTATACATGTCATCATCAACAGGTAACACATATCTGTTTCTCACTAATGTCCTGCCTCTCTATTGTTCTCTTGCTATCTTTCTCTATCCTCTTCTCTTCCCCCCCCCCCCATTCCACACTGTCCTATTCTCATTAAGTAACTTCACTGCTTTTATGTCCTCCAGTTTTTCACTTTCTACCATAGAGTGCGGATAGTCAGTATATATTGAGTGAATACATTTAGCATACAATAATTATTTAAGAAAAGAATGAATCGGGACCAGCGGGTGGCATGGCGATTAAGGCACTGGACATGCCCGCATGGCCTACCACAGTTTAATTCCTGGCCTGTTGGCTTAGTGTCCCACTTTCCCTCTCTCTCTGTCTCTCTCTGGTCAAATTAAAATAAATAAATAATTCTTGAAAAAAAAAAAAAGAATGAATAAATGAAACATGCCAAAAAATAAATGGCTTATTTCCAACAGGTATAAAAACAAACAAACAAACAAACAAAAAGCAAAAGAAATGACCAATTTGTGCACTTTGTAATAATCATGCAAGCAAATATTAAAAAAGAAAAGATTTTTAAAAAAGACAAATAGCTGTCAAACAGTGGCATGATGGTTAAGGTGCTGGATCCCACATGGCTGACTGCGGTTCAAGTCCTGGACCCAGTGGTTTGAAAAACATGCTGGGCTGAGGCTGGTAGGTGGCCTGTGGTTAAGGGCCCTGGACCTTAACCACATAGCTGACTGCCATTTGAGTCCCGGACCCGGTAGCTTGCTTTCTCACTTTCTCTCTCTCTCACTCTCACTCTGGCCCTCTTTGGTCAAATTAAAAAAAAAAAAAATTCAAAAAAAGTAATTCTTTAAAAAAAAAAAAAAAGAAAAGAGAAAAGAAGAGGAAAGAAAAGAAAAACTTGCTGTGTGCATGTGTGCCCCAAATCCTGAGAGAATGGAGAAGAAGGGATTGTGGCATGGCCCGCCCCCCTGGGGAGTACTTTCTCACTTTCTTTCTCTCTCTCTGTCTTTCTCCAGTGAGCACACATGCCCTTTAACAAATTTAAAAAATAATTGCAATAATAAATAGTACTATTGAATAATTTTTCATTTGTTGCTGTGCACTGCACTGTAAGGGAATAGAAAAAAATCTTTCTTCACCCATTGCTAAGTTCAGGACAGAAGCCTTTACAACAAGTAGCCAATAAATAAAAATATGCACATTTTAAAAAATGTTCTACATGGTATGGAAGCCTTCATGAGGAAATGAAAGTCCAAAGAAATCAGTAAATGTGTATCATTATGTTCAAGTTTGATGAAAAGTAAATGGCTATGGAGTGATCTGATTAGAGAGCAAAAGAATATGACCTAGTGGTGATAAACTGTGGGAACTTAGTGAGGCCTGTTTGCTTAGATCCTTTTCAATGTCTCTGTGTCTTTAGAGATAAGGACATTCATTTTCTCCAGGTACAGGGAGGGCACCTGTCAAATGAAGGTCTTTTGACTTATTTCAAGGAGGAAGGGCAAGAGGAAGGTGAAAGTGACCTTCCGCTTCTGTTTTCTCAAATGCTATCTTTTGGGGTAGTGTATCCTAGACCCCCTCACTACATTGATTTAGGGTTAAGGTCAATGTTAATTTTTGCAATGATACTAGGCTGTTTTGGTAAAAACCTGTCATCTTTTGTCTGTTTCACTATTTCTCTAACATGTAAGTCTACAGATACATAAAGTGGTCTTCCAATAATAAGTGGAAAGTGCATATTATGAAAAAACTATACATGGATTTGAAAATTGTTTTGCACCCAAGTAAATTTTCACTTTAATGTCATTTCTCACACACTTTTTTGAAGTCTCCTTGTATGTATTAAATAAAAGACCCTCATATGTATGTATAAACAAAATGTATGTATGTATGGTTTGTTTACTACATATTCTTACATAGGTAGGAAGTACAATCTAAATTTCAGAATTCTTTACAATATTTATCCACTTAAAAAATACTTACTGAGCATCTGCTAAGTTTGATATGCTAGGAACATAGCGGAGAAAAAAAAAAAAAACTCATGACCTGATGCAACTACAGCCTGATTTGCTGTCTCCACATTTTCCTCCAGTTCAGATGGGCTGACTAGCTTCCATCAGCAGTGATCTTGTCACATCATACTGAGTCTTAGCAAGGCTACATGCAGAGAGGAAACCCCTCCCACCCCCCATTTACATAGTCGAATTAGCTGGAGAATGCTTTGTATATCTGTGCATCTTTATGGCAGATCCCTCACACTGGATATTTGAGGACCCTGAGCTAACCCACTCCTTGTTAAGGTTCACATGGTCTGGAGGTAACGTTTGCTATTATGCAGGCCAGTTCTGCTCCTGCTCACCCCCACCCCCAGCTTCTGAGTGGCTTCAGAGGAATCCAGTCCTGTGTTTCAGAGGATAGGACTTGATCCCTTGATCTGGGCCAAGTCGAAAGAAATAGAAAGAGAAGGCTTGAAGTGGTCAAAAACAGTTAAGCCAAATTCTTTAAATTTTAAATGAAATCACCAAGAAAATGAATTCCAAATAAAGTTGAAAGGCATAGATTTAAATTTCCCTGAATAAAAATTGGTCTCTTGTTAAACAATTGAATAGTTTCACTGTTTTCCTCATCAGAAAGGCATTTGAGCAGTTCAAAAGTTGCGATTAGCTTATTGAGGGAGATGCCTGTGAGCTGCTCTGTCCCACCTCGCTCTCCTCCTGGGCACTTGCTCTAAGTGGGTGGGAGTGAGTCTACCGCTGCAATTAGACCCCACTACTTTGTGACAATGACTTTAATATTTATCTTTTCAAACTTAATCTCAAAAATAACTTCATGAACAAGCCTTTTATACCCTTTTTATGGATGAAGAAATGAAGGAGTAGAAGGTTGTGTTATCTGCCTGGAGCGACCCAATCTGTGGAATGGGGTGCTTGCCCAGACTGCAAGTTCTGGAACCCCATTGCCAGCCAGGCATACCAAAGGCCTGTTCTAAGGACCTCTTTTGTCTCATGTAATTTTCTCCCAGGAACTTCACTGGGAACCAGGGAGGTCCCAGTGAAAAGAGTCCTAAGAATGATAGGACCATTTTCAAGAAACAGCAAGCAAAATAGTGAGCAATGAAGATGGACAGAGAGGTTGAGTCAAGGATGTTAAAATGCCCCCAAATCAGGCAAAGGAACTTTTCTTATTTCATTAGGAAAGGAGGAAACACAAAGGTTTTATGGACAAGATGAAGTAACATAGGAAAATCAATGTGGTGTGTAATAAACTAGATGAAGTAACAGAAAGGCAGGTAAAGAGTTAGGTGAGAGAAACTATTAGTCCAACCAAGAAGGACTGCTTAGTGTGAACTTGGAAAACAGTGATTAAACAAGGTTGGGATTTCATATTAAATAAATAAACTGTTATTAATCACATTAAATTCTAGCACTGCCTTAAAGCTCGAGGGAGGAGGTAAATAGAGAGTCATTTAAATGGTCTTACTGGAAAACTAGCGTGGGAACAAATATGTGGATGTGTTGTAGATGTTACGAAAGATTAGGAGGGGCCACTGGAGAATGTTTGGTATGTGTTCTATAACTGAACTTGGTTGCCAGGTATCATTTCATCCAGGTTCAGTTGTGAGAACCTGAGGACAAGTCAAGTTTTGGTGGATAATGAAAGCAAAGAACATTGGCCACTCTAATGACTAAGAAAGAAAAGGTGCAAATAACAACGAAAAGGTGGGAGAGCTATTAAGGGAAGCATGGAGTGTGGAAAAACCCCTTATTAAAATGCTATTCATCCCCAAAGACATTTGTAAGGCTCTATTAGACAGAATTAGGGTTTGAGAAGTACGGGCTGCCACAGTTGACTTGGTCTCTTGGAGGTGACTGTTGGAGCCATGATCACCATCAAGACTGCAGAAGCAATGTCTGACTCTGGTTGTTTGTGTAATAAAATTGACCAACGAAGAGTAAATCTTCTGAATTTGAGACAATAGAAAGTTAAGTCAAATGATTTTTTTTTTAATTGAAAAGAAGTCACAATTTAATATGTAACAAAAATTGGAGTCTTTATACATTACTTCCTTTGGCTATGAAGCCACGTGGTGGTGCTTTGGGCTGAGAAACCGTTTACCACAAAAGTCATAGAAAACAACAAAAAAAGAGAAATCAGAGTAGTTTTCAACACAAATTATAGGAAAACCATTGATGGAAAATTATCAAGCTTATCATAACTGGTGGCACATTTTGTTAGAGGTTGTAGCAAGATTCATGGTCAGAACTGGAAAAGGATGGGTTCTGAGAGGCCCATTTCTGGCAGAAGGGAAGGACCTTTGTCATAGGATGCACATTAGACTGCTGCTTTGTCAAGAGGTCCAGGAGCAGGTTGCACCTCATAGAATACAGCCATGCATCTTTGCCTTCCTTACACTCTGGTGTACAGGTGAGTTCCAGTCTGCCCTACCAAGTCTGGATGTTATTTATACTCCCATTATTTAATTCATTCACTTTGTTGAGGCTCAGGGAAGGATACTCCAAAGTGTGATGCCTTGGTGTGCTGAGTACTTTGAACTGAAAGACATGGCATGGCCTCAGAAGTGAAGTTTTTTCCTGATCTTCTCCTACTCTTCTTTCTGCTGCTCTCCTTTCTCGCCAAGACAGATTATAGAAATCAGAATTCCTCTTCCCCAAGGTGGGTCACTGAAACTAGAACCCCTCTCTCTCAAATCCACCCCTAAAACCTTAGTAATATTATTCTACCTCTCCCTGCCTTTCTATGTAGGAAATGACAACCAAGAAATTCTATGACCTACCTTGTCTGATAACAGGCTATAAGGTCTTTGTTTTAGTGGAGATCTTGGTTTATACTCAAGAGGAGGAGACCACTATACAAAGAGGCAAAGAAGAATCTGAATAGACAAATTTTGTTGGATTCTTCCCTTAGTTTATTACTATTATATGATCACTTTTTTGTCTAATTGTATTTTCACATGGATGTCTATTTTTCTTCAAATCTAAGAGTAAAATAGTCCCTAAGTCTTTGAGTCTTCATTTATAAAGGCTTCTGTGTTAAAATTAAATAAATTAGGGACCAGCAGTTGGCATAATGGCTATGTTGCTGGACTCCCATGTAGTCGACCACGGTTCATGTACCGGACCCGGCGGCTTAAACTCACCGGGTGTGTGTGTGCGTGCCCAAGATCCCAAGAGGAGAATGGAAGAGAAGGGATTGTGCCATGACCATCCCCCTTGGGAGTGATTTCTCACTTTCTGTCTCTCTGTTTCTCTGTCTTTCTGGCAAGTGCATGCTCCTTATAGCAAAAACCTCTCCAAATAAATAAATTAATTAATTAAAATTAAATAAACCTGTAATGCTTTTCTTTTAGCCATGACCTTTATGATGGGTGAGGACAGGTATCACATCTTTCTGATCCTACCACTTACTGACTCAGTTCATGCCTTCTTCATTTCTTCAGTGTTCATTGAGCTCTTGTAAGAACTACACATTATTTCAGGTTTTCTAGAGGGTGTGTAAAAATATGTGTCTTGCTTGCAGCTTCCTTTGGGAGATAGTAGTGAATACCCATGATCTCAAAACATTTGTGGAAAAGTGGAATTAAAGTCTGAGTTTATTGGAGCTAGTAGACGGCATTGTAGTTAAGGCACTGGACTCCCATGTGCTTACTGTGTTTCAAGTCCTGGACTTAGCAGCTTGCTTTCTCCCTCTCTGTCTCTCTCTCTGGTCAAATTGAAGAATAATTATAAGTAAATAAAATTAAATAAATCATCCCAAAAAAGTTTTTAAAGTTTGAGTTTATTTTGGTGCAGTTTTATTATAACATGCATTTTTTACAAATATTTGTAGTAAATAATGAGTTGAATGCTCTGTAGAAGGAGTGTAGATGCTGGATTGTTGGAAAAGTCATGAAGCATTTTTGCATAGAAAAAGATGTCATGACTTTTCCAACAATAATCTCTTGCCTTCGGCCCATTACGAGGAGTACATTTGAAGAAGGTTTTGTTATAGGAAGTAATGTTTTAACTTTGGCTAATGGGGTAAGAGTTTGGTAGGTTAAGCAAGTAGAGTGAGGTCTGGGGAAAAGTCCTTCATACTTGGAATATGGATGTTTGAAAGTGAGTCTGTCAGAGACTGCTGAATAGGGTTCAAAGTAGGGTTTTTGGGAAATAGAAAAATCCAGCAAGCTCAGATAAGGAAGGTTCTAATCTGTCATATATAATTTAGTGTTCCTTTCATTTAACTGGATCCCATTGAGGAGAAACTGTCTTCATTTCAGTATACTAATTCTAATGATTTCTCTTGATTTATAATTGGTAAAAGTTAGCAACCAACTTTTACTTTTGGCATTTATAAACCCCCATTGCAATTTGACATGGAAAATAACTTTAAAGCTAGCACCCTATTACTTGTTAGCTCATTAATCTTCTCATTGACTTGAGTCCAGAATAGTACCAGATGATGACACAAAGTGAATCTGGTCTCTAAGCTTCATCTCCCAAAGAAAAATGTGTGTTTAACTTTCCTTCTTAAGAAGAAGTAGCTACAGCTTTTACTTTTCTGGGATATTAAAATATCTACCAATACATTCTTGGCTATAAGTGTGACTTCTTTTACTTTTTTTTCTTAAAAACATTAAGATAAGAAATAATACAGATAAACATCTTAAGGGCCATGACATTTATTTTGTTTTTATTAATTTTATTAGTTGTGCCTAAGTCTCTTCTTAAGCACTAAGAAATTATGTATAATATAATATTTTATTTATTTAAAAATAAAATGTGAGCTTGATAAAAATGTACCATAATTCCAAGACCCACTGAAGATTTTTAGAGTGAGCTCTGAGTCTGTGGTTTGCCATTCAGTTTTTAGACTCTCCACAAAAACATTTCTTTACAGAAAAATATCCTCTGCTAAGAAACATGGAGGAATGCCAGGCACTTAACTGATCTCTGTAAATTGGCAGGCTTGGAAAAACATCTTCCAACTGATTTTCAGACACAGTGTTAGCAATCAACAAATATTTTCTGAGCATTGCACATACACATTAAGAATTTCTTTGAAATAGTATGCTAGAAAAATAGGATGTGCTCTTATGGCAATGTTGGACCCTGGTTCTTCAGGGAGTCATAAGTGTGCCTATTTCCACTCTTTCATATAGCCTTGTGAAAGCACATTTTGTAGAAAAATGGTATAAGTCAAATAAATTTCTCTTTGTTTGCACTCTAAGAGAATGACACAATTTAAACTATAGGTTAATGCTAAGGGTGCCATTGTATGTGTCTGTATGTGTGTACATGTCTACACGTGTGTAGGTTTGTGTCTGAACATGTACGTGTTTGGAGAATGGAAAATGGAGATAGTTAAAAGGTTCTATTTAAAAAGATGTTAGTGAATAGTATAAAAAATGCTCAGAAATAAATTTAACCAAAGAGATAAAAATGTTTGTACCCTAAAAATTAGAAGACATTGATTAAATAAATTGAAGAAGACACAAATAAATATAAAGATAATCTGTGTTTATGGATTGCAAAAGCCAATATTGTGTAATACTAAATATTGTTCATACTAAGTATGAACATACCAATATTGTTCATACTAAGTGAAGCAATCTCCAGATTTATTTCAATTCTTATCAGAATTTCAATTGCATTTTTCACGTAAATAGAAAAAAACCCGTAAATTTAGTGAAGAACTATACAAGATTATTAAAACCAAAAAAATTGAGAAAAAAATTGCCAGAGGGTACATTTGCTTGCCACAGAGAGTGACAGAGAAAAAGAAAAGGAGAGAAAGAGATAGCATATTCCTAGTGGGAATTGGTCATGCCACAATCCCTTCTCCTCCGTTTCCCTATCCTGTTGATATTTTGGGGCAAGCACATGCATGTCTCTGGTGTGTTGCTTTGGCTATTGAGAGTAGGATTTGAACTGTTGTTGACCATGTGGGATCCAGCTCTCTTAGTCACTAGGCTATGAGGTTAGCGCTGCCCAAAAAATTTTGATCAAACAGAAAAGAGTGGGAGGCATCATACTTCCTGCTTATAAACTACATTATAAAGTTATTATTATCAAAACAGTATGACACTAGCATTAAAAACCAGCAAATAAACCAATGGAACAAAACACAGAGCCCAAAAATAAAGTCACACATACATTGTGAATCAATCTTTTACAAAGGTAGTGAAAGTATACAATGGGGTAAGGACAGTCTTTTCAATAAACGGTGTTGGGAAAACTGGATATTCATATACCAAAGAAAGAAACTGAGGATCTAAGCATACTAGCAGGTGTTGATGATTCTGCTCAGCAGGCTGAGGCTACATGGGGGGCCTGGATTCTGTTCATAGCCTACCCTAAAAAACCAGGTGCAGAGGTATGCACCTGTAGCCCTAGTTACCCAGGAAGCAAGAGGATCATGACATATTAAGATCTCGTCTGTTTTGCCACCCCAGACACAAGAATGAAGTAGAGCTCTTATCTCACATGAGAAAAAACCCTAAAACAAAAAAACAAAATTTAGCAAAGGATTAATGAGTTAAATATAAAATCTGAAACTGTAAAACCCCAGAAGAAAACATAGGAGTAAACATCCTTGAGATTAGTCATGGTAATGATTTTTTAATATATAAAATTATATATTTATATAAATTATATATAATCTAAATATAAAATATATATTTTT
>NW_006159444.1:399119-405696 GCF_000334495.1 Tupaia belangeri chinensis
ATAATTATATATATTTTATATATATAACATAAAAACTATAGGCAATAAAAGGAAAGATTAAAAATTAAAATTGGGATTTTATCAAATTAAAAGGTTATGTAACAGTTTTTTAAAGATACAATCAACAAAATTAAAAAACAACCTAAGGAATAGGATAAAATATTTTCAACTCATATATCTGATGAGAGTTCCTATCTAAAATAGTTAAGGAATTCACACAACTCAATAACAACAACAACGACCAAAAAAATCCAATTTTAAACTGTATGAAGAACATGAATAGATATTTTTTCTGGAGGAGACATACAAGTGGTCAATAGGTATACAGAAAGGTCTTCAACATTACTAATTATCAGGGAAAAGCAATTAAAACCACAATGAAATATTACTTCACACCTGTACATGGCTATTTTCAATAAGAAAAGAGTTAGTGTTGGCAAAAATGTGGAGAAAAGGGAACCATTGTGTACTGTTAATGGGAATATGACTTGGAATTACCATTATGGAAAAATAGTATGAAGGTTCCTAAGAAAAAAATTAAAGATAGAACTGCTATATGACCCAGCAATCTCACTGGTATATATCCAAGGGAAATGAAATCCAGTATCTTGAAGAAATATCTACACTCTCATAATCATTGCAGTGTTAGCCGGAGTAGCCAAGATATGCGAACAATCTTAAGTATTCATTGATGAATAGACTGTTTCACACACACACACACACATACACACACACACATACACATACACAATCGACTAAAAACACTGTAAGACTAATAGACTCAGTCATAAAAAGAAGGAAATCCTTTCGTCTGTTAGTGAACCTGGAGGACAGTATACTAAGTGAAAGAGAGCAACCATGAAAGACAAATACTGCATGTTCTGATTTATGTGTGGAATCTAAAAAAGTTGAAGTCACAGAAGTAGAGTGGAATGGTGGTTGCCATGGTTTGGGGTGTAGAAAATATGAGAGATCTTAGTCAAAGGCATAAGCATTTAGTTACAAGATGAGTGAATGAGTTCTGGAGATCGAATGTACGGCATGGAGACAGGAGTTGATAATACTATATCGCTATCTGAAATTTGCGAAGGGTAGATCTTAAGTGTTCTCACCACATTTCTGCGCAGTTAAGGTGGTAATTGCAAGGTGATGGATGTGTCAATTAGCTTGACTGTGATAATCATTTCACAATGTATACATACATTAAAATATCACTTTGTATGACTTAATTATATACATTTTTGTCAATTATACATCAATAAAGCTGAAAAACAAAAGATGTGAGTGATTAACCTTTATGTGTTACTGTAATATCGAATTTTATCCCTTCTTTCCTTACTCTATGATTTAAAGACCATTTAGTGTTTGAAAGGAAATGAAAAATCTTAACTGCCAATAGTGTCATAGTTTTCTTACATGTCTTACCATAGGTGATCCAGTTTTCTTTAATAAGAAATGTGGGTCTAATTCACTGCAGCAAATATATTTAGATCTGCCATTCAAAGGGAACCCTGGGAATACTTTCTTTGCAATCTAGCCCCAAACACCATTAGCTGGGGACACAGAGGAAGATTTTTGGATGGCAGATTTTGTTGTAGGGGTGTTTAGATCCAGCCATTGTGAGTTTCTAAAGACTATACCACCCCTACTCTTTTCTTTCTTTTATTTATTTATTTTTTTCTCAACACGTCATTTAGAGGGTGATTTCTTTTGATTTGTGTTATTGGGGATTCAGAACTGGTGTGCTTCTCACTCTTAGATTCAGACCTAATAGGAAGATGGGCTATAATCATTTTAGAGTACAAGGAAAATGACTCAAAGGACCCCAAAGTGCAGAAGTTAAAAACAAGCACAAACTGATTTTTAAACTTCCCTTTTGAGGGCAAAGTCTTCATTTGAGCTGTGTGTGCTAACGTGTGTATGTCTGCTCACGCCTGTATTTCAACTGCCAGGAAAATCCCCTGGGGACAGTCTCCACTTCCTTTTGTGTGGAGCGTGGTCACACCCAGTGGCCAGTTAGGTTAATCACATGTGTCTGTTCCCCAGGGATACCTGAGAAAGAGCAGTGGCCTCAGCCACTTCCTCCAGTGAAAGCCCCAGGCCAATTGGGATAATAGCAAAACTACCTTGTTCCTTCTCTTTGTTCCAAAATGTGGTGCCTGGGTAGGAAAAAGCCCCACACCATTCACAGTGTTAACAATAGCTGCATTAACAGTCATTGGACTCCCACTGCGTCTGTTATTCTTGAAATTAGGACCCAGGAATGTAATGAGATGGATTTTCACAGGACCATTTAGGGGTGGGCTGAAACAAAGAGGTATTGCTCTTTATTCTTACTTCCCTTTGTTGGTGCATAATTTAAACATTTTGAACATTAACTGTTCTTTTCATTTATTTTTGAGTTGAGGGGAGCAACATGGGATAATGAATTTTTTTAAAGGGACCACTTTTTACAATGCAAATGGGGGCAGAAACCCCATTTAAAAATTTTAAAGAACTGTATGAAACAACTTCAAAACAGAGCATCTTCCATTAGCATTACAATGTCGCTTTTCTCTCTTGTACTTGTTTTTTAAAATTCTCTTCAGTAGACGCCTCAGCTACCCTGTTTTTACTCAGGAGCAGGCATGAGTCATGGATAGAAGCACCAGAGTGTGTTTGTGACTGTGCCTTTGCATTAGGCTGATCATAAAGTAGAATTTGTGTCTGTGGGAGGCTTCTCACCAAGTGAAAATTCAACCCATTTCTTTTTTAGGAGGAAACCTGTTATGGCCTTGCTTCCCTGGGCTGTGGATACATTTTTCACACTTTACGAGGTCTTTTCAGGGTCTCATGTGGTAACTGGGTACTTGCTCCAGCTCTGATATTCATACCAGTTAGAACTTAAATCAATCCTCACTTTTCGATTTGAATAGTTCTCTGGATACCTAGTCCAATGTGCTGTCCCCCTTGCATGAAGTTCAATCATTTGGCACTTTTCAGAAAAATAAGGTCTTCAATCACCTGAAACAAACTGAAGTACAGAGATTAGGATATGAGGTTCCAGCTGGAGGCTTAAGGTGCAGTTGACACTGGTTTGAAATTATTTGGCTCCCGCCAGAGGGTCTCTTATAAAATCAAGAGGTTATTCTAGAAGATTTCTAACATTCCTTCCAGCTCTTCCACAGAGTAACTTTAATCAGACCCTTTATCCCTCTTTTAGCTCATTTTTACAATTGATTATTTTCTTCTCAAAGCTATTCATTTCTTAATTAAAGGCAGCTATTTACAATAAACCTGCAGTTGTAGGGTCCAAAGATCGATTTATCAAGTGGTGATGCAGAGCAGAAAACGACAATGCAACTGCCTAAGAGGCATTTATTTTTCCAGCTAGCTGGGGTCCAAGTTTACGCCCTACGCAGTGGGTTGCAACAAGGACCCCGAACCTAGGACAGAGGGCCCTTTTATAGCTCAGGAGGCAATACAGAATATACTATCAGTAACTTTTCATAGTATGTAGCACACAAGGGAGGGGGTATGTGAAGTTAGGGACCACCTGTTACTGCCTGCTTGAATTTAGATAAGAACTCTCAGTTAAGGTTAGGTAAATCTTGTTCTGGTGCCTCCAGGTTTGTCCATCCTGGTGCTGCCCGACCCACCTGTCCTCTGTTAATTCGTGAATTCCTGTGTCCTATTTGTTCATGAATTCCTGTGCCCCATCCTTGAAACCCTGTCATAGTGATGAATATGCTAACTTGGCCTATGCTAACTCGGCCTAACATAAGCTAACTCGGCCTGCAGCCCTAGCAAGGGTGTTTACGCTAAATCAGCCTAAACTAACTCAGCCTAACATGTGCTAATTACGCTAAATTGGCCATACTAACTCAGCCTAACATATGCTAATTCGGCCTACCACAGTTTCTGGACTAGTGCTTTGATTCCCCCTAATTTTTGTGCTCCCTATGAATCCTGCAACCAAGTATCACATGTGTGGGTGGTGAAGTGTTCTTGTTTTATTAAGGTAGAATGCTCATTTCTTTTCCCATACACAGATCATTCCCCGCTTGATGCTTAAAAGAGAGAGAACAGCAATATTTTGCTTTGCAGTGAAAAACAAAACTTTCACGCATTATTAGTGTTGTTTGCTTTTACTTCTCTATCTGACCCTTACTGACCCTAGCCCACATAGAGTTTCCTCCTCTGTACAGCTATCATGACCTCAAGTGACTGGACAACAACTTGAGTCATTTTTATCAAAAAGATGTTGAGGGAGCAAGGTGGGAAGTTACAGGACATCCTTGTCTGGTGGACTTGTTTTTACTTGTTCCTTTAAATAAATAGAATATTTTCCTGCCAGAGGGACTTTGAACCCCTTTATTTAACCACAGTGTGCAAAAAAATGGAGATGCTAATAAGAATGTAATTGTCAAGGAAAATATCAGTGTAGCCACAGTGAGCACAGCATTACCAGTTACAGTACCACCAGCTACAAACCGGCTTTGACAGAACTTTTAAAAAGGAGGTCTTCACTCCAAATCAAACCCTAAAGGCTCAATGTGTGTAGACTGAAGTTTGATAAAGTGATTGATAGATACCAGGAGTGAGCACAGCCCTTAAGCCAGATGTCAGTGCCTTTGACCAGCAGTTCTCAAATTTTAGCCTCATCACAATCACCTGGCACTCAATAAGCCAGAGTGCTAGGGTACCCCCCAGTTTCTGATCCTGTCAGTCTTGGGCGGGGTGGACTGGAGAAATTGTATTTTTATAAAAAATTCTCTTCCTTCCTTTCTTCTCTCTCTCTCTCTCTCTCTATTTCCTCTTCTTTTGAGAGATAAGCACTTTCAACAGAGTTTCACGCTGTGATCCCCTCCCCAGATCGCCTAGCCAGCCAGGATCACAGACATGGCCTAGCTTGTACAAGTCAACCAGTAACTGAACCCCGATCTTCCATATGGCTTACAGCATTGCAGAGCAATGGGCTACTGCTGTGCCACCATGGCTAGGCCAGAAATTGTATTTTATACATCACCAGATGCTGCTGATGCTGCTGTTTTTGAGATCACACTTTGAGAAACACTGTCCTAGAGGGTGAGAACTACCAGAGACACGAAAAAGAGAATTCAGGGGCCCAGCATGTGGCATGGTGGTTAAGGTGCTGGACATGGTTGACCATGGTCAAATTCTGGACCTGGTGGCTTGAAAATCATGCCAGGCACATGTATGTGTGTGCCCCAAATCCCAGGATGAGAATGGAAAAGAAGAGAAAGTGGTGTGGCCATCCTCCCTGGGGGATGACTTCTCACTTTCCTCTCTTTTTCTCTCCCCAGCTAATGCATGTGCCCTGTAACAGAAACCTTAAAACAAAATAAAACAAAACAGAAAACCTCAGTTCAGCAACAATGGTTCTCTTATAGATCTTTTCTGCTAGATTGTTGACATCACATCTCAGCAAGGAGTCCTGGAGGTTGATAGCAAAGCCACTCAATGGCCTATGTATATTTATATGAAACATGTAGCTCTCAGTTCAGAACTCAGTGTGGGAGTGGGGTGGTGGTTGTAATCATTCATTATCAACAAAGCGAGAACCAGAGACTCTACAGTGGAAGTGCTTGAGATTGAATTCAGGTTCTGCCACTTACTAACCTTGTGGCAGATCATTTCAAAGCTCTGTGACTCATTTTACTTACACAATTGAAGTAATAATCACAGAACCTACTTCATGGAGTTATTGTATTAAATAGGCTGATCTCTTTCAAGTACTCAGATCAATGCTTGGCACTCAAAACATGTAATAAAAACTGAAAATAGCTGATTATAAGAACACTTTTAATTATTATTATATATAATATCTGGGTCCTACTACCAAAGGTGAACCAAATCAGGTAAACTCCACACAACTATATTTTATCAAAACTGATTATAATCTGACAAGGTGTGCTATAACCTTGTATTTTTGCCTACTTCTCAGAGAATGCCTTGCTATTTTTTAATGCTTGAGTTCTGCTGCTTGAGATTTTAGGCCTTAATTCTTATTCCTATTTCTCTGACAGAGCTGACACTTAGCTGGTGTTCAATTTATTGGTTTATATATATATCTGTATCATCTATATCTTTGTGCCTATAATATGGACATGAGGGAAAAGAATCATGGGCAAGATAAAGATAGACACCCACAAACAGTGTCTTACCTATCATCTGTGAATCTATTTAGCTCTCTGTTTGTCCATCTATCTATCAAATTTTTCTCAATCTGTGGATTATATTTTCTTTATGGAATCTTTTTTTATTTCTATATGTATATTCCACTTACAATACAGGCAAAATAGAAGCTATATAGAGAGTACAAGTTGTCTGTTTCACCATGGTTTGTAGCATATTCCTCCCAATATGTTTTTTTTTCCATCCAAAATACACTGTGCATTGGCTCTATCAAGCACATCCACATACATGTTCTCAGCAAATAATTTTCCAATTCTTATGTCCTGCATACCTTGCCTTTTGTTTTGCCATCCTTGATTCCCCATCCCCCACCCTCTGCTATGTCCCATCCTCCTCCCCCATTGTCCCTGGCATCTATTGCTGCCCTCCATGCCCTCCC
>NW_006159444.1:405978-406580 GCF_000334495.1 Tupaia belangeri chinensis
CCAGAAGGGTCATTGAAAATGCGATACCTGCGAGTAAAGGGAGAGGGGCCACGAGTCCAAAGTTTTTAACAATAGGGAACATAGATTCCATTCAAGGTTGGATCAAGGGTGGGTCTCGTGCAGTTCCGCAATTGTAGGTGAGTTTCCGTGGAATACAGTTCTAGGAAAGCGGTTCTGGTAAGCAGAGATGATTATCAGTTGATGCGGCACAGCAGCCATCTTGTGATTAGCGGAAATGGCGTTGTGGGGATCTGCAGCGTGAGTTATCCTTGGGTATCTGGCTTCCTTAAGAATGGTAGAGTAGATCTTGTTTTTCTCTGAGGTAATGCGGGGCTGGTAACCATCATCTTCTCACTGTCCATAGGTAGAGAAAATCCTCCTATACAATATATTTCTCAATTGGTTTAAGATAGCTAAAGTTTCTTTCTGTTGCTTGTAGTTCCAAGTTCTTAGTCCTTGTTTTCGGCTTCATTTTGGTGCAGGCGCATGCCTGGCGGCCACGCGTAGACACAGACCCGGTGGCCACGCGCAGGCCTGGCGGCCACGCACAGGCCCAGGCCCAGCGGCCACGCGCAGGCCCGGCGGCCACATGCAGGCTGGGC
>NW_006159444.1:406678-421864 GCF_000334495.1 Tupaia belangeri chinensis
AGAGCCCCAGCGGGGCGGGGGCGGAGGTGGGGGTTTGCCGCGCAGGGCCCATGGCCGCGCGGGGAGCAGGCGGGGCCAGGCGGGGGCCCGCCTTTATGGGATATTTTGAAGAGCAAATATTTTTTAATTTTGGTGGATAATAATTTTTTTCTTTAATGCTTAATGCTTTTGTATCTTAAGAAATCTTTGTTTATCCTAAGATTGTTCTGTATATTTTTCTAGAAGTTATATGATTTTAACTTTGTATGGAGTTCTTCAATACATTTCAAATAAATTTTTTGTATGGTGTGGGATAGAGACTGAGATCCACTTCTGTTCCACACCAATGTTCAATTGTTCTGGTATTGACAACTAGTTGAAAAGTCTATACTTTCCTCAATGAAATGTCTGAATACCTTTGTTGAAAATTAACTGACCGTAAGAGTTTGGATCTCTTTTGGTAACTATTCTGTTTCATTATTCTACGTGTCTATTCTTACAACAAAACCATACTCTTGATTTCTGTGGCTTTCTAGAAGTTTTTTTTTTTTTTTTGAGAGATTTTTCACTGTAGGGCACGTGCGCTCGCCAGACAGAGAGAGACATAGAGACAGAAAGCGAGAAATCACCCCCCAGGGGGGATGGTCACGCCGCAATCCCTTCTCCTCCATTCTCCTCTTGGGATCTTGGGCACACACGCACACGCACCCGGCGTGAGTTTTTTAAGCCACCGGGTCCGGGACACGAACCGCGGTCGACCACGGGGGAATCCAGTGACATAGCCATTACGCTAACTGCTGGTTCCCGCTTTCTAGAAGTTTTGAACTCAGGTTCAAGTTGGTTGAAGTTCACCCATTTTGTCCTTCCTTTTCAAACTTGTTTTGGTTATATCTTAGTGGGTTTTTGTTTTTTTGGTGTCCACATATATTTTAGAGTAGCTTGTTAATTTTTATTATAAAAGCTGATGGTATTTTAATCATGAATACCTTGAAACTGAGATCAATTTAAGAAAAATTAGTAATACTTAATCTTTTAATTTGTGAATGTGATACATAGCTCTATTTATTTGTACCATTTTTGCTTTCAGAAGGGTTTCATGGCTTTCAGTGTATAGATCATTGACATATTTTTATTTTGTTTTCATGGTAAAAATGAATTTTGTTATTTTAAAATTTCAATTCAGATGGTTTGTTGCAGGAAGATAGTAATTGTGTATTGACCTTGTAAGGGAGAAAATATCTTTTTCTTACCTATTGCAAGGTTCATGGCTGACACCCCTATAATAAAAGGTAATAAGAAGTAATAAAAGGTAAATAAGAGAAAAGCATGACCAATTTATTTAACCGAAGTTTTGCATGACACAGGAAGGCTCAGAAATAAAACTCAAAGGAAACTGTATATTTTTATGCTTAGATTTGATGATGAATGGACAGTCACATGAAAGTCTGTGTGGACACAAAGGGGGTGTGCCCTAATGATTATAAACTGAAGGAAATTTACCAATACCTGTTTGTTCAGATTCTTCTGTCCTCTGGGTATACCCAGCTTGACCCTTCTGAAATTAGGGTCTACTGAACACTGTCAGGGAAAGTGAGTCATGGAATTTTTTTATGATCATTCTCAGGGGAGAAAGGAAGACAGAATTTTAGAGAGCTATTTTTGCCTCTACTGTTTTCTCTGTTGCCTTCAACTTAAAATGCTCAGTATACCAAGATAAGATATTTTATGGTAGCGTGGCCTATGCTTCATTAATCTAATATTCTATGACCTTATTCAATTCACTTATCTATCAATTTTAAATTCCTTACAATTATCTAGATAGAAAATTGCTTTTTGTGCAAATATAATCCTTACTTTTAAATTTTATGTCCTTTTTTTTATTTGCCCTATTACACAATATAAGAACTTAGCATAATATCACATAACATTGATAAGTGTGGAAACAGGCATTCTTGAACTGTCTCCAGTCTTCAGGGAAAACACCTTCATTTTTTTCATCATTTAATATTATATGATTGTAGATTTTTCATAGATGTCTTATATCTGTATAGGAAAGTTTTTTCTATTTCTACTTTGCTGAGAACTTTTGTTATATATAAATGTATGCCAAGTTTTCTAAAACACGGCTTCTGTAGCTGCTGAAATACTTATGTAGGTTCTCTTCTTTATTTATTAATATGATAAATTATATTAATTGATTCTCAAATAATAGGTTTACCTGGCATTTCTTGTATAAACCATTTCTGGTTGTGGTATTATATTATTTTTATACATTGCTGAATTCTGTTTGCTAATATTTTGTTGATAAATTTTGCATGTATGTTTACAAAGGATTTATTTAAACACTGTAATCTTTTCTGGGAAGAATGTCTCTATTAAATATGGTATCAGAACGATGCTGGATTCATCAGTTGAGAAATACTCATTGATCCTCTCTTTTCTGAAAATGTTTTTGTTTAAAGATTAACATTATTCATTAATGTTAAATGTTTCATAAACCAGATTTTTTGTGAAAAGATTTTGATTGTGAATTCAAATATCTTTAGTAGATAGAAAGCTATGTAAAATTTATATTTCGTCTAAAATTTTTCTTTGTTCTCTGTGCTTTTTAAGATAACTCATTTATGAAATGTACTGTTCTAGTGTTGTTCATGATATTTACTTGATATTAATGATATTTATTTTTGATTTTCTACTTAATTTATTATTTCTCTAATTGTCATTTCTTTCTTTGTGTTTTACTTTTGGATTTAGTTGCCTCTTTCATCTTAACTTCTTAGGATAGAAACTTAGGTTACTGATGTTTATATCATCCTTATTTTGTACTATAGGTATTTTACATATGTTAACTCATTTCCAACATGGGTACCATTATTTCTTCCATTTCACAGATACAGAAACTGAGGGTCAGTGAACTTGAAGCTCCTCCAGGGTTAGAAATCTAGAGCTTGTGAAGCCTGGATTCAGACCCAGGCAGATAAGTTCCTGAATCTGCTGTTGGCTCTTGAAAGCCAAGGATGAGATGTTGACATCGCAACTATGAGAGATTAGAAGGTCAGAACCTCAAGGACTGCTAAGTGGCTCCTTCAGTCATTTTCTGCATGAATCCCAGTGTGTCTTTGTCTCCAGCTCCTTTAATAGTGTATACAATTGAACACTGGCTCAGAAGGTTCCGATCCATGTGGGTGGTTTAGACACTTTTACCAAGTAAGTATATAAAGACATTTTATGTAGCCTCATTGATAATTAACCCCTATTCTCTGCTCCATCCCACACCTCCCCAGTTGCCTTCCTCCCTCCCTCCCTTCCTCCCTCCCTCCCTCTAGCCTGGGTGTTTGGGAGCTGTGGTGGGGGTGGCACTGTGACTAGCATAGCAGTTCTCTAGCTCCAGGGGGCTGCAGAGCCTGGAGCTCTGGAAGTTTGCAAGGTCTGTGCTCCAGGCTGTGCGATGCTTTGACGACTCCCTGAAGGGCCCTCTGCTTATAATCGTAGAGTTTTTGGCATGTGCTCCCTGACAAAAGAACAGATGTTTCCTTCAAGAACAAAAGAACAGGGCATAACTGTTGGCCTAACAGTTTGCCACTAATAACATTGAATGTGGAAGCAACAAGTCCTAACGAGAATGTCCCTACAGGATTATGAAGCCAGTGCCAGGGAATTCTGAGTAGAAATGAAAGAACTCAATGCTGCTTTTACATTTTAATAGGCACTGTACTGGATGCTTTTGAACCTCTTCAGATAGGTGGTAGCTGGATGTTTTTTCTAGCTGTATTCTTGTATTTTGTAGCTGTATATTAATGATGGCTTCACAAGTTACCTTACAGGATCCCAAGTCTGTGTTCAATTCAGAGATACATTTAGTTGATTGTTATAGGCACGACTAAACCTGCAGTATCAGCCTCCAGTCTCGACAAGGGCACAGCGTTAGCTAAATCACAGCTCTCAAACTGAAAGCACCAGGGCAAGTTTTCTCTTCATTGCTGGATAGAACTTCAAAGCACACAGAGCCCACACACAAAAATGAAAACAAAGAGCTTTATAAAAAAATTTTTAAGAAAAGGCCCAGCCTCAGAGCCCACCTCCAAATAGTCAGTGAGTCTCTTGTGTTGAAAACCTTCTATCCCATATGTCACATGTCACATGGGGTTTCAGTCTCATTTTTAGAGTACATTTTGTGATTTCTTTTCTTTCTTTCTTTCTTTATTCCTTCCTTCCTTCCTTCCTTTTTGTTTTATTTATTTTTTTGAGAGATATTTTTGGTGTAGGGCACATTCATTCACCGGAGGGACAGAGAGAGACAGAAAGAGAAATCACTACCCTGTGGGGATGACAACACCACAATTCTTTCTCCTCCAGTCTCCTCTCAGGATTTTGGACACATGGGCACATGTGTCTGGCATGTATTTCAAGCCATGTGTTTTATGGGTCTGGTACTTGAACCTCAGTCCACTGTGTGGGAGCCCAGTGACATAACTATTATGCCATCTGCTGGTCTGATCCTGCAGATTCTAATATTTGAAGAATACCTCCACTGAGATTGTCCTTGGCTTATACCCAAAGGAAAGACTTTTTTTTTTTTTCATTTTTTCCCCAACTTCCTATCCTAATTATTTATTTTTTCATTATTAATTAATTAATTAATTTTTAAACGATAGAGCAGCCACACACAGGCACAAAAGAGAAAGAGAGATGGAAAGAACTCTTGACAGGTTCTTATCACACCATGATCCCCTTGGCTCAGCCCTCCAGCCCAGCAGGATCTTGGGCACCCCTGTTTGCTTGTTTTTTGGTCAACTTGGGCATCCAAACCTGTGTCCAGCCTTGTGGCTTCCAGCGCTGCAGTCCACTATGCCACAGCCTGTACTGCAAACACCGAGCCTGAACTATTTCTCCATGAGCTGAAATGGGGAAAATCTTATTTCATTCTTTAACCTCTTACCATGAATTATTACTCAATAAAAGAGATCAATGCTTGAGTTTGGTAAGTTGTAGTTAGAAAAGATTATTCGTAGCATCTCCTATTAAAATATGTACTATGCCAGTATGATCTTTACAAATCTCTTCTCCAATTTTTTTGGGTTTTAGCTAGAGTAGTAATACTGCCCAATGGAGCATCAGGCAGTTGCATTTTATGCTGTGGTCCTGGTTTATACCTCTTGTCCTGAGATTTTGTTTGCTGATTTGAATAATGTATGATCACCCTTTCTTTGACAAGTGTTTTTGCAAATATTTACCATTATTCTAATAAACATATGTGAACATTTCTGTGCTGTCACTGGAAGGGAGATATGGGATATGAGGAACCAGACACTTGGAAAGAGACTTAAAATTTTTTAAGGTGAATCTATATCATATATATTTGAGCTCATATTATTTTTCTCTACTTTTGGTTAAACTAATATACTTATGAAAATGTGCTTCTAGAAATTTAAAGATGGTAAATTCAGTATGTACATAAAATAGTTGTAAGCACTCCCATGTTTGAGTTCCAAATATGGGCAATGTATTTGCATTGGATACCAGCCAAGAAACACCTAAATATACAAACATATAGCTATGTTGCTTTTGATTATGTGTTCTGTGCTACAGAGACCAGATACCAACAGGACATTAATTTGGGTGGTTGTAAGTTCCAAGGTGAGATGTTAGCATTTCAAGATGGTGGCAGAGTTGAGTTGCAAGTTTTTGTAAAACATGGATCCATGCAAGTCACAGCGTCCACTGCTATGTTTGTCTGTAATTGACTATGGCTCTGGCCAATCAGCTTTCTCCTCTCATGTGTCAGTTTCCTAACCAACAAGATGGATTTAAATGTACTTTCTCTATAAGCTCTAAAAAAATCTCTTGTAAAGGAAAAATGGGCTCTTCTTTGGGATAGTGCTTTGAAAGTAAAACATATCATACGAGGTGCTCAAGTTGTGCTTCAAACAATATACAGTAGTCAGGGGTGTCCACGGCAGAAGGTGCTGGAACTCTCTGTCTCTGTGGACTATATGCAGGGTGACTTCAAGGTTTTGGTCAGAAAGGCCTGGCTGCTAAATGACTATTTTCCATATTCCAGACTGTGAGTGAAATTTCACAAGTGTCTCAGCTCCTCTATTTTAAGTTTATTTTCATGGTTTGATTCAAAACTTAATAAAAACAAATGTGCATCTATTACAATTCAAAATTGAACTACCTGGGTGGCATAGGGTGGGCAAAACAATGATTGAAATGAGTAAGAGGAAAACTTACATTTCTATGGTAATAAAAATGTATTTTACTAAACCGAAAATGATAAAAATTGAACTCACGAAAATGGTATGATACAATTGACTGAATTTCTGCATTTGGAAGCAAACTAGAACTTGACGATTGTACTTGAGCCTTTCCCCTTTTTTCTTATTTCAGATGCCACAACTTCGTGGAAATAAACACGACTGTGGTTTTGTTTTTCACAATTATGTTTTCATTTTAATAAAAATTAATGATACTTGTCCCTCTTAATTCATAATAAAAAAGTTGGTTTGAAAACGTCCCTTGATTTGATGAAAAGGAAAAGCATGAAAACACTAAAATATAATACTACTGTCCTCATGCCAGAAGGGCCAGTGATTTATGGCAATTTTCTTTTTTTTTTTTTGGAGAGATTTTCACTATAGGGCGTGTGTGCTCGCCAGACAGACAGAGAGAGACATAGAGACAGAAAGCGAGAAATCACCCCCCAGATGGGATGGTCATGCCGCAATTCCTTCTCCTCCATTCTCCTCTCGGGATCTTGGGCACGCGTGCACATGTGCCCGGCGTGAGTTTTAAGCCACCGGGTCTGGGGTGCGAACTGCGGTCGACTACGTGGGAGTCCAGCGACATAGCCATTACGCTAACTGCTGGTTCCCGATTTATGGCAATTTTCTGACAGAAAAATGACCGAATTAATTAACATTATCACCCCCTTTTACCTACTCCTCTGTGACAGAAGGCTGGATCCATGCTCATGGTCAATGACCACAAATCAGTAGATACCTAGAAAGCACCCCTGTTTGGTGGTCAGTGCATCCTGGTTTCACGGCACTGTCTGTGTTTATGCCTGAGGCTCAGTGGGTTATTACTCGAGCCTCCTTTCATTCCTAGATGGTCTGGGTTTGAGTGATAAATTACAGTCGTGTGATGCATACTGGGTCTGAGCATATGACCTGTTTATCAGGATCGCTATGTCCTCGTCCACTGGGTGAGGGTGGGAGGAAGAGGGGCTGGCCCAGGTGACATGAACCAGCTTCAATGCACAGAATCGGGATGGAACCAGACATTTTGATGACAATGTTAGTCTGTGCTCTTCTCTTTAATGCCTATTCCCAAACTAATTGTCTCAGAAACTTCTCTAAGTGTATTTTCTGGCTGCAACATTTCTATTCAGGAAAGATGCCAGAATTGTCAGCCAGTAAAGACTTCAGCCCTTTCTTGGCCAATTTGCCAAAAAAACATCAGAGGGAGTTATTGATCTTTTCCCTTATACTCATTCAACTAATTTTCCCCCGTTTCCTTTCTCTTCTCCTTTTAGGGCTGACATCCAATAAAAGCTATTTTTTTCAGGTGCTAGCAACATGTCAGCGCTGATACCATTCACAATATGAGTTGCAGTTTCTCCTCTTTCTCTACAAAGACTCTTTTCTTGGTTCCATTGACAATACAGGTATCTGTCAAGCTTGATTCCCTCATGTGTTTATTCTTGGGTGGCTTTGAGCCTGAATAGGTACCTGGACTAAATCCCGTCTGAATATTGTATTTGGATACAACTGCAAGATGCATGCTTAAACATACATACACACATGCACACACACCCAAGCACACATAAAGCATATGAGTTATCTGGACAATCTTATTTTATACTTAATTTATAGAAGAAAGCCTATAAGATTATTTAGGGACATTTAAATAGCGAATTAGTTTCTCAACAGGTGTAAATTTTTGCTTTGGCCTTCAGAAATATGAACTTTTTTTTCGAAAAATCTGACACTGATTAGGGCTATCTTCCCACTCTAAGAGCACTCATTTACAGTCTATTCTTAGCTGGAGGCCCAGTCTCATATTGTCCTATGAGGTAAGAAAAAAAGAGGTCCAAGAAATTGCATGTATAGTTACCAGAGAGATGGGCCAGGTGGTTATGGTGACAATAAATATTTAAGATATCTTCGAGGCTTTTAAGAACAGGTTGATGACAGTGGTTAGCACATGCTGTTGAGCACCATGTAGACTGATAGTTGGGCCTGGCACTTGACAAATCTGCAACCTATTTGCCTGATTTTTATATCCTGAAAACAGCTCACCCTTTCACTGGAATGGTACCCTATGGAACCAATCTGTTGAGGCACTGTCCCATGGAGAGTCTTGTAGTAAGTACTTTGTTCCTTCCTGATGCTGTTTCATAGAATTTTAATTTCATTGTAACTCAAGCCAGCAATCTCTTCTTTAATTCCTTGCTTTTTATTAATTGCCAGAAGGTGCATATGTTCACCAGATAGAGTTGAAATGTGGGTAGAGAGCGATCATCCCCCAATGGGGCATGGCCATGCTGAAATCTTTTCTTCTCTATTTCTCCATCCTATTGGGATTGAGGGCACACACGCAAATGTGCCCAGCATGTTTTTCAAACCACGGGGGCTGGGACTTAAACCACAATTGGCTATATGTGTTCTGGGTCCCTTAGCCACAAAGCTACAGGACTGGCCCATCTTTTATTCTCATTCGTCCCTCCTTCTACCCACTCACCTTTCGTTTTTATTTTTAATTTTTTTTTTTTTGAGAATTTTTTGCTATAGGGCGCGTGTGCTTGCCAGAAAGATAGAGAAAGACAGAGAGACAGAAAACGAGAAATCACCCTTCAAGAAGGATGGCCACACTGCAATCCGTTCTCCTCCATTCTCCCCTCGGGATCTTGGGCATGCGCGCACACACGCCCAGCGTGAGTTTAAGCCCCTGGGTCTGGGACTCAAACCATGGTCGACTACATGGGAGTCCAGCAACATAACCATTACGCCAACTGCTGGTCCCCCCACTCACCTTTCTTTTATGGTTCTAGCAGCTGGACTCCTGAAGTTATAAAAGTTAATTTAGGTAGGTATTTAGTGTGAGAAAGGAAGAAGTGTTGATATAGTGGAATATAAGTAATTTACAAATTGATATATGCATTCTAAAAATAAGCCTGTGAAATTTTTGTAATTCTAAAATGGGAATGAAACCAAAACGGTTAGTCAGACATGATAATTATAGCTAACATTTATTGAAGGCTTATAATGGGCCAGCTACTGTTCTAATTGCTTTACATTTATTAGCTAATGTGGTTCTCACAATAGCCCAATGAGACAATGCTGATCTCCAATTTACAAAGCACAAAACAAGCACAAAGAGGTGGTAACTTGCTTAATATCATCAGTGGGTGATGGAGCTGTTACCAGGACCCAACTCTTGTCACTCCACAATCAACACGCCACATTCAGCATGCCACACTGCCGTTAATGTTCCAAAATGAGTTTAACTCTTGCCCCCCTTCTTTCCAAATGTACTTCCTTTCTAAGAGAGAGAGAGAAGCATCCTCCCCAGAGTTTCATGCTCTGATTCTCTTCCCCCCAGCCTCACAGTTAGCCAGGCTCCCATGTAGGTGTGCAGCTGCCCAGAATGGATAGGTTGGCCCAGTAGCCAATCTCTGGTCTTCCAGCATGGCAGAGAGGCATGCTACTGCTGCATCACCATGGCCAGACTGCTCTTTAACTTTTGAAACTGTTTTGCAAAATCTGTTCCTATAACATATAAAGAATATGGCTTGAATTTCTTGCCCCAGAAATATTTATTATTAGAATATTTTAAAATAGATTTTCCTGAGTTATTAATTACCTTGCTTATTTATATATTAGTTTCCCAGAGCTACAGAAATAAAGTACTACAAACTGGGTAACTGAAACAACAGAACTTTATTCTCTCCCAGTTCTGAAGGCCAGAAGTCTAGAATATTGGCAAGGTCAGCTCTCTCGGAAGACTCTAGGGAAGAATCCACCCTTGCTTCCTCCAAGCTTCTGATGGTTCCTGGCAATCTTTGGCATTCTGTGACTGGCAGATGCATCTCTGTCTAATGGCATTCTCCCTCTCTCTGTATCCAAATTTTCCTCTTCTCCTAAGGACACTAGTCATTGGATTAAGGCCCACCCTAATCTCAGTATGATCTCATTTTAACTTGTTTGCATCTACAAAGATCTATTTCCAAATAAGACCACTTTTACAGGTATTGGAGTTTAGAGCTTGACTGTGGAGGACACAATTCAACTCACAACTATGTGTGTATGTGAACGCTCATATATCTGTCTAGGCCATATTACCACCAATATTCTAATTTTCAGAATGAAATAATAAAAATGTTTTCCCCATTCAATTTCTTTCTTTTTCTTCCAACACATGTGCATCATTTTTAAAATTCCTTCCTTAAAACAGCATCTAATCAACCAGCAGATGTTTCCCCATAATAACAGGCAGATAATACCACACTTGAGAGGCCTGGAACTGGGGTTGAGTAGTTCTCATGACAGACTTTTCATTTTATGGCAGGCCTCTTTTTATTTTCTCTTCTAAACTGCTTTTCCATTGCTTGTCCATAATAGTTAAAACAATAGCATGAGGCAATCGTATATTGACATTTACAGTTAACATTGTACAACCAGGTGAAATCCACACCACTATAACAACTTGCCTTCTTTTCTAACCTTTCTCATAATATTTTACCAACTAGAAGAGATATCATTTAACCATTCACATAAATGGTACTTAGGTTGTTTTTCTTTTGGTTTAGTACTGCAATGAATAGTTGGGCTTATATCTTTTTTCTATGAAGGGATATTTCCAAAAGAGTTTATTATTTGGTTTATCTTGATAACTTATTGTTTGATTCAGATTGCTGTCAGAAATCGCACCAGAATCATCCTAGCATTGTTATCAAAACTGATCATTAAATATTTTGTTTCAAATAGTCTTTAACTGTTTTGACTTTAACTTCATTATGTTGTGGTAGGACATTTTTCAAAGGTATTTTTTCTAGACATTAAAGTAAACTGATAAAAACAGGACAACTTATCTTCCTTTCACAGTTGTTAAAAACATGTGAGAAGGGGGATCAGCAGTTAGCGTAATGGCTATGTCGCTCCCACGTGGTCGACCGCGGTTCAGGACCCGGACCTGGCGGCTTAAGACTCACACCGAGCGTGTGCACGTGCGTGCCCAAGATCCCGAGAGGAGAATGGAGAAGGGATTGGGCGTGGCCATCCCCCCTGGGGGGTGATTTCTCGCTTTCTGTCTCTCTGTCTCTGTCTGGTGAGTGCACGTGCCCTATAGCAAAAACTTCTCAAAAAAAAAAAAAGTAAAAAAAAAAAATCATGTGAGAAGGAAGTTAGATTAAATTAATTACAGAACACAATATTTAAAGTTTCCTGAGTTGATATGGTTACAATAATTTAATTATTGTTCCTAATGCCCACATTTCAAAATTTCTTACTTAAAATAGCTGAACTTTTAAAAATCTAACATAACTTATATTATAAAATATAAATGTGTTTTACTAACATGATTGTAAGTTTGTTGGAATAAAAGATCCAATATACATAAGTTCTTATTTTAATTAAGAAACATTTAAAGTTGACTGTGTTTGGTGGCAATTTCCCCCTAGATTAGCATAGTAAATATATGTCCTAAATATTCACTATCAACTTGTTGAATGGGAGATGACTCACTATTTAATGAACTCATAATATCTGCTTAAATTAGCTTTAGTAAATAAAATTACCAGCTTATTGCTTATTTTTAAAAAATGGCTGCTACTAATTGATTTGTGAGTTTATCAAATTGTATTATGACTTTAAAATGTATAGTAATACACATTGACTAGGAATTTACCTTTATCTCAGATTTCTGAAATGTATATATTTAAGATTGTGTGTTTGATAAAAGGAAACATGCCACATTTAAAATATATATTTCTTCATTTATGTGTGTTTTAAATCATATTTACTTTTTAAATATTTGAACTTAAGAGTGTTCAGTTAAAGACAAAAGAAAATTTTAGTTAACCAGTATGATTACAGTTTATTTCAAGTTAATGATGCTTATCAACCCTCCTGTTTGACAGCAAGCATGGCATCAGACCTCAACTCAGAATCTGCTCAGGGACTTGGTTTCACGTCCAGGTAACACCAGTGTCCTTCGTGGTCTCTACCAAAGACTTTATGTGACCCGAGACTTTGGAGTCCTGGCCATAGGCAAATGCTCTGTCCCTGTTATTAATCTAATGATTTCAAGATTTAGTAGATCTTGAGTCTGGTCTTCCTCTTCTGACCCCAGAACCACACCACAGAACAAAACAATCAGGCTCCCTGTTTCATAAGCTAACCATATAAACAGTTTCACATTGCTTAAATGTGAATACAACACATTCTGAAAAGTGTGTGGCCAGAGGTTGTGTTGTGTGAACACTGTAGAGTGAACTTACACCAGCATAAGCAGTACGACCGACCACACGGTGAGACGATATGGTTCAGTCTATTACTCCCAAGCTACAAACCTGTGCAGTATGTCACTGTGCTGATACTGTAGGCACCTGCCACACAATGGCCAATATTTATGAATCTAAAGGTATTGAAACAGAAAAGGTACAGAAAAATGCAGTATAAGAAAATGAAGGCCTGCGTCAGATACTTAGCACTAATGGAGCTTATGTGACTGGATGTTGTAACAGCTATGATGGTGGCAAGAATTTTCAGCTCCAATATAATCTTATTGGTCTACTGTTGTATATGTGGATCCTCACTGACTGGAAGTCCTTATGTGGTTGCATGACTGTACATTTATATACATACGTGTACACACACACATATATAACACAGATATAGTATATATGTATAGTGTTTATGTATTTATAAGTATGCATATAAAATATATATTTATATACACAAATACAATATGTAATGTATATATTATTTATATCTATTTATGTATGCATATATAATATATGAATAGGTACACATAATACATACACACACACACATAAAGTTTTTCATCTTATGTCTCCTGCATTCTAGTCTTGCTTGCAATTCTAAGATAAACAGATAACCAAACCTTTATGATGGACAAGAAAAAAAAAGCTGTTTTCCTTTGTGAGAGATGGAGAGAGAGAGAGGGAGAGAGATAGAGAGAAAGGAAGAGAGTGAGTCAGAGCTATATTTTTGACCAGTCACACTGAGTCATGATTCTCCAGCCCCTACCTCGCAATTAGCTACGATTGTGGGCATGTACAACCACACACCTGGTGTGCTCAAGTTGGCCTACAAATCAAACCTGTTTTTTTCAGGTGGCTTCCAGCCTCCCACGCCTTGACACTACCTGTGTGCCAACATGGTTGGGCCAAGAGTGCTATTAAAACAAATTTCAACTGTGTTAGTTCAATAACTTATTCCTAGATCAGATATCCTTTTACTTATACTAAATATAATGATAGAGAACTTTTGGTACAATAATCAAATATTCAAGAAATTGGATTTGAAAGAAACAGTAAACCTAAAAGGTAGCTGAAGTCCTCTGCTTGAGGAATGAAGAAGGAATAAGGGAGGAAGAAGAGTTGGAATGAGACAGGCTTTCTGGAAGTCTAAGAAGATAAGTTAGCTGTGAAGAAATTCCTATCAGTGGTGGTAACTGGAGGAAATAAAAATGACAAGGAATGTCTAACATTTAATTTTAAGTTTTTTTTCCACAGTGTTACTATTTAATTCCCTTTCATCTCTCCAGGGAATCAAGGGAAAAAGGCAATCTCGAATGAGGAAAGAGGCTATGTTCACTGTCTGAGGTTGATATGGAAAGTGACAAGAGAACAGGTAAGAAAGGTATTCTACTTGAGAAGCAATACTCTAGGTTTTATTGTCCCCCCTTCTTTGAACTCTATCACAAGGGCTCTTGTGTTAGTGGAAAAAGCATCTGTCAAAGCTGACACTATTCCCAAATAGCCTTTCCTGATCTCAGTGTGGCTCTCCTGGGACCAGAAAGATTTCCAGCTCTTCCCACCTGAGACAGTCCCAAAAGACTGAAGGACCTGGAGCGTCACAGCAATTGACATTTGGGCACACACAGATCACATTCTGCCACACAAGGTGGTAGAATCTTCTAGCAGCTGTGATTCTAATATGTGCCTGCTTACACTTAGGGCTGTTCCTGGCCACGTGAAGACCAAGATCCCCCTTTTGGACAGACTTCTCTTGGGCTTTGTTTCCTCACTTATCTGATATTTCTTCATGATTTTTTGTTTTATTTTTTAAAAGGTTTTGCCATAGGGCATGTATGCTCACAGAGAGAGAAAGCACATCCCCCTCCCCTCCATGGGGGATGACCACACCACAATCCCTTCTCCTTCATTCTCCTCTTAGGAATTTTGGACACACATGCACATGCACCCAACATGTTTTTCAAGCCTTCAGATCCAGGACTCAAACTGCCCAGATGGCCGTGTGGGATTCAGCACCTTAACCACCATGCTACTGGCTAGTCCTGGTATTTCTTTATGATTTTCCTGATTTTGAGTCTAGAATTTTTACCAACTCCCATATTTATTTTTGGTATAATAGGTGATCACTCACATTCCCATGATAAACATTTTGCCTTTGTCCCCCATGTTTTCAGACCTGGGATCTTGACACAGTAGGCACATAAAGAATGGAGGTTAGGGTTTTGGTCCACTCTTCATAAATTGTTTATCTTAAGTGGTTGCTTCCCCTGGAGGTTTCAGTTACCTTATCTGGGTTTGGGAAATAATAATAATTGTCCTACTTATTCCCAGAAGTTTCCTTGAGGATCAAGATGAAGCTAATAGTAACTAGTTTTCAGTTTTGTTTTGCCAGAGGGCATGTGCACTTGCCAGAGAGAAAGAGAGAGGACAAGGGGGAAAACATCCCTCAATGGGGCATGGCCACGCTACAATACTTTTTCTATTTCTCCATCCTTTGGGGGCTTTTTTGGCACCCATGCACATGTGCTCAATGTGTGTTTCAAGGTTCTGGGTCCAGGATTCAAATTGGGCAGTTGGCCATGTGGGATCTGATTCCTGTAACCACCAGGCTATATGGGCTGGCCCAGTAGTAACTAGTTATTAATAATTATATTTCTTTAACTGAGTTATTTTTGGTTAAAAATTGAGATGTGGTTCTTTCC
>NW_006159444.1:421883-462502 GCF_000334495.1 Tupaia belangeri chinensis
ACTTAGCTAATAATTCTCTTTGTGGGGAGAAACTGTGAAATGAGAATGTTAGGCCCTATGCAGAAAATAGAATTTAAAAAAAGCAAAAAAAGCAAAAAAAAAAAAAACCCCACAAAACCCTATAGTTGTATGGTTATGAAATTCTTGTATAGATTCTTCTTTCTACTCAAATATAATAATATAGATAACTCGCTAAAGGAAACTACCTAAAAGCCATTTTAAACATCGAGTGGATAGATGACAGTGTATCTTAACCTTCCAGACCGTTAGTTCCTTCATAAATAAATTAGAAAAGAATAAGAATACCAACTCATATGTACATTTCCTTTTTGCTGTATCTTGTCTGCTGGACACTTTTTCAGATTTCTCCAGAAGATCATGGTAACTTCATTTTGCTTCGTGCAAGGATATGTATGTGAGGATGTTATTTGCTGTCCAGTCATCACAGGGGACTCTGTGCCTTTTTGACACTAACATTCTTGGGATCATTTCTCGTTCCTGCTTCATTGGTGCTCTCCCCTCTGTGGTTCCCCTGAGACGCAGAATAGCTGAATGCTTAAGCCCGGTAACAACACTTGTTCTATATTCATCCTCAGACTTCTTCCTTCGTTGCTACACTCGAGTAATGCTAAACCTGCATTTACTTTTCCTCATCTTTATTTATCTTTCCCAAGATTTTACAGCAAAGTTTCTTTCTGTTTTCTGCTACCTCTAGCCTCCAACTCTCACGTTGGCCACCACAGAACTGAAAACTGAACGCAAAAACTTCAATTGGAGCAGACATGCTGAAGACGCTGCCCAGCCTTGTTGAAATAAATTGGTATGGACCAGAACTTTGTGTAAGAGAAAAAGCACAGTTTTATAAGGTTTCCTGTATTCAACTTAACTGGGATAAGCGATTGTACACTCTTGTGGTCCAGTGGGCTCACATGCCATCCGCAGGCTTGGGGTGCGGTCTTTGAGGAACGCCTGTTTTATAAACTCAACAAATGCAGGAAACACCAGCCAGTGTCCACTCTCCTTGTCACTGGAGCCCTCTGTCTTACATTTCTTCTTACCCTTTATAGGAAAAAAAAATTGAATCTACTTTCCTAGAGCAATTATCTTACCTATCAGTTAACTTTAAACTTACATATCATTTTTCAGACCATTTTCGCAATGACAATTTGATACTGACTCAGTAAAATTAGTGACAAAAATTATTTCACATTATGGTTCAAATGTAGTAGTCAATGTTCAGTGTCAAGACCGTATTCAACCCAATTCTGAAGGCTAAGAGCAAACATTCCTCTCAAGGGGAATTGTCTCCTCTGATAAACCTGAGCTGTGTCCACAGTTCACACCTGAAGGTCAGGTAAGGGCAACTTGGGCTTTATTACTTCAGTTTGACTGAATTTTGAAAATTAATCAAATTATCATCTCTCTAAATTTATATCACATATTATGTATTTACACATTCACACTTACCTATATGAATAATTACAAGTGCATTTTTTCTTAAAGTAACCAAATTTTCACCAAAAAAACTCCTTTAGATAATTAAATTGAGGATGGTTTTTCACATTACAAACTATTTTGTTCAGGCTTTAGAGAAGAAGCAAATCAAGGATCTTTCAAATTTCCACCATGCATTAGAAATCAGTCATGTATAATGTAGCGATCTAATATTAGATAGCAAAGGGTCTTATATAAGGATTGAAAAAAAGTTAGCAAGGAAACAATTTTATGTGAATGTGAGGGGGTTGGAAATATTTTTGAAAGACTGTTTCTCATCGTTGCATGGATAGTAAAAGTAACTGCCAAAATGTGGGCAAAACGAGAGAATTATGCAATGGGAGGAAAGAAAGCAAAACATGTAGCACAATTTCGACTCTATTGTTATCAGGTTTTGTTTTTGAATTAATAATAAAATTGAGCAGGTGGAATGAGTCAGTTGATGACTCAGGAAGGCTCATAGGAAACTCAAAACTGTTAAGCAAAAAACTTCTTCCTCATCATGAATTTCAGTTTCTTTAAATGGTTTTCAACAGAAAATTTAATCTGGAAGAAGATCTGCACATTGGGGTTAGCAGCAAGTCTGTACCCCCACCTACCTCTGACCTTAAGCTTTTATGAAATGATGGATTGCCAGGACAGAGCAATCACATAATGTCTTTAAAATTTAGGAAAATAAATGAAACAGATGTTTTACAGGTGTAGTTTAGAGGGTCCATGAGAAGGGGGTGGTAGTAGCGGTGCTAGGGATATAATTGACGAAATGGCCTCTTCTGGGTCTTTAAAATAAAAAGGGTAGCACCTTTAGTGAGGTCTTGACTCTGACCAATACCCTGGACGTGGTTTAAATCATCTCCCTGCTAGAATCTCTCTCCATGTTTCCAGAAGGCTATTACAGCAGTTATCTTCCTAAATCGCCATGGAAACCAGGATGTTCTCCTGACTAAAATCATGCAGTAGCCTTCCCTAGGCCACCCCATGACCCTCTTGTATTGAACTTCTGTCAACTTCTTTCAGGTTCTTCCAAACCTCTGTATCCTGGTACATGGCTGTCCTTCTGTCAGAGACATTTTTCTTTTTTTCCTCACTTGTGCACACTCTCAAATATTGCCACCTCCTCGAGCACTCCTTGATCTCATATCATGTACGTTGTCCATTATACCTTCTCTCTGTTCTCATAGTATTTCATACCTCCTTGAACTAACACTTCTTAGTATTCTGTCCTTACTAACATGTCTTCTGCAATACCAACACATTCCAGAAACTGTAGACTGAACCCTTCATATTTGGTGACCTCAGTAGTCCCATAGTAAATAATATTTCCTACTAGGTCAGGGATATCCATACTAACAGAATGAGTATCCGTTTTACTGTTTGATGAAAGACCTGAGCATTCTTGACTGAATCTTTTTTTGAGTTTTCTTGGACCTCTGGTGCGTCTCCTGCATGAAGAAGCCACCCCATCACCTCTCGTTCTGCCTCTCATGGAGACACTGCCATTGTTTAGTAAGCTGTGTCCCAAGCCCTGAATCTCAGAGCCCTCTCATGTCTGCATTTATCTTAAGTTGCACATGTCAGAGGACTCTATGTTCCTAACAATGAAAATTGTGCCTTTTCCTCTTGGGGTTCAGCTTGGTTCAGGCTGAGAAGCAGATAGCTGGTTTTTCATTCTTCAGTTTGCAAATCAACTCCTTTGCAGAGACTCAAGAGGGACCACCCACCAAGTGGTTCATCAAACTCAAACAAGGAATACACTTATTCCTCCTTCATCTCAGCTGGGAGAGCCTAGTACATTTACATTTTCTTTCATCACTTAGACCTTAGTCATCACTAACATTTGGTAGGTGCTTTCTAGGGTATTTCTGGAACTCTCCAAGAAGACTTTCAAGTACCCCCAAAATCTTCCTTCTGTCATTGGCCCTCCAGGTCACTGTCATTTGGCACCCAGTCCTGGTCTGTCTATCGTCATGCTGGTCACATTCTACCACCTTGTAGTGAAATTTCCTATGTTGGATCATGCATCTGGTATACTTAACTGAAAGCTTGGAGAGAACCTGTAAAATGTACAAGAAAATGAGAAACAAAAGTCTTAAAATTGGACACTAGAAATGGCTACCTCATAAGGGTCTCTTTGATCTTTAATGAACTCCTCTGAAATCCCCAGAAAATAAAAATCATGCACATTACATTATGTTTTTTGTTTTTTTTTTTTGTTTGTTTGTTTTTTTTTTTTTTTGCTATAGGGCATGTGCACTTGCCAGAGAATGAAATGAGAAATCACTTCCTGGCATAGAAGATCACACTGCAATCCCCTCTCAGGATTTTGGGCACATAGGTACATGAGCCTACCATGTTCTTCAAGCTGCTGGTCCAGGACTCTACACAGCTGGCTGTATGGGATCAAGCATGCCACTTGGATGGCCCTATTTTTTTTAAACATTATTATGATTTAGTTTTGTTGATATCTCAGCTCCTTATTTCAGGAAAAGATGTTTATTTTACTTTTGGCATAAAGGAAATTCCTAAAATATTTCCATTAAGAATATACAGATAATCTGCTCCAAATCCCAATCTCTTTCTAAGATATACTTTTAGTCATAACATTTTCAAAGCTTCCTGAGGTTATAAAACCATACTCAGCTTATTGTAGACAAGTCCCGTGACTAACTGTAATAATTGCCAGTATATCATGGATGCCATGACTGAAAAATGCCGGTCCAAAAAGAAGTCAGAGACTTCCTCTCCAGTTGTGGGTCACTTAACATTGGGGATATGTTCTGAGAAATGCATCCTTAGATGATTTTGTCATTGCGAGAATGTTATAGAGTATTCTGACATAAACCCAGATGATATAGCCTGCTACGTGACTAGGTTACATGGGGTATGGCCTGTATGCTCCTTATGGAACCACTCTCCTATGACAGAAATGTTGTTATGCAATGTCTAACTGTAATTAACATTGTACACACTTTGAAGGCAGGCTGAGCCATACATCTGGTACACTTAAAAGGGTAGAAGACAGAGAAGAAAGATCAAGAATAGTAGAATAATAGATGGTAAGGATGATATTATCTTTATTTACCAGTAGACATTTAGGTGCAAAATTTGTTAGTATTCCACTGTTTCTTTTCTGGAAAACTTAGCACCAGATGTATTTCAGAATTTAGCATTTTTCTGATTTTATAATTTATGTAACATTTCTAGTAGAGTGAGACGGCATACCATAATAAACTACCAATTTTGATATTTTGCAATTGTAAATCAAGGATTATGGCCAATGATATGAAAGCAGATGTATCCACAGCAGGTTTTAGAAATTATTCTCAGGAGTTAGGTGGCAAGCATCATCATTCTCTTCCTCTTTATCACTGTCTCTGTTTTGCCTCAGGGAGGATGGGGGCTGCCATCTTGGATTTTGAAGATGAAGCTTGAAGAACATGAGCTGAAAGAGACATGAATGCTGAAGGAGCCTAGGAAGCTTACCTCTGGACTTTATTTGCACTGGAGAGAAAACAATGCTCTACCGTGTTTAAGCTATCATTATTCATCTTTTTTTTTTTTCCTATTACATACAGCCAAACCTAACTTTAAATTATTTGGATGTGCTGGAGAAAGTCCTAAATTTGCAACTACTACACTGATATAATTAATCTATATTTCAATTTGTGTAAAGAAAGCCACATAAAAATACATTATACTATGTAATGTGAGGCTAATTAGATTTTTTTTCTTAACTTACTACAGGGTGTGTACATTTGTCAGAGAGAGAGACTGAAAGGGAGAGAGAAAGAGAGAGAGAAAGAGAAAGAAAGTGAAAAAGTACTCCCCTCCTCCCAAGGAGATGGCCATGCCTCAATCCCTTCTCTATTCTTTCAGGATTTGGGGCACACATATCTGGCACGCTTGTGTCCAGAGTGTTTTTCAAGCTGTCTTGTCAAGGACTTGAACTGAACTTGACATGCAAAGTTGGTCATATGGGATCCAGTCACCTCAAGCACTATGCCAGTGGTGGACCCTACTAATTAGATTTTATGTATGAAAATCCTACAACACAATCTAGAATAAGGTAGGTTGTTTATGGACTTGAATGAGTTCTTTTTACTTTCCTCATTTATCTTTGGTAAGTTCAATAAGTACTTTGGTTTTCTTCAGTATTTTGAATTCCCATAGCATTAGTGGTTTAGTAGGGACTGAAAGATGACTAAGTCATAGTAGACAGAGATAAATGATTATCTGAGGCTCTGATGCTATGATCAGAATGCTTGGGTCCCATCAAAATGTGTATGCTGAAACCTAATCACCAGTATGATGGTATTAGGAAACAGGGCCTTTGGGAGATGATTAGATCATGAGGGTGGCACCTTCGTGACTAGGAGTAGCGTCTTTACAAAAGTGGCTCTGCAGAGGCCTCACGTCTCTTCTACCAAGTGAAGACAGCCAGAAACCACCATCTATGAATCAGAAAGTGGGTTCTCATCAGAAACTGAATCTACTAGTGCCTTGATTTTAGACTTTTCAGTCCCTGAAACTGCGAGGAATAAATTGATAAACTACCCATTCTATGGTGTTTTATTTTATCAGCCAGAACAAATCAAAACACCAATGTAATATAAAGAAGGTTATGATGATAATAAAAATAAAAAAAGTGAAAAAACAAAACAAAACAAAACAAAACACCTGATGACATTTACTAAAATATTAGGCCATTGGAAAGTTCATGATGCATTTTTCTGTTTTTTTTTTTTCTATGCAAAAATACATCATGACTTTTCCAATGTCCCAGTAGAAAATGAAAAGTGATTCTAAAAATATTGGTTTCTTCTTCTTGTTCATTTACGGCTTGATTCTTCCTGTACATCATCTGTACTCAGATGGCAAATCAGAATGTTCTGTGTGTCTGAACTCTGGTTCCTGTGGAGTAAAGGCTGATCACTCAGAACAATTCTTTCCATGCTGGCTTGTGGGAATCTCTTTGAATTTGTTGGAAGTTCAAGGGTCGCAGTGCCTGGGATAGCAGGACTCTGTGTGGCCCTGAGTCGCGATATGCTGTGCTGGCAGTGGACCATTAGTCTTGTTGAAGTTCATTGTATTTACATTATTAGCAAAATATTTTCCCTCTTGCAAAGGCCTCACTCCTCAATCTTACTTTATAATGAATGTATATGCTCTTTTTACAGGTTCCCCTGGCTAAGCATTCCGTCAGTATGTTGCTTTCATGAGATATGGGCTATCTGTGTATAATTAATTTTTGTCCACGGAACCGTGCCCTGAGTTTGGGCATCCCTTGTGCATTTATTTGCTTGTTGTCACTGTAGCTGGACGAGTACTCTCAATGCCTTGATGCAGAGGTTTTCAAACGATGCTCTCAGAACCCCCTAAGATCCCACAGAAGTATCTCATGCTTTGCCGAAAAGAACAAACTGATTCCTTATCCACCTGCCTGCTTGCTTTACTCACAGCAGATCAAATAGTATCTGTTTTATATATCGGAGTACCATGCACAGTTCTGTTTGAATAAAAGAACTCTGCTACTGAAAGATAAAATAAATTGAAAAGGTGTAGGGCAAATCCATCACTACTATTGGAAAAACGGCCTCCAATGTATGTCCCATTGAATATGGATAAATATTATCAACGTTGTAGAGCATTTGATGTACCACAGATTAATTTAATCAGTTTTTATATATTGTGGGTCAAAGCAGAGGAAATAGGTTATTGCTTCTTTTCTTAGCAGCAAAGCCACTTTGCAACACTTTATTTGTGAGTTTGGAATGCTAGGAAGGCTGGGAGATTTCAGGACAAAGAGATTTAGAAAGCACTGTTGACCTTACAGTGACCTAAAGAAACTGACTATGCATCCCACCATCTTAATGAATAGGATAAAACAAAGATTGAGGAAGAATTTGGCTCATGAAACTCTACTTTAAATTAGCTAAGTATAAATATAGAATTGTTCTTCCCTTTCTGAAGGATACCAGATGGAGGAAGCATACCAGTATGGATGTTTTGAACACATCTGTGTTATCTCAATTTTAGCTAGTGAATGAGTTGATAGCAGGGATAAAAGAAAATGTAATAATAATCTTTAAGTTCAAATTCTAACCAGTTCTCTGGCCATAATAAGAATTAAGTCCTACAAAATCTTGGAGCACCACCTACATCGTTAGGAGGGATAAGAGGGCCATGGGAGCTTAAGATATTCTAATTCTGGTAAGCTGTTTCAGTTAACCTCAGTGGGCTGAAGGTCACTTTCTGGTCCAGTCACAGTCAATGGTACCATTTTTCAGGGACAAGTTCCCTAAGCTCTGCATTATATGTCAACCATCAGTTTTGATTGAAGAACCTACTGCAATAATGGGACCCTTTCAGGTATTTGGCAACAAGGTTCTTACCTACAAAGAGAGAAGAGAGGACACTGATAAGGAATGATGTGCTCTTACTGTCTCTCAGGAATGAGTTTTTCTCCAAGTTATCCATGCTCTCACCCATTCTTTATTTATCTATTCATTAAACAGATATTTTTGAACCAATACCAGGCAGTGTTCCAGGAACGGATGTTACAGTAGGGGGAAAAAAAAAGAAGACAAATATACCTGTCTTCATGGAGCATACATGTGAGTGGAGAATGACAATAAACAAAAATACATAAAAATACCTTAAAATACATTTATAAATTTTAAATTATTTTTTTAAGTGTCTATAAGAAAGAGAAAAGTAAAGCAGAGAAAGAGAAAAAGTGTGGTGGGGACTGGTTGCAATTTAAAAGCATTATTGAGGAATATTCTCAATGAGCGAATATCTTTTAAACAAAGATTTTAAAGGGTAGAGGGGCCAGCTGCTAGACATGGTTTGGAGCAGGGAAGAAAATAAATACACAGCTCCTGAGGCTGGAATGTGAAACCTGGCTGGAACAGAGTGGGGAAGGGTAAAGAAAAGAGACCAAGAGTTCTTCTTTTGCAGCTCTAGCCTGCAGACCAGAAACCAGATCCCACATAGCTGACTATGGCTCGAATCCTGACCCCAGTGGCTTAGAAAAACTTGCTGAGTGCATGCATGCATGCCCCAAATCTTGATGAGATGGAGAGCAGGAGAAAAAAGGATTGTAGTACGACCATACCCCACTGAGGGAGTGCTTTCTCCTTCTCTCTATCTGGTTAGTGCACATGCTATCTGGCAATTTAAAAAAAAAAGATAACAAAAAAGAGAAAATAATGAGAGAAGTGGTTCATACTAAGGTTCATGTTTATATCTACGAGGAGACTCGAAGGGAAAATGTCATGTGTGGGTACCACATTGGGTACCCTTGATCTTCTCTTCCTTTTTCTTGGTTTTGAAAGTGAATTTGAGAAATCTCTGAGTACCTTGGCCTTTCTTTGTTCCCACATCCTCTCCTCTGCTATGCCTCCTCCTTGTGTTTCTGATGAAAGTTCTAGTCCTTCTGACAGGAGCTGGCTCCATGCATGCTGCACAGATAGGCATTTATTTCTGCTTCAGTTCTTTGCCTACCAAAACCTCAGCAGAGCTTTAGGCCTGATAGAGGATAGAGGTTCTCTGGGAGCCCCTATCCAACGAGGTGTGTATGGCCAAACACACCTCTCTGCACAGAGCAGGGTAAAGAGACTGCAGCAACTTTCTGAAGAAAATACTGATAATTCTAGAATATTTACGTGATTCTTGGACTCAGAAAATAGTCTTCCATGTTGGAAAAAGAAAAAAAAAAAACAAAAAACAATCATTCTTCTTAAACGGGGTAACATATCTGGAATATATCGTTCCCAAAATAAGATCCTCCAATTTGGAAAAATCTAGCTGAAATAAATGAAAATAACAGATGGAAGAGAAATAACAGAAGCTATCCAAAGAACAGCAAGAGATATGAAGTGGGGAGTCATCTGTCTAGAAAATGGCACTCGGTTGTACTTTTGAAATTAGAGGTACATTGGCATCTGAAGAGATTGCAATTTTTCTCTTGACAGTTCCCCTTTACACATTATGTCCTTTCCGGGCCAAGGTGAGCGCATAAGAGGTATAGTTTTCTTTTCTATTCCTGCTTCTCCCATTTGTGCAATTTCCATCTGTTCAAAGGTGTTAAGATCAACTGTTCTGGTCTCCTGGATAAAGGTTTGGGCTCTTGGCAGAGTGCTGGATAAATACAGTCATGCTATTAGCATGGGGATGTTTAGCAACAGATTATTTATGTTCTTCAAGGCCTGTCTGAGTGCAAACGTGGGCAACTTGGCCCCTGGGCATGTGACTGAGCATGCACGACAGCAGGGCTGGGCCTCTGCGCCTCCCTGCAGCCCTGGCTCGCCTCCCAGAGGGTGCTTCCCAGCGGTCCAGCTTTGAAGGACGCAGTTTTGTTACTTCACTGACAGTGGAGGCTCTTTGGTTGCATAATTCACTGCTCCATTCCCATATGAGAGTTTTGTAAACTGTGAGACTTGGGCTTGTCACTGCTTTCCTGTGTGACCTCCCTGTTTTCTGGCCTCCTCTTGGTAGTTCTCAAGAGCTCCCAGAGGGGCCTATCCACTGTCGGTCAGCTAGGACAGTGTGGCCTTGCTAGCACAGTGCATCACACTCTGTTCAGGGGCTGATATATGTCTTGGGTTGCTCCAAGGTGTTTTTGCAGAGAAAGTGATGGAAGCTTTGTTCAAATGATTTGCTTTGCTTTGTGTTCCTTTCTGTCTCTTTTGCCACTCTGTTAGTCTAGTACAGTTCACTTAGTCTCTCACCTTGCTGAGCTGGCCCTGAGTTTCTGATGTTTTGTCTCTCTCTACACTGATCAATTGTCCACTATCCACTTTGACCAACTCTTTGCATCCCTCCAGACTGAAGTGCTCTGGGAGACATCTGCCAATCTAGACTGAGGGCACTTCTGGCCCCGTCTAATCATGTATAATGTTTCTGTAGAAGGAGAGAGAGGTACACAAACACAGTGAGGGATAGAGGAGGGATAGGGGCCAGCATCTCCATAAGGACTTCCCTTCTATGCTCTCTAGATTGAGAATGTCCTGGAGAAGTTGCATCTGTCAGTCTGGAGGAGGAGAATTTGCAGGTAAATATCCTCTGTGTCCTTTATAAAGGTTCTGAGAAGACAGGGTGAGAGGAACCAGGTGAAGCTGAGGCTTACATCACCATTTACTTCTGATTCATTGCACTCTTTACAAGTGGGCACTTAGTATCTTCAGAAATGTTTCACAGTGGAGCAATGTGGTATGCCTTAGAAGTTTCAATGTAAACCATTCCAGAGTGAGAACTGGGAAGGCCTAAAGTACCACATACCAGACCTTCTAGTTTTTTCTTCATGACTTCTTTTCACATTTTCATAAAGTTTTGCAGGAAGCACTTAGGGGTGTGTACCAGTTCCCTGGAATCAAAGGAGGAGGGCCTGAGGTCCACGTTCACAAGCTTGTGACTGAGGCAGCAAGCCCCTTTCCCAGCTCTCTGCAGGACTCCTGCTCTTTTTGCCTACTCCTCACTGTCATGGAAAAACAGGAGTGGCTGTGAAGTGAGAAGGTCAGGAGAGAGGAGCTGTTGCCAGAGCAAACTGGAGCAGGAAGTGCAGCACAGTGCGTGGGAGTAGAGTAGAACGAGAGGCGTAGTTGACTCCCCACTGGAAATACCCAAGCAGGGAAGCTCTCTTAGTGAGAGTCTGGCTTCTGGTGCAAATGTTAGGTCAAAGTGCTACATCTGGCTGCCATTGAGGCCTCCCAGGTTGTTGCTTTGCCTTCCCCCTCCAGCTGCTAGGGAAGAATGTTCTTCCCTGGGAATCTGTTTCTTTGAGGTACAGCATCAACCTGTGCTTTCTGGGGCAACATAAACCCAATAACGACAAGAGGGGTAGAGATCAAATCTTTTTTTGAAACTAAATGAGAAAGATTTCTGCATAAAATCGATATCATTCACTATGACAAAAATCCTCTTTAGCTTGAAGCCATTGCCTTATTTTGCACATCAATTTTTGTCTTAACTGTTGCAGCAGTTTGAATGTGTGCCCCCAAATCTATGCGTGGGAATTTGATTGTATCGTGAAGGTGGTGAGATGAGAGCTAATCTGATTATGATGTTGAAAAGTGAGACCTTTAAGAAAGGATTGGGCATCAGGATGGGGTCCCCATGGTTGAGTCCTGGTATTTTTTTTTATTTATTATCATCATAATCTTGTTTATATTACATTGAATTGCATATAACTTTACAGTGTATTACATTGCTTTTTCAAAAGGGAATGCCATGCATGTCAGTCAATACCAAGACATTAAAATCTCCACTTCACCATTCAATATCTATTCATTGTTTTTCCCGTTCATTATTATTATTATTCCAATTATTTTTTAACCAGTCAATCACTATTTCTCGTTTTGCTTGTAAAAAGATTTTACCCATCATGAAATACTTCTCAGACCAATCCAGCTGACTATACTATACACGTCGTCATCAATAGGTAATAAACCATATCTGTGTCCCACAAATGTCATGCCTCTCTATCTGTTCTCTTGCTATCTTTCTCTATCCTCTTCTCTTCACCCCCACATTCCATACTGTCTTATTCTCCTTAAGTATTTTCACTGCTTTTATGTCCTCCAATATTTCACTCTTTACCACAGAATGCGGATAGTTGGTATATTTTAAAGTGGATACATACAATATTTTTGTCTCATAACCGGCCCCGTCTAATCATGTATAATGTTTCTGTAGAAGGAGAGAGAGGTACACAAACACAGTGAGGGATAGAGGAGGGATAGGGGCCAGCATCTCCATAAGGACTTCCCTTCTATGCTCTCTAGATTGAGAATGTCCTGGAGAAGTTGCATCTGTCAGTCTGGAGGAGGAGAATTTGCAGGTAAATATCCTCTGTGTCCTTTATAAAGGTTCTGAGAAGACAGGGTGAGAGGAACCAGGTGAAGCTGAGGCTTACATCACCATTTACTTCTGATTCATTGCACTCTTTACAAGTGGGCACTTAGTATCTTCAGAAATGTTTCACAGTGGAGCAATGTGGTATGCCTTAGAAGTTTCAATGTAAACCATTCCAGAGTGAGAACTGGGAAGGCCTAAAGTACCACATACCAGACCTTCTAGTTTTTTCTTCATGACTTCTTTTCACATTTTCATAAAGTTTTGCAGGAAGCACTTAGGGGTGTGTACCAGTTCCCTGGAATCAAAGGAGGAGGGCCTGAGGTCCACGTTCACAAGCTTGTGACTGAGGCAGCAAGCCCCTTTCCCAGCTCTCTGCAGGACTCCTGCTCTTTTTGCCTACTCCTCACTGTCATGGAAAAACAGGAGTGGCTGTGAAGTGAGAAGGTCAGGAGAGAGGAGCTGTTGCCAGAGCAAACTGGAGCAGGAAGTGCAGCACAGTGCGTGGGAGTAGAGTAGAACGAGAGGCGTAGTTGACTCCCCACTGGAAATACCCAAGCAGGGAAGCTCTCTTAGTGAGAGTCTGGCTTCTGGTGCAAATGTTAGGTCAAAGTGCTACATCTGGCTGCCATTGAGGCCTCCCAGGTTGTTGCTTTGCCTTCCCCCTCCAGCTGCTAGGGAAGAATGTTCTTCCCTGGGAATCTGTTTCTTTGAGGTACAGCATCAACCTGTGCTTTCTGGGGCAACATAAACCCAATAACGACAAGAGGGGTAGAGATCAAATCTTTTTTTGAAACTAAATGAGAAAGATTTCTGCATAAAATCGATATCATTCACTATGACAAAAATCCTCTTTAGCTTGAAGCCATTGCCTTATTTTGCACATCAATTTTTGTCTTAACTGTTGCAGCAGTTTGAATGTGTGCCCCCAAATCTATGCGTGGGAATTTGATTGTATCGTGAAGGTGGTGAGATGAGAGCTAATCTGATTATGATGTTGAAAAGTGAGACCTTTAAGAAAGGATTGGGCATCAGGATGGGGTCCCCATGGTTGAGTCCTGGTATTTTTTTTTATTTATTATCATCATAATCTTGTTTATATTACATTGAATTGCATATAACTTTACAGTGTATTACATTGCTTTTTCAAAAGGGAATGCCATGCATGTCAGTCAATACCAAGACATTAAAATCTCCACTTCACCATTCAATATCTATTCATTGTTTTTCCCGTTCATTATTATTATTATTCCAATTATTTTTTAACCAGTCAATCACTATTTCTCGTTTTGCTTGTAAAAAGATTTTACCCATCATGAAATACTTCTCAGACCAATCCAGCTGACTATACTATACACGTCGTCATCAATAGGTAATAAACCATATCTGTGTCCCACAAATGTCATGCCTCTCTATCTGTTCTCTTGCTATCTTTCTCTATCCTCTTCTCTTCACCCCCACATTCCATACTGTCTTATTCTCCTTAAGTATTTTCACTGCTTTTATGTCCTCCAATATTTCACTCTTTACCACAGAATGCGGATAGTTGGTATATTTTAAAGTGGATACATACAATATTTTTGTCTCATAACCTGGCTTACTTCACTCAGCAATAGATCCTCCATATCTGACCACTTAGTCCTGGTGGGTTTGTAAGAGAGATGGACAGACAAGTGCTCTGCTCTGTTCCAGCTCCTGTTTTCCACGTGCTCCACCAACAAAAAAACCCTCAGAAGATGTGGCTCCTGGATCTCAGACCTCCAAACCATGAGCTGTATATATCTTAATTTTTATAGATTACCCACGCTCAGGCATTTCTGTTAATAGCAACACAACAGACTAGAGCAATCACCTAGAATGTCTGATACCATTGGACTGTTACTTCCCTCCAGTATTGGGCCCCAAGTTTATTTCTGATTAGCTCTATACATTAGAGGCCATATTCCTCTCAGGTTGATCTATGGGCGCAGGTCCTCATGCTAGACTTTTCTTTTTGGTGAGGTTTTTGCTATAGGGCATCCCTAGGGGATGGCCATGCTGCAATCTCTTCTCTTCCATTCTCCTTTCAGGATCTTGGGCACACATGCACATGGCACGCACATACACATACCCAGCATGAGTTTAAGCCATTGGGTCTAGGACTCGAACTCTGGTCGACTACAAGGGAGTCCAGCAACATAGCCATTACATCAACTGCTGGTCCCTCATGCTAGACTTTTCTAAGAGTTACATTCCCACAAAGCCTCTTACTTCCAGTCAGAGTCTCATGCTCCTTAATTCTTGTATCTCTACTTTTGCAATGACCATTTTATTGAAACTTCTCTGGTAGTGGTCACCACCACAAGCCATCTCAGTGCTTACATGCTTAACTCCCTGTAACATTGTCACTTTCCCTTAAAACTCCCATTCCTTATCATCTATGATCCCATACAGAATTGATTCCATTTCTATTGTTTTAAAAAGCATTTCTGTTCCTACCTCCTGCCTTAGAAAGTCAACTATCTTTTGTTTTCTCTTCTGTTTTGTTCTCACCCTTTTGCCAATTTCATGCACACTTAAGTTCTCTCTTCCACCCTGCCTGCTTGATAATTATCTTTAATAGATTGTCTTACAAGTGACTTAAACTCACTATTTCTAGTTGAATTTGTTTACTTTTCTTCCCAACCTATCACCCCTCTTTCTAAGGTACTCAGGGCCATCATTGATTATATCTTCAATCCATTCTCTTTACATCCCAGTTCCATTTTCATTACCCTGCTTCAACATGTGCTAACTCTTGTCCAGATGACTGTAGCAAACCAGCTGCCCTTCTTTCCTGTATGTCCTGCCCTTTCTCAGGCATCATCTCAGTTTATACACTACAGATAAGTCTTCCAGAATAATAGTCCTGATTATCCCACTCTTTCTGCTCAGCAAGCTTCAACAGTGGCTTTTCATTAGTGTCCAAGTCTAAAAATTTTCCTTAGCTCTTAATGCCCTCAACAATTTTATTCTGGTCTACTTTTTCAGTGGAATTTTCTACCACTAAGCTAAAAACTAAACCATGTGATGTTTCTTTTCTATGCTTTTTATTTCTCTCCCATCTTTATTCATTCTATTCTCTTTGTATTTTCCCAATATTTTGTTTCCCAGTTGTACCTCTTCTTTAAGAATTCTTCTCTTTAATCATTCTCCAATTCAAACTTTCATTGTGAAACATGCACTGTGGTTTATATGGACATTATCATTTTGACATTATCATTCTTCAACTTATCTTTTTTTTTTTTTTGGAGAGGTTTTTGCTATAGGATGCATGTGCTTGCCAAACAGACAGAGAGAAACAGAGAGACAGAAAGTGAGAAATCACCCCCAAGGGAGGATGACCACGCCGCAATCCCTTCTCCTCCATTCTCCTCTTGGGATCTTGGGCACGCACGCATATGCGCCCCGTGTGAGTTTTAAGTCACTGGGTCTGGGATGTGAACCGCGGTTGACTACATGAGAGTCCAGTGACATAGCCATTATGCTGACTGCTGGTCTCTTCAACTTATCTTAAAACAATGAGGTCAGAGACCAGCAGTTGGTGTAATGGCTACGTCACTGTACTCCCATGTAGTCGAACACTGTTCGTGTCCCAGACCCAGTGACTTAAACTCATGCCAGGCACGTTTGTGCATGTCCAAGGTCCCGAGAGGATGGAGGAGAAAGGATTGCAGCATGGCCATCTCCCCTGGGGGGTGATTTCGCACTTTCTGCCTCTCTGTCTCTCTGTCTTTCTGGTGAGCGCACACGCCCTATAGCAAAATCTCTCAAAATCAACAACAACAACAAAACAATGAAGTCAAGTCAACTCTTCTACAAACTCCTAAAAAGTTCAGAAACTTGTTTTAGATATTTAAAAAATTTCTTCCAACATGTAGCAAGCATCATGCCTTGCATAGTAGGTGCTCTATTTGTTGGAAAAATGGAATTCATCTTGACTTATCTTACCATACTTGGTTAACAATTAAAACTACCTTCATCTGCCTCTTTCTCACTCCTCCTCCTGCCCCATTTATATATAAAACACAGACTGCCACCATATGGTGCTTTTCTAATCACATTCTTGTAGGAGAGGAAGAGACATATTATTACAGACTACTGATCCTTAAGCTGTATAAAATGACAAGTCTAACTTAAGAGCAGATAGTTGTTTGAAAGTTTTATAGCTTCCATTTTATTATGTTTGGCTTTTTAACCTCCTTAACAGTAAATTGAATGAGGGACCTATATCTAAAGATTGCATTAATTAAACCTTACAGAGGTTTTATTGATAATTTGAGACAATCTGTAACAAACAGGCAAATCAAAAGCCAATGGTGGACAGGTAGATATGATTCCTCTTTACTTTCCTAAAACCAATGTCATTGTGACTGAAAAACAAACAAACAAACAAAAAACAACTATCAATTGGTTGACAAACAAAGAATAAAAAAAATAGGAGAAGCCAAGGGACAAGTAATTTTAAAAATGAGCATAATGACAGACCCTGGCCACGGTGAAGTAAGCCCACTCTCTCTTACCTATCTCAATGGTTAAAACTTCAGTCCTCTGAAAAAGATATGTAAAAGGCAGCTACTTGAAGACTCATGCAAGTAACAGGTAAGAGGTAGATACAGAAAGAAGGTCAAAATCTGAGCCATAGTCGTCTCAGTTTGGGCTGCTATAATTGAATACTATAGATGGGGTGATTTAAACAAGAACCATTTATTTCTTATAATTTTGAAAGCTGCAAAGTCCAAGATCAAGGCACCTACAGCTTCGTGTTTAGTGAGAGAGTACTTTTTTGCTTAAAGATGACTACTTTCCTCTTGTATTTTCACATGGCAGACACACATACACACAAACGCACATACACATGCACATCTAGAAAGAGGGGTGGGGGGGAGAGAGAGAAGTAAGCTCCCACTTCTCCTATTAGGGCACTAACCCCATTTATGAGGGCTCCACCTCATTACCTGATTGCCTCCCAAAGGCCCCACCTCTTAATACCAGCATAAGGGTTAGAATTTAAACATATGGATTCTTTTCGTTGTTTTTGTTTTTGTTTTTGGAAAGGTTCCTGCTATAAGGCACTTGCGCTTGCCAGACAGACAGAGAGAGACAGAGAAACAGAAAGCGAGAAATCACCACCCCCCAGGGGGAATGGACACGCCACAATCCCTTCTCCTCCATTCTCCTCTCAGGATCTTGGGCACGCACGCACACGCACCCGGCATGAGTTTTAAGCCACCGGGTCCGGGATGTGAACCACGGTCGACTACATGGGAGTCCAGTGACATAGCCATTACGCTAACTGCTGGTCCCTAAACATATGAATTTTGAGGAGACACATTGAGTCTATAATAAGTCAGTACTGGTGGAGTTCTCTTTTCTCCCCTCCTCTGTATCTCAGCTTTGATTCATGGAGGCCAATGCTTCTGAGTGGTGCCACTCACAAGGACAGCAATACTCAAAAGAAGGCCATCTTTCTATTCAGAAGAACAGTAAAAGAGGTCTCTGAGAGTCAGAGAATGTGGGTTGAAATGGTTGCTGTTTCTCTTTTTTCTTTCTTGGCCATACCTGAGGTCAGTCTAGTCATGATGTTGTACTCCATAGATCTGGCTATGGGGGTGCAGCTGGATCCCAGAGAGCGATCACTAGTTGGCATGGTCAGAGGGAAGAGAACTAGGGCACCAGTGGTCTGTGTGTGGGGGGATCCTTTATTTGTTTTCTCTCTTGTACTCTTACCCTTTCATCTGCAGGGACTCCACTGCTCAGAAAAGTGCAACGTGTGGCCTAAACTCCTGAGAGAAACTCTTCTTTATGCCCAGAAGAACTGGACAAAGGGACCTTAAGGTGTCACAAAGAGTGGGAGGGATCCTTGAGGGGAGACATCTAGAGAAGACTTTATTCTAACTATGTGGGACATTTGCAAAGAAGCACACAGCACAGGCTTTGAAAATGGAACTGACATTAGAACTGTCACCCACAGAAGATGAGACAGAACCTGAGGTCTGAACTTCATTAGATTGATTGCTGAATCTATCTGAACAAAAATCAGCACCCTCCAGAAAATATTAACAGGGCACAGTATCTCACAGTGTTATATTTAATATGTCCATGGTAAAAGGCCAAAATCATTCAACATATGAAGAACCAGGAAAATGTGATGAATTCTCAAGGGAAAAGACAATAAAATGGACCCAAGCCTGAGAAGAATCAGATGATCAAATTATCAATTAAAGATTTCAAAGTAGCTCTTATGACTGCACACTCTTGAAATGAGTGGAGAGATAGATGTTCTCAACAAAAAAGAAAAAAGACTAAAAGATAACTAAAGGAAACTTTTAGAATTAAAATATATAATATCTATCTGAAATTTAAAAATATTATCTGGCCTTGACAGAATTATAGTGATGTCAGAAAAACAATCAGAACAGAGGGGAAAATAAAAGAGATTAAAACCAAGCAAAACAGGGACTAGCAAATGGGGTAATGGTTACGTTGCTGGACTCCGGCATAGTCGAACATGGTTTGAGTCCTGGACCCAGTGGTTTAAAACTCACACTGAACACGTGTTGTGCATGCCCAAAATGCCAAGAGGAGACTGGAGGAGAACGGATTGCGTCATGGCTCTCCCCCTGGAGGGAAATTTCTTGCTTTCTGTCTCTCTGTTTCTCTCTGTCTCTCTGGCTATGTACTTACCCTATAGCAAAAATCTCAAAAAAAAAAAAAACCCACAAAAAACCAAAAAACAGCAACAACAAGAAAAAACAAGCAAAACAAAGGAACTGAACAAAGGCTCAGGGATATGTAAGAAAATATCAAAACCTCTAACATTTATGTCATTGAAGTCCCTGAAAGAAATGGAAAAGTCTGCAGGAAAGGTGTTAGAAACAAATGTGAAAAGGTCATATAAAAACAGATTTAACAAACTCAGTACATCCCAAACATGAGAAACTCAATAAAATATAGGCCCAAACACATCATAATAAAACTGCTGAATACCCAAAATAAGAAAATAATCTTGAAAGCAGGCAGAGGAAAAAGATACAGCACATATATAGAGAAATTTGATTTACTGGAGATTTAATGTCAGAAACCATGGAGGACAGAAGAGAGTAAAACATCATCTTCAAAATGGAACAGAAAGGACTTCCAGCCCTGCTGCTGCAATGTGGGCACTGCATTGTAAGTTCTGATGTGGTAAGGCCACTCTCAACAATTTTCATTTCAGGTAACTGAACCCAAGCTCTGACTTGGTTTTTGGTAGCACAGATCTACCCATTAATTGAATCGTAAATAAGAAGTATGTATACTTACCAAACTAATAAAGAACGTAAGTGCAGCAAAAGGTTGTCTGTGGAGCAAATAACAAAATAAATATCTGAAGGTCATAAAAATAAAATGAGGAAATGAGAAAAGTAAGTTCACAGATGTCATGTATGACAGCTTGTGGACAAGGAGTAAAGTAAAATAGTCTCCCTAAAACCTGCTTACAAGAGCCATTTCTCAATAAAGAACCAATGAAAAAACTGAAATAGAATATTTATCAAGTAGTTTTAAGAGAAGCAACCAAAGGAAGCAATACATGTGACAGCAGAATTAACCTCAGACAAAATAAAAATTAAAGTGAAAACACAAAGCCAAAGAGGAGTTTTAATTTTGATAACAGACACAATTAACTATGAAAATGTTCTTTTAATAGCCATCTATCTAAACTAAATTAATCAACCAAAGTTTCTCAGAGGAACAAAGATAGATTGGTTGAAAGAGTGAAGAGTGTGGTGAGAGCCTTTGACACAATCTTTTAAGCTTGAGAAGATCATGGAGAAGAAAGAAATGATAGTATAGAAAAATGTGAATGATAGACTTAATGAGACTGAAATGATTATATATTGAGCTTAGAATACATATTCTTTTTGAGAGGTAAGTACACTTTCAAAACTAAGTTACAAAAAATTTAGAAAATGCATAGGTTATACACTCTGATCTTTATTTAAGGGGAAAACACAAAAGTAAATCTGTGTGGTCACTGAAAAATCTTATTGTGATGATTTGGAAAAATGCTCATAATATTATATTAAGCAAGCAAAACATTGTGCAATGTTATATGTCTTATTATCTAAATTTTTGAAATGTGCAGAATGCAATACTCCAGTTTTCACGGTGGCTTCCTTTTGAAGGTGAAATTAGAGAAGACATATCTTTCTTCTGTGTTTTATGGAGTTGCTACAGTTTGTAGGTATTGTATTTGGAACATGTGCAAAGTAATAATTAGTGATAAAAGCAGAAACCAAACTGAATGTACAGCATAAATCAATTTTATATGAGTGTGAGAATGTGTACATGTGTGTATATGACTTTACAGAGCCATGGATTTAAAAGAAATATGCTAAAATAGTAATAGCAGTCTTCTCAGAACTTAGGAAAAAATAAATATTAATAGCAAATAAAGCCTTCACTGGAAGTTTCCCTCTCAAAATGGCAAGTGGTTAATGCTATAGAACATCATTTCTTTACAAATATTCAACAGTATGAATTAAAATACATATATATGTATTATAGATATATACATATATATATCTGTATATGTGTGCTTGTGTGTGTGTGTGTATACACATATAAAAAGCAGAAACCAAACTGAATGTACAGCATAAATCAATTTTATATGAGTGTGAGAATGTGTACATGTGTGTATATGACTTTACAGAGCCATGGATTTAAAAGAAATATGCTAAAATAGTAATAGCAGTCTTCTCAGAACTTAGGAAAAAATAAATATTAATAGCAAATAAAGCCTTCACTGGAAGTTTCCCTCTCAAAATGGCAAGTGGTTAATGCTATAGAACATCATTTCTTTACAAATATTCAACAGTATGAATTAAAATACATATATATGTATTATAGATATATACATATATATATCTGTATATGTGTGCTTGTGTGTGTGTGTGTATACACATATATATGTGTGTGTATATATATACATATATATATTCCATTATAAATGTATATGTTTATATATATATTTATAATGGAATATAAAAAAGAAATAGCTGTGTTCAAAAAGTAGCAGAAAAAGTAACAGCAATTTCAGGTGCAGAGTCAGGTTGGCTTGTAGGTGTAGAAGCCATGGAAGACATGGTGGATGTCTTTATCTTCAGTGAGAAATAGATCTAAATGTGTTCCTATGAGACAAGTCACCTCAACCAAGTTTAGGGCTGGTGGGGCTTCTGGTGCCACCAGCCACTCCCATCCCACTGAGGAAGAGCAGAAACTAGGCAGGGTGGCACCTGTCTACTAGGACCTACTACCCAGACCTGTAGCCCTAGCAGCAGGGATGCCTCCAGACAGAGGCAGGACCTAATAGCCAAGGGACAAGGTGGGCAGCTGGGAAAACTGGATGTTGGGGCTAGGGCAGTCTCCAAATCACCCAGAAATGTCTACGAACTAGCTTAATTGGCAGGTGGGATGAGAAGAGGCAGGGAGATGTGATCAGAGAAGTTCCAGATGGGGAGTGAGGAATGAGTAATAACGGGGAGGGTGGGGAGGGGAAGAGATAGGAAAGAAGAGAGAATAGGAAAGAGAGAGAGCAAGAGAGGGAAAATGAGAATAACAGGAAACTTTCCACATGCCATTCCTAAACACATGAGGAAACCTCACAAAATGAGAATAAGCATTCACTCCAGGTCATTAGTTGCAACAGTAGTGGAGAGAAGTCCTGGAACAGCCTAGCCTCACTCCCTTTCATTATTCACTGGAACTCCTTAGGGAGTGACCTGATCTCTAAAATCTCACAGAACTCCAATCTGCTAATCTGGTTACTGGTCTCTTGAAGTGTTTGGTGCAGAAACTGTCTATACCCACACGTACACACACACATATACATACATATAAATAAACACACATACATACACACACAAAGATGGTTATCTTTATAAACACTAAGAGGTGTTCTACAATAAATAACAAAGGAAAAATGGACTTTATAGATTTAGGGGTCACATGCGTCAAGGGGGCATTGGTTCTAGTATGACAAGCTTGGTGATTTAAGGACCTTTAAACTCAGAGGACCGACTGGACACTGGTACAGGAGCACAGCTACACAAGGTGATGCTTCATTTGGAGTCTGTGTATCCACTTTCAGGGGACACCACATAACCACGCTCACTGTGGAGCCCACAGCTCGAGAGAGCTATGGCGCATTTCCAAGTGCCTCTGAGGGTGTCCCTCAACCATAGTGGGAGAGAGCTCCAACATCGTGGCCCTGCCTGCCTCCTGCACTCCCTTCTGTGGACCTCAGTCTCCTGCACCTGCCACTCCCCACAGCCTCGCCCACCGCCCTCATCACTGATGGTGTTTGCGGTAGCACTGGTGTTGACAGTGCATGCTTTCTGTTGGCAACAACTTCTTTCAGGAGCTCACGTCCCAGCACCTGGTTGGGAAGAGAGTTAGAGGGATTCCCCTCCTGAGCTGTCTTCCTAAGCTTTTATTCAAAATGCAGACTCTTAGCTGGCTTTCTCAAACTAGAGGGCCTGCCCCCTCATACCTCAGGAAACCTTCTAGGTACTTGGTTAGGATAAGCTTTCCCCTCCTCCTTGATGGGGGGCCTTAACCTATGCATAAGCAGACCTGATTACAGTCCCAGAGGGTCTTTGGTAGAATTCCCTATATGAACAGAAACTTGCAGGATTCCATGGCCTGACTTCTTATCACAGAGTGAGTGTCAAGACCTTTGATACATTACACAGAGGAGGTAGTACAGCTGCTCAGTGAGGACAGAGGAAGGAAATAGCAAAGGTCTGTCTGTGGCAATAAGAATTCCAAATAGACTGCAAAGGTTTTCTACTGTTGACAATCCCAGTGAGAGAGAGATTTTTTAAAGTTTTGAAAATTTACTTTTTTATTCATCATAGAGAGCATGTATGTTAGAGAGAGAGAAAGGGAGAGAAATTCCTCCACAGGGACTCATTAGCCCGATCTCCTTTGTGCAGGTCCCAGCTCCTCAAGATTCTGGGCATGCATCCACAAGCCTAACATATTTTTTGGACAAGCTCAGGGGTCTGAACCTGTGGTTGGCCATGTGGTTTCTAGCACTGCAGTTCAGTTTGCTACCAACTCCACCACCAAGCTGAGCTGAGAGATTTTGTTTTGTTTTTAAGCAATGATCATGTGTTAGGCAGAGGAGATGGAGACCCGGACACCTCGGAAACAATGACAAAGGGCTTCTAATTAATGGTCGGTTATAGTTTCTCTAAAGCAGGACATCAGCCGCCTTACTGCTGACATTTGGGGCCAGGTGATTCTGTGGTGTGGCTATCCTGAATGTTCAGGGTGTTAAGCAGCACCCCCAGGCTCTACCCACTATGTGCCACTAGCAGCCCCTTTGAGTTATGACAACTGAAAATGTCTTCAGACATTGCTATATATCCCTTGGGGGTGGAGATGAAGGAGGGGGCAGAATTGCCCAAGATTCAAAACCAGGAATCAAATAATGGATTAAGATTGCTGAACCCTAATTTTTTTATTTGATATGGTGTTAGGGGAGAAATAATTCTCTTTATAATGGTTTTATATTGAGCTGATCACTTAATGGGGAAAAGAAAATGGAGAGGAGGTGGTCACCTGGCAGAACCCCACAGTTATAATCCTGACAGGCGGAGTAGAGTCTGCCCCTAAATTAAGAGGATGGAACAAGGGCTGCAGTCGCTCACTGGGGACGGAAAAGCAGCCCGTAGTGATCAATCGCATCCAATGTAGCATTAAGGCCCAAGAAGGCAAGCCGTGAAAACAAGTCCTAACTGGCATAAAATAAAAGGGTTTTAACCACATGGAGCAAATCAGTCTCTGGGCTGTGCCAAGAAGGAGTCTGGAAGGGACACAATTATGGAGATTACGACTAGAGAGATGATTAGAGACTTGGGGAATTCTTTTTTTCAGGGACTTGCTAAGGAAATGGGACTCTAATTAGAAAGGGAAGCAGGCCCTTTCTCTCTTGCTCTCTCTACCTCTTTTAGGTGAACTAAAAGGCTTCAGTAAATACATAACAAGAACCCACGAAACTTCCAGATCAGTGGAAAAATGTTCTAACTTCAAAAATCACTAATGAATACGTCCTAAAGCAAAGTAAAACTGCATTTGAAAATCAGTCTCCTAGATACCTGTCAAGTCGGTAGCTTCAGGATTTTTCCGTATGTCCTAAAGCAGCAGTTGACAAGCTATTGAAATGAAAATTCAGAATAAAATTAGGGCAGCCCATTAGCCCAAACAGGGGGAAACAGGGTAAGAGACTTAAAAGATTTGTAGACTGAGATTTTTTTGTGTGTGGTTGATATTCTTACTTTGAGAAGTGCGGAAAGTAATTTTTGCCTTTTGGGGTGTGTGTGTGTGTGGGGGGATAAACCCAAACTGAGATCTGAGGTTTTTATAGTTTGGCAAATTTTAGAGATATGAAAGCAGAATTTTTGGCACTCAGGGATTGAGAGGCAAATGACATCATATGGCTTAAGGGAAATAGAGAGCTAAAAAAGAACATTTGAAAAATTTCAGAAGCTGGCTGCCACTGAAATCATTTTGAATTTTTTTCCAGTGAATTTAGTTGTCACAAAGGCACTAGACTGACAACCCTGCAGAAGAAAATGGCAAGTTCCCAGAGACGTGATGTCACCTCAAGCCCAGGGGGTGCCAGGGTGGGAGGGAGAAGAATGACCTTGTCAGAGGTAGCCTTTTGGGGCTACTCTAGCATTGGTGACATCTTGGGGGTGAGTTAGATGATTCAGCTTGAGTCCTGTTGACTGGTAGAGAGGAAGGGGGACTAGTTATACCTACTTAGTCTCATTTTCTTGAGCCTGTGGCATTCTAAATCACCACTGAGATGATCTGGCAAGTTGTGCAATTTGGAAGTTCAAGGAAGTCATCCCCAAAATTCTTTGTTATCTTGCAGCTCCTAACAAGAGTTCATGGGAAGGACATCATATTTAGTAAAGAGCAGACACATTCAAAAATGGAAAACAAAGATGGCAAAAGAAAATGGCAGGGAAACAATTTCCCTTCAAACCATTCCTGACCACTTCCCCACCCCTAGTGGGTTGGGGAAAACTCACTGCAGAGAGGATGTTTCAAGGGTTAAGAAGGAACAAGAACAGGGAAGTGAGATAACAGGTATTGTTTCTGCTCCTCATCCCCCTTGTTTTCTCTTCAAGACTGCTCATTTTCAAAGGCCATCCTGGAGTTCGTGGCTTTTCAGAGAGATAGTCAATGAACAGTTATATAAGGTCGCTCAGTCTGTTGGCTGCATATTGTACTGCACTGCTGGAAGCCACATGGCCAGCTGTGGGTTTGGGTCTCAGGCTTGGCCTGAAAGCATGCTGGGTACATGCATAGGTGTCCAAGAAAGATCCCAAGGAGCTAGAAGGTTAGAGAGAGTGGACTGAGGCATGACAAGACCCTGCAGAAATTATTTTCTGTTTTACTCTCGTGCACATGTATACTCACTATCATAAAAACAATAAAACTATGTATTTACATAAGTAAAGTTACATAAAAATTGTTTTAAAATGAGAAAAACATTAACATGAGATAAAAAGAAAAGAAAGAGGAAAGAATCGAAAACATACTTAGAGCTGAAAATATACACTCAGAACTGGGAACATTAATTAAAAGCACGAAATAAAAAATGAGGACAATGTAGTGACTTTATGTAAGGTCTAATATGTGTTCTGATATTATTGTATTCAATCTTCCAAGCACAGCTTTGACTGCTACTAAGACTGCCACTAAACATTAGTGTCTCTCCTCAAGTTGGAAAAAACAGAGCTGGGTCACATGGTGTGCTCATCAGTATACTCATGTCTAGTCAATTTCCTACTTGTCCTCAGATCTTTTTTTTTCTTTTAAAATTACTTAATTTAAAAATATTATTTTTTAATCTGCTATAGGACATGTGCCCTTGCCAGTGAGAAACAGAGAAAGAGAGAGAGAGAGAGAGATTGAGAAAAAATGAGAAAGCAAACCACCAGGTCTGGGATTTGAACCACAGTCAGCTGTGTTTGAACTCAGTGCCTCAACCACCATGCCACCTGCTGACCCCTGTTTTCAACTTCTGCTTCAAAACATTTGCTTTCCTGTCCCAATCAGCTGTCATGGTGCTTGATTTTCCTTGGGACTGGAGGAAGCTCTGTTTGCCAAGACTATACTGGATACTATGTCTCACCTTCACCCCCAAGTTAGCTAGCCAGACCCTCTGCTTTTTGATTATGAGATCCCCTCTGTGCCTCTTTGCTCACCACTCTTACTCCCACCTGCTCCAGAATCTCACTGGAGCTGGGAAAACAGAGAGGGTCTGAGTAACGGAGACTGTTGGTGCCTTCCTTACTTTCCTTTCCTGCTATCTCCAATCTTGGAAAAGGATTCTGTCTGCTTCCTGCCCTACTTCCTCCTCTCTGGTTTGCCAGCTTTTTTTTAAATTTTTCTTTTATTCAATTTTTTCCCCTCACACTTTTTTTTCCAGGTTAACCCTGGCACTTGTGAACTCTTGAGCCTATATCCTTTTGTTTCCCCAAAGTCTCTGCTACATCAATTATTCCCTTTCTTCCTTAAATCTGCAATTACTCTTTCTCTGCACTGGCTCTTTCCCCCTCTGGCTACAAACATACTTAGATCTCCTTCATCTTAAAGAAAAACATATCTTACAAAAACTTCTGTGTCTCCCTCAACTATTATCCTTTCAAGCTCCCTCTAAAACAAATGCTTTTATTTCTTGACCTATTGTTGACTATCAACTCAGTTTGATTTGCCGCTCCCTCACCCCTACTTCCCCCTTTTCATAGAAATTGCTCTGGGGCAGGCCAATCAGGATCAGCTCCTAATTGTCAAATCAAATCACCTGCTTTCATCTTCCTCTTACATGGCCCCTCTAGAGCCTCACAGCATTGTTAGCTTTTCCTCTTTGAAACTCTTTTCTCCTGATTTTCATCCCACTTTTTGATACTCATTCTATCCTTCCTATTTCCTCTCCTTTTGTCCTCCACTTACCTGGACGGTACCCTGGGAACAACCCTCATCTTGCTTCCCTCTTTATTCTACAGGTGCTTTCTGCAAAGTGTACCTACTTTCAGGATGTTAGCCATGTTTTCTCCATCGATGACTTTAAAATCATATCTCCAGTCCTGACCTCACGTCTGACTCCCCCCTTGTAGTTGTAGTTGTCTTCTGGCATCTCAAATTGAAGTTGTCAAAAATGGAACTCATTATCTGCAGATGCTGGCATGGTACTTGGCACACAACAGTCCTGCTAAAGCAGAAGGAAAGAATCTCAGGCATGTCAGGAGATAGTTTCTTTCTTTCTTTCTTTTTTTTTTTTTTTTGAAAGGTTTTTGCTATAGGGCACAGACGCTCACCAGAAAGACAGAGAGACAGAGAGACAGAAAGCAAGAAACCAACCCTCAGGGGGGATGACCACACCACAATCCCTTCTCCTTCATTCTCCTCTCAGGATTTTGGGTATGTGTGCACATGTGCCCGGCATGAATTGAAGCCACCGGGTCCAAGACTCGAACTGCGATTGACCACATGAGAGTCCAGTGACAAAGCCATAATGCCAACTGCTGGTCCCAGAAGACTATTTCTAAGCAGGTCACATCTGCCTTCTCGTCTTTCCCATAAGAAGTTCAAAAATCAGGCAAATGCAAACTGGTAATTTCCATATTGATTTATCCCTAAAACTTCCACTAATTCTATAATTAAAGAAAAGACAAAACAATTCATTGAAATTCTTGTATAAGCAGATAGGTTGATTAGTTTTGAGGTAGGATGGAACGGCTTTGGGCAGCCGGGTTCCTGGGCTACTGCCAGATCACTAGATGCCTCAGTATCATCTCTCTGCACCTTAGTCTACTGTTACTTCCCTGCAAAAATATAATGAGCATGTCCTGGGAATCTTAACTTTAGAATTCTGCTATGGACATATTGCAGAGAAGCAATTGTATGTGCTGAGGTCTGCTCAGCTAATCTCTTGGTATGACATTTATTATTGAACATATTATAGTCCAAGTTCATTATCCCTCTGGTAGAGACTGACAATGCATTATTCCCCCAAGATTTTGGGAACCAAACAAGGATACTCTATTAGAAGGTGCTGCTATAGACCCTGGAGAGCAAAGTGGTTGAAAAGTCCTGGGAAGCAAAAGCCATGGAAGCTCTTCCAGTCTCTTGTGCAATATAGATATCCCTACCATGGAGGCTGCATCTTATGCTATTACTTGCCTATATTAAAGTTCACATTTGTAGTGGCTAGTTGATGCCACTGGAAATCATTTTGTAGGTTATTTTATGGTGGAATAATATCTAGAAAAGAGGAATTTCTGAGTCAATAGATAGAAACATCAGGAATAGAAGGCATTTAAGGACAGAAGGGCGAAGGAACCTTACCGCACTATTTTTCGTAAGGTCAGCAAAACCACCCCAGGATTTCTGCCCCCTGTTTGATGAGGTGGAATAGACAGCCAAGAGAGCAGCATCAGGGGATATAAGGCTTATTGTTCACCTTGGGAACAACATTCTGTTTCACTGGATACGAAAGGAGCTTAAAAAAATTGAACATTTAACAAATCACCTTTTTTGTTTTCTGAAATATCAGACATAATAATGCTTAAAATATAGGTGGATCTAGGCCAGGTGGTGGTGCAGTGGTAATGTAACAGGACCCACATGACAAGGTCCTAGGATCACGTCCTTGGTCTTCCTTTTACACACTGGGTGTGACATGCATACCTGTGATCTAGACTGAGGGTGGATCATGGCATGAGTACTCTGTTGGGGGTGCTTGTCTCTCTTTCTTCCTTTCTCATATAAGCATTGAAGTTTTATAAGTATATATATATGCAAATATGAATTATATATCATAATATTCTTTCTCATAATTTTATATTGGAAGCTAGTTTCTACCTCTGGGTGATTCGCCTGTGGGTACAAGTGGATGCTGGAGTCATTCTAAGAATGCAGAATGCTTCCTGTTTCTAAGGGAAGGCAATTCAAACAAGGATAAAATGTAGGATTATTAGAAACATAATTTCTTTCTGTTTTTAATATTTGAATCTGGATCCAGTTTTGAAGATATGTTTAAGAAGATTCGTGGAAAACAGGTATCTTCCACAGAGATACTCACACTGCTCTACAGAGACGGCACAGAAGGCATGACTCTGTGCATGCACAGCTAACAGACTTGGAACTCAAAGGAAGTCATCGTTAAAAAAAAAATGATTCCACAATGAATAATCTACGTACAACAAAGGACACTCATATTTAGTATACATCTGGATGAACTCTTCCCTATACATAAACCAACAGAGACTCCTCAACTCAGTGCATGCACTGGTACATGTATATGTGTCCCCATGGGACTCAGGGATCCTCATTCAATTCTTCTGCAGCCTTTCAGACTGGATACTTCCAGATCTTTTGAACTCAATGCTTTTAGCTTACACTGACTCAGTCAATGCAGATGAGAAATTCTCATGAGGCAGTAGTGCCACCAAAAAACTCTGTCTTTCGCTCTTATTCTAATTGCATCTGCTCCGTTAGGCCTTGGAATTGACACAGTACAATCAATAATAGCTACTTTTAAGTGAGGAGCCATTCTTAAAGACACTGCGGTAGTCCTTCAGATTTACAGATATTTTCTCATTCAATTAAGAAGATGGAGACCATTAAACTACTGTTGGTCAGAGACCTGGAATTGCTGTAACAGACTTCTGCCCAACTAAATTTGGCTGCAGAATTACTTTATAAGAGGAAATTTGGGCCTCATCCCCTGACTCAATGCCTAATGTTTGAAATATGCAAAAGATCTGTGCATGGTGCAAAACAGAGTGTTCTTCCTGTGTTCTGGGAAGTGGTTCTCTCTGTTCCAAGTTATCCTTCCTTCAATTTTGCCTCCATCAGGGAAGCTGTTTTTCATTGATGTGGTCTCTTAACAGCAAGGAGCTTCTGTCTACAACCAAGGAGAGTCATCACCAATGGTGTGACATCACTTAGAGAAGTTGAAGGGTTTTAATGCAGATGTAGAAAACAATGCGGATTTCTGGTGAAGGAATCCAGAAAACAATGCCTTGAAAATCCTGCAGGAGTATGATGATTGCGTCAAACTGAAGGCATCTGGGAAACAGTAAATGCACAGAGGGACTTCTTTGAATTTTCCTTATCTGACAAAAGGCAGGTTCTCCAGAGGATCCCAATTGTCAGGAAGGCCCTCCCTGGGGAATTTTATCTATCAGGGAACAAGATGAACATATAACAGGAGAGTAAATTGCTGCCTTGACCACACAGAAGATTCCTTTTTTTTTTTTTTTTTTTGTTAATGCATTCCTTCTTAAAAAACTTTGTTTAGATGTTGAGAGAGAGAGAAAGAGAGAGACTCCTCAACATCCTCAACAGATTTTCCATGATCCATATGTATATGTATGCACCTGGTGTGCACAGAGAGACCTCAGGATAGGAACCTGGGACCTTCCCATGGGCATCTAGCATTGCCAAGTGTTGTGCTACCACTACATCATCATCTACCTCCTTCCATTTCTTTTGTTTTAGGTCATTTACTCTCTCTAGGTTGCCTACATTAGCCATCACCCCCCACTGCCACCACCACCACCACCATGGAGAGGGTCTAAAAGCTTTTATGTCCCACTGGGATATTGGATAGTCAACTTTCTTTCATGGGATGCCTGCAGTCACTAAATAATGAATGTAATACAACTTCATGCTTTTCTCCTGTTAACGTGTCTACTGTCATTTATTTTCAAAGACTCAAATTATCCAGGCATCAGGGAAGAAAAGGAAAGTCCATCTCCCATGGACACAAATTTGTGGACACAAATTCTCACAACTCCTCTGTGGACAGAGGAGCTTCCAATTGCTGATGGAGTGTTGGGCCATGTGGAGACTAAGTAGAAGGGAGCGACAGCTAACTGACTTGGAACTCAAAGGTAGCCATCATTTAAAAAACTGATTCCACAATGAATAATCTACGTACAACAAAGGACACTCATATTTAGTATACATCTGGATGAACTCCTCCCCATACATAAACCAAGTTAGGGAATACTGCCACCATCCCAGAAGTTTCACCCTATCTTCTCCTGGTAAATACCCCTAAAGCTTGACACTATTTTGACTTACCACCATAGATTAGTTTTCTATGTTTTAAAATTTGCTTATATCTTGCTATTATTTTGGCTCAACATTATGTTTGTGAGATTCATTCGTGATGTTGTTTATAATATAAGTTTGTTCTTTTAATTGCTGGTTAGTATTCTATTGTATATATCAAAGTACATTAAGTCATTCTGTTGTGTATGGACACTTTGATTTTTTCTAATTCTGGGATTTTATGAAAAAAGTGCTATGATCATTGTAACAGTCTTGTATGGTGCCAAAAATGTTTTCAAGTGTTTGTAATTATTTATATTTAGAGTAGCCATGGAAAAGAGAGTCAATTGTTCTGTATTTTAACCAGTATCAAGTAGTCTTGGTCTTTTAAATTTTAATCATGTTGGCGAGTGTGTAGTAATATCTCATGGTTTGGATTTGCATTTCTTGATGAATATACACATCTTTCATTAAGCATATTTTCATGTGCTTATTGGCCAGTTAGATAGCTGTTTTATAAAATGTTCAAGCATTTTGCTCCTTTTGAAAATTGGGTAGAGTGACTTGTCTATAGATTTTTAATAATTCTGTAGGGTATTCTAAGAGTCCTTTGTCAAATATATATTACAAATATCTTCTCCGAGACTATCAGTTGCTTGAAAAATGCTGTCAGGTTGAGACTGTTGGTTATGCCTAATTCCAACCGTCCAGTACTGATGTTCAAAGGAAGCAAAGGAACCAAGAGAAGATGGAGATTTCCAAAATCGGGTTTATCCAGTGGGAAACTGCATTTTACATTAAGCCTTTCCTAACTCCTCACATCCATGCTTCTTTGTGTCTTCCAAGGCTTTGTATTTGCTTCTGTTTGTACCCCAATCATACTATATAACAGCTGGTGTCCAGTTTGTCTCTTCACTGGACTCAGTATCTCCAGGACAAGAGATCTGTCTTTTCAGCTGTGCGTTCTCAACAACCAACTCAGGTCCTGGCATAAAGCATCCTTATTTTTGCTCAAAAAAATAAGCACTAAGAAAATAAATGAATGGATTATTTTTTAAAGCATGAAAGTGACATGACCAGATTTTCATTTAAGTAGATAATTCTGGCAGCAGTATGGAGAGGCTGGAGATCTCACATATTGAGTGCAATTTAGATTACACTGGCTTAGATAGCAAATCCAGGGAAAATATGCTGAACAATAACAGAAAAGGTCTGTGTGTGTTTTTCTTCTATAGCCAAGGGATGCTCAATCAATCCCAAGGCAATGACGATGTCAAAATTTGTTAGTGAATTTACCGAATCTGACTCAGTGATAGATGACAATACAAGACAACAAAAAGCTATGTCATAGAGCCCCAGATGACAAATGCCAATCTTATAGTACAGACAGGAAGTGCTAAGAGTTGAGAGAAAGCAGCAATTACCATGAGTCACAATGATCAGAATTTTTTCTAGAAAGGCTTTTCCTTAATATTGAGATGTTAGCTGACATGCTTTAAAAAAATTATGATAGGAATATTATTACAAGTATGAAGTTAGAGTAAATTAATGAGAAAATATAAAAGATACTTGCTATTTCTACTGTCTCTTGGGCTCAAGCTAAGGGAGAGTTTAGAGAGCCACAGGATCAGCACTACTGAGCTACAAAGAGCAGTGGTTCTGTAGGGACAGTGTACTGTAGGCTCTTGGGTGTCGATGAACATGCCCACCCCCCAGTGTGTTCCAAGTGGGTCTGTCTCTACATTCATGCTGAATCCTATTCCAGCCCAGGGGATGTAGACAGGACCCTCACAAAATTGATTTGGGTCTTACTGAAGTGTCTATAGATGGGGGAATATGTAGCTTGGAAATGTTCAGGTTAGAATTTTAATTTGATTGACATGGTAAAGAAAATCTCACAAGGTTTAATTTTTTAAAAAATAGGGCATGATTTTTTTGATAGCAGTTAAGATGTACACAACATAAAAGTCACCATTTTAAGCTACTAGTAACTGTACAGTGAGTTCAGTGGCATTGAATGCATTTGTATTGTGGTGCAATCATTGTTATCACCCATCACCAGAACTCATTTGAAAATGTATTTTAAAATAACGAATTTAAAAAAATTTCCAGAGGATGTACATGTTCACCAGGTAATATATCTGTTTATATATTATCAGAACAAGAAATAAAGTAGGTAGGTAAGGGAACTAATCTTTGTTGAGAAGCTACTAGGCACCTGGCAGTGGGCAAGATTCTCTAGCCACTGTAACTATTCCAATTTCCCAGCAGCCTTGTGAAGAAGACATGATCAGACCAATATTCTGATGAGGATGTAGAGTGATTTGTAACCCAGCTTCTCTCACAGCAATGCTCACTCATTTCCTCTTGAACATAGGCACAAATCTCAGATTTGGTAAATATGGTACAATCTGAAATGTGTAAAGTTTATCTTTGTTCTTTTCTTTATACTTTTACCATTTTTCACTTTCAAGATCTTCTACCCTACCCCGAGGTAATCCGTCGTCTAAGTCAGCCCTGGTGCTAGTATTATTAAAGGGATCATTTTATATTATTGAGAAATCACATAGCTGAATAAGGAGAATCTTATTTCAATAGATTCCATGAATGATTTTAATTCTTCATATTGCTATTTAAAATAAAAGAATAATAATAAAAAGTTCACTTAGCAAACTGAAGATGATAGACCCCTTACATTCAGATTATTCAACTATAAAACAATAACTACCAATAGATCTAAGCTTTCTTCCTTTTTAAAATTTTTGTCAGAAGGTTGATTAGATCTCTCCAAGTTTAAACTTTCCTTTCCTATTCTTTTTTATGGGGAGGCAAGATTAGGGAGATATTTTTGCTATAGCACATGTGCGCTCACCAGAGAGACAAAGACTAAGGACGAAATCATCCCCCAGGGGGAATGGCCATGCCACAATCACTTCTCCATCACCCTCTTCTCAGGATTTTGGGCATGCATGTACATGAACTCAGTGTGAGTTTCAAGACATTTAATCCAGGATTTGAACCACAGTCAGCCATGTGGGAATCCAGAGTCTTAATCACTGTGCCATCTTCCAGTCCCTCCCTTTCTCTTGCTATTCAACCCAATACTTGATTCTTATAAATTACATTGTCATTTGTTCCTGTTGTGTTTTATTTTGGAATATATGTCGGTGATGGGAATACTGAATCATGGAGAAGAAAGATTGTATGTGGGGACTGGGAGCATACACTGTAGACTAACCTTAGAAACATCAACACTTAAACCCACATCTTGACTGAGAATGGCCATGCCATGGAAATTTTGCTGATGGACTGTCTAATTCTATTTTTATGAAGGAGTCTATGGCTGATTTGGGCCTATTCTATAAGCCTTGCTCTTTGGTGTAGATTTTGTTAACTGCTCGGACAAGGAGTCTGCAAACCTAATGATCAAATATGTAAATAATGTGAAACTGGAAAGGTTAACAAAGTTAAGATATCAAAATATTTTTATAACCTAGAAATATGGTCTGAATATAAGAGCATTAAATAGATTTCATGTACAGTATTTGTATGAAAAGCAAACAAACAAACAAAAAATCTCAAAACCCTAAGAGTTCAAGAAGAGACCTGGTTTCAATGAATTTGTTAGGACTTTTGGAGTTGTAAGTGACAGACACCCAAGTCTCATTTTGACACAAAAGAGTGAGATTTGGCTCTGTTATAAGCAAACCATGTGACCTCAGAATTTATGTGTTGTTGGAACTCCCTCAGTTTGTCTCATTTCTGACTCATATTTTTTAGTTTTCTCTAAAAGGTTAGAACTCTGACCTCTAGCAACTCTCTGACTTACATGTTTCTATTTTAGTCAAAATACAGTAAATACATAATTCTTTTGCCTCACTTAGGAAATTTCTGGGAGGGATTTTAATTTCCCTGGGTCAAGTATCACTCTAGACTAAATGGGGTAGCCAAGGAGGCAAGTGAATTGAAAACAGTCATCTGCTGGGAACCAGCAGTTAGCGTAATGGCTATGTTGCTGGACTCCCACATAGTTGACTGTGGTTCGTGTCCCGGACCCGGTGGCTTAAAACTCACGCCGGGCGCGTGTGCGTGCGTGCCCAAGATCCCGAGAAGAGAATGGAGGAGAAGGGATTGCGGAGTGACCATCCCCCCTGGGGGGTGATTTCTCGCTTTCTGTCTCTATATCTCTCTCTGCCTGTCTGGCGAGCGCACGTGCCCTACAGTGAAAATCTCTAAAAAAAAAAAAAAAAAAAAAAAAAAAACAACCCAGTCATCTGCCACATGAATCACATGGTTAGGCAATATGTCACTTTTTCTAGAATGAGAGGTGAGAGGGGTGTTAGATGGAGGGAGTAAGGTAAGAAAGACTTGAGTTTTTTTTTTTTTTTCCCACTATGAAGATGACAGGAGTTGATGGTAATATGGGGTTGTCAATAGAAGCTGAATGTTTGCTTTGATGGAGCTTGAATACCAGAGTGAGGACATGATGGTTCTGCCCATTCTTCACTCTTTGTATCATTGTTGGAGTATCATATCTTGTCTTGGCCATCATTCTTGAAAACAAACGTAGGAAAATCAGAAATAGTGTTCCCCAAAAGGCCAAAAAATTACAAAATAACTGTTCTATACATAAAATTATGTAGTATCAAGGCTGTTTAATATGGAGCAAGGGATATTTATGGAGACATGATAGATGTGTATTATGTATTTGAGATGTCCTGAACTTTCTCTGGGATACCCTATTGGTCCACATTGGCATGCCACCACCTGTGACATGCTGTTAACCAGCCTGCTGTGCAGAAGAAAGAACACAGGCCATGGGGTCGGGCAAACCAGATCACTTCTTAGCTGTGCCATACTTGGCAACTGGATTAATTGCTTTATGTGAACATTTGAGAATTTTATAAGGTTGTGCTAAAGATTTCCAGAAGGGAAGGAATTGAGTGTGGTTAATGAGGAACCCGACGTGACAAGGTGTTGGCTGTAAGCATAGTAGCATTAGTATTAGCAGACTTTGCATGAACACAAGACAGGCATTATGAACAAACAGGATAATACTGCAAAAGAGAATCTTTACAGATAGCAAGCTTGCTGTCACTGGAGGTGTTTAAGCAGAGGATTTAAAACAACCCAGTAGAGTGGATCAAAACCCCATATCTGGACTAGATGACTTTCAAGGTCCCATCTGAGTTAGTCAGTGATTCCAGATTCTTATCCACTTCTTAACTCCTTAAACTATTTTTCAAATTCATAATTTATCTGTTTTTGAAAATTTAACAAGTAACAGTTTTAGTGATAATTATTGCATTTCTATATTTATAGATAACTGGCACATATGGAGGTGGAATAGCACAATTTGATATTTTCTCATGTGCCAGATTTTTTTTAATAAATATAGAAAATCCTATAGTTATGAAAAACTATTTGTTAAAATTAAATGTATATGCAACTGGGCATCTGTTCTGATATATCAGATCTCTCGAGAACCAGTTTTCCTGTTGCTATTGGATGAAGCCCAATGTGAACCCAGAGTTTAAAGGCCTAGAATCTCAGAGTGCCCAAACATAAATAGAAAAACTTTGCTAATTCCTGCATGTAATGCACTTCTAATCATTCTGCTAAAATTAAACTTTCTATCTATAAAAATTGACAAATATCCCCTTCCCCCCAAAAGCTATAGTGGATTTTTTTCCCTCAGGGATAAGAATTCTAATTAGACCACATGGTACAGTGGAAAGATCAAATTATACAGCCAACTAGATTTGAATATAAATTCTGGTGCTCTCTCTTTCTACCTGTGTGATCTTGGGCAAGTTATTGAATATCTTTGAGCCTTCTTATCCAAGCTGTGAAAGGCAGAGGAATGCCTACCTTTCAGGGTGTTGCAGGGGTTGAGATGACATCGACAGAGTGCTTGAACACAGTAGACATTCTTAAATGTTGATTGCTGCTTTGAAATATGTGAGCCTGAACATTTTGGAAATGACAATAGGGGTTACTGTGATGATGGAAACAGTTAATAAAGAAATATCTACTATTGACTGAGTGCTGGGTACTAGAGTACTGAAGTGCTTAAAATACATCATCCCTCTAAATCTTATCAACAGCTCTATGGATGCATGCAATAGGCTGTTTTACAAGAAGGAAACTGATGACCAGAAATATTACCTTCTTAAAGACCCTGCTGCCGTGTATAAATGACAGAACCAGATCTCAGACTCAGGGAAGGCTCATATAGGAGGCTAAGTTTTTAACTCTTATTCTACAATGCTTAGCTAATATGCTAGAACAATCTTTAACAGAACTAAAGCAATGTTCATGTTCTATGTTTCATATGAGGGTGAGGATCTCATTTTCATTTGACTCAAGTGAATTTTGTTTTAACTTTTATGTGGTGGATTTTTATGATCTGCTATCTTTTTGTATTCATGATCCCATAGATTTTGATAGGTGGAGCAATGAGCTGGGTCTCCTTGCCATCCTGTTAGTTTTAAGTCCCCCATTAGGTCTGTTTGCCACTTTATGCCTTGCTTATGGGATAGAAGGGAAAATGGGCATTCATTGTTCTCAGATTACTTATTTGCATGGCAAAATATTGCAGGCAATATGATTTAGACAAAATTACTGATTAGTCTGTTTTATCTTCTGTCTGCCTTCACTTAGGGAACTTCAGTTTGGGTCCATTGTGCCCCTGCCTCCAGCAGTAGACAGGCCCAGCTACTCTCACTCCCACCAGGATCCTAAGGGTCAGGCTCCTACCCATCTCAGAGAGGCTCACACTTATTACCTGGTGGCCTTCTGAGACCCATATGAGCTGGCAGGGATGCTCGGAATACTTGATCCTTCAGTGGAGAAGGACAGCTCAGTTTTCACTGAATATCAGTGTTTAATTTGCTAACTTCCAACGTAGGCTTATTTTTGAGAATTCAAATTTCCTTTCAGGCAAATTAGGTTAAATTGCTTGTGATGAGGGAGCTGCTTGACCTTGAATCACTTTCTTTTTGCTTTTTGAAAGAGAGATGACAAAAGAGCTGACATATTCATGCTCTGCAGAAACCAGAAAGAGTTTACAAGCATAAATACATAGATCAAGGAACAAATAACTAAGTCAGACACTGGTGGGCTCATTTCCAAAATATAAACAATCTATACCTTTGTTTGATTATTGTGTATAGGACTATGCAAATTTTCCAGTATGTATATTATCTTTCAATTTTATCTCTCCTTTACTTAGCTTCTTGATATTTAACTGATACCACACAAATTACCAAATTACCTAAGTAAAAATGTTACCATGAAAAATATAGAGATTCAAGAATATGACGAGTCTAATAATTTTCTAAAATACAATTATGCATCTTTGGTATTATTGTTCAGTAAGAGTTTCTTTATATCCACAATAAAGAACGTGCTCCAAGTACAATATTTCCTTGTCTATAATGCCACCAATGTCTCTAAAGAGAGCCACTTGGCTTTTCATTCCCAAATTAGTCATCGATCACTTGCAGGAGAATGAGAAAACTGTTGAAAAGGCATATCTGCATTGCCCATCATCTAGGGCAGTGGTTCACAAGTTTAACACAATGAGAAACACCTGGAGGCCTCGTTAAAGCAGATTTCTTTCTTTTTTTTTTTTTTTTTTGGAGAGATTTTTTCACTGTAGGGCACGTGCGCTCGCCAGACAGACAGAGAGAGACATAGAGACAGAAAGTGAGAAATCACCCCCCAGGGGGGATGGTCACGCCGCAATCCCTTCTCCTCCATTCTCCTCTCAGGATCTTGGGCACGCACGCACACGCGCCCGGCGTGAGTTTTAAGCCACCAGGTCCGGAACACGAACAGCGGTCGACTACGTGGGAGTCCAGCGACATAGCCATTATGCTAACTGCTGGTTCCCAGTTAAAGCAGATTTCTGAGCCCCAGTGTTTTAGCCCAGTATCACATTGCTAAAAGAAACACCCAAGACTGGATAATTTATAAAGAAATGGATTTTGTTCATGGTTTGCAAGTCCAAACTCCAGGGGTTAACTTCTGGTAGGGCTACAATATGGTAGAAGGCAGGATCTTGAGCAGAATATCTGTCCTTAAGTTTCTGCTTTTTCTGTACCCCTTACCCCTCTTACAGACCTATCGGAACTCAACATAGGAGCCCTGACCCAATGACCTTATTACACTCAAAGGCCCCACCCTCCGGCATCATGAAAGAATTAAGTTGTCACTTAACACCTTTACAATACACCCAAATCTCAACAAATGCATTTCTAGAGGCATCCCAACCATAGTCCTCGCCTTCAGAGTCTCAGATACAGAAGTCTGGGGTGGCACCTGAGAATTTATATATGTATGGCCAGACGGCATCTGCACCTACCAGAGAGAGACAGAGAGAGAAAGAGGGAGAGAGGGAGAAAGTACCTCCAAATGGGACGTCATGATGCTGCAGTCCTTTCTCCATTTCTTCATCCTGTTGGGATCCTGTGCATGCAGCTGGCATGTTTTCCAAGCCACTGGGGCTAGAATTCAATCTGTTTTAGGTCACTAAGGATACAGTTCCATGAGGCCACAGGGCCAGTTTAATAATTGGCATTTTGAATGCATTTTCAGGTGATGTGGATACTTCCAGTCTGGGGATTCTGTCTTAAGAACTACTGATCTAGAGCAGTGTTGTCCATTAGAATTATAATGTGAGGTATGTAGGTACCTTTAAATTTTCTAACCGATTCATAAAAAAGTAAAAGAGAACAAGTGACATTCCTTAGTTAATAGATTTTATTTAACTTAAAATATCCAAATTTTACTATTTCAATAGAGGCAGCATAAAGTCAAGTCTTGAAGACCTGGAGCGTATTTCACATTTATAGTATATCTCAATTAAGACCAGTCACATGCCAGCAGGTGGCATGATGGTTGGGGCACTGTATTCCCACATGTCCGATCGGGGTTTGAGTCCCAGACATAGCAACTCACTTTCCCAATTTCTCTCTCTCTCTTTTTCCCTGGTAAGTGCCTGTATCAATAATAATAATAATAATAATAATTAATAAATAAAATTAAATAAATAACTCTAAAAAAAAAAAGACTGGTCACATTCTAAGCACTTCAGAGCCACATGTGGCTCACGGCCACTC
>NW_006159444.1:462607-526897 GCF_000334495.1 Tupaia belangeri chinensis
AAAGCAAGGAATGGATATCAAATCAGACTGTATTTCAAAGGAAGTGCTCGGGGAGGTCCTTGGCAGGCCTGGACAATTGCTGCACACCAGAATCACTTGGAAGACTTTTTGATTTTTTTATTCAGATATTTTTGTCGTAGGGTACCTGGGCTTACTGTAGAGAAACAGAAAGAAATAGAGAGAGAGAAAAAGAGAGAGGGAAAGTGAGCAATTATCTCCCATGGGCAGGACCACACTGCAATCTCTTCTCCTCCATTCTTCTCTTGGGATTTCAGGCAGGAACACACATGATCTAGGCATGATTTTCAAGTTGCCTGGTCCTGAACTCTAACTTGGAGTCAGTCATGTAGGATCCAGTGACTTAACCACCATGCCACCTGCTGGCCCTTGGAGGACTTTTAAAAACATACCAGTGCCTGTTTTCTACCCCTGAATAATTTCATTTAATTGGTCTGAGGTGGTGTGTGGGTAACAGTATTTTTAAAAATCTTCCCAAGAATTCTAATGTGCAGTTAGGTTGAAACTTACTGAGATAGATTACACTAGCTGAATTACTATGTGTATGGAATATATATACTACTTTCGGTATGCAAATGTACACACACACACACACACACATGCACATAGACTTCAAAAAAGTCATGGGATGGGGCCAGCAGGTAGTGTGGTGGTTAAGGGCGCTGAACCCCCACATGGCTGACTGTGGTTCATGTTCCAGACGTGGCGGCTTACTTTCTTACTTTTCTTCTCTCTCTCCCCCCCCTCACTCTTTCTCTGGTCAAATTAAAATGAATAAAAAAATAAATTTAAAGAATAAAAAGTTCATGGGAAATGTGTATTTATTTAAAAACTAGGCACAGATTTCAAAATTTGGGGGCACTAAAATAGACTTGTACTTTAATTACATTTTTCTACTTTTCGAAGGCCCTTGTATACACACACACACACACACACACACACACACAAGCAGACATGTGTACACACACTTGCATGATTCACCTTTCCATGTTCTCATGGCAAAAATAAAAAATAAAAAGACAGGACTACTAATACCAATAAAGATATCTATAACTGAGATGCAGACATGTTCAAAAAGGGTATTTCATTTAATGCTCATAATCCCATGAGAAGATGTGATTGCCATTTTGCAGAAGGTGTTCTTGAAATGCAGGAAGACCCAGTTGGTTAGCCAGCTTCAACTGAGCTGCGACAAGGACATCCAAAGTGGTAGATGAGGCAGCTAATTCCAAGACCCTCTCTTTTAAATGGCCCCTGAATCAAATGGCACTCTAACCAGAACTTTAGGTTCACTATCTCGTCCTCACTTGTTTAATTTCATACCATTTCCTCACTGTTCAAAAATATATAAATTTCATTGTTACTAAACAAACATTGTCTGTCAGTGGTTTCTTTCCACAGAGATCTAGATGATTTTTCTTGTGTTTGAAGGCAATAAATAAATCACGCTATTAACATTGGTCAAGGTTTTCCTCTTATTTTTTTTGTTTTAGAGGAAATTTTCTCTGGGTCATAATTTATATTTGATTCCTTAAATTGAAAAAGATGTCAGTTTGAAGCCTGTGAAATATTTCCAGCTTTGACATATACACTTTAAAGTTTCTTTTCTTACAACTTGAAAGGGACATTGCGTGAAGGACACAAGACAATGGCTAACATGGTGTGTGGGGCATTCCAACAGCCGCCTGGAGTTGGGGGAGGCATTCGGAGACAGCCCTGGCTGTCAGGGTAAAGGGTGGAGGGCCTTTGGCTCACTTGACACACTTGCATGAGACTAATGCATGAAACCAATACGCCACATTCTCACATGATTTATCATGGGCTGCTCTAGATTAAAATGTTTGTCTAAGATCTTTTGTGATTGTTGTACAGAATTTAGTGTATTTAATATATGGCTTGAATTTCAAAACTCAAGAGACTTAAATCCTATTTGTCTCAACTCACTCTCTTCTCCTAACCAGATCTAAATCTAGGATATGCCTCTTTGAAGCTAAGAATTATAATTGCATTCCAATAGCTCACCTACAGTGTTTTCCCTGGCCCACTTTTCATGTACTTCAAAATCATTAAACCAAACAAAGTAGGAATTTGGGTCTCTCATTGATCTGTCCTCAACTTCTTCTCAAAGGAAGAAAGGAAATATGTAAGGAAATATAGCTAATTAAGCCAATTATTTGCACATTCTTGATGAATAGACCATAAGTATGACCTCAGAATTTCACTTCTGAGAGCCCTGGCCCCCAAACACTTCCTTTTTATTTTGGAGAGGTTTTCGCTATAGGGCACGTGCGCTCGCCAGACAGACAGAGAGAGACAGAGAGACAGAAAGCGAGAAATCACCACCCAGGGGAGATGGTCACGCCACAATCCCTTCTCCATTCTCCTCCCGGGATCTTGGGCACACACGCTCATGCACCCGACGTGAGTTTTAAGCCACCGGGTCCGGGATGCGAACCGCGGTGGACTATGTGGGAGTCCAGTGACATCGCTATTACACTAACTGCTGATTCCTCCAAAACACTTTCTCATAAACTTATATTTTGTCTGGATAAAACAACAACAACAACAAAAACAAAACTAAAAACAAAATAAAACAGCCAACCTATGGCATGGTGATAAAGGTGACTGGATCCCACATGACCCGCTATGTGGTTTGAATCCCAGACCTGATAGCTTGAAAACTTACTGGGTGCATGTATGTAAATCTCAAAAGGTAGGAGAAATGGAGGGACCAGAGTTAGTGTAATGGCTATGTCACTGGACTCCCACATAGTCGACCGCGGTTCGAGTCCCAGACCTGGTGGCTTAAACTCACGCTGGGCGTGTGTGCGTGTGTGCCTAAGATCCCGAGAGGAGAATGGAGGAGAAGGGATTGCGACGTGGCCATCCCTCCTGGAGAGGGATTTCTCTCTGCCTCTCTCTCCCTGTCTGGCGAGCGCACATGCCCTATAGCAAATCCTCTCAAAAAAAAAAAAAAAAGTAGGAGAAATGGAGAAGAATTTGTGGTGTGACTATCCTCTATGGGGGTGCTCTCTCATTTTCTCTCTCTCTCTCCCTGGCAAGTGCTCATACCTACTAGCAAATTTTAAAAAACAACCGCCCAAAAGAAATCCAAATACCATCCAAAAGCTCTATTCAAATTTGTGTCATCAATTTTTGAAATTTGTGACTACTAGTTAAAATAAAAACATTTTATTTATCCTTTTTAAATTTATGCATCAATGGTTTTCAATGTGAATCTGAGCACATTGGAAGAGGTAGGGGTTTTGAAAGGTACTAGTATGGATGCTTGACCAATTTATCCTGGATTTAATTCAAGAAAACAGGAGAAGATCCTTACTGTGGAGAAGTACGAAACATTTCCAAAGTTGGGTAGTTATGTCTTGTTGAATGAGGTAAGCCCAGAGAATCAGGCAACAGAATTTGCTCCCAAAGCTTCATTCTTGAAAACAAAAGGCCATTGCAGTGTTCTCCTCTGGTGAGTCAAGGAACTGAAGCTGAGTCACACATCAAGAGTTGCTGGTTGAAGGAGGGCTCATCAGCTGCCATCTACATGATTTAATCCCACCCAAGAAACCTCAACTAATAGATAAAACAGTGTTCATGTAATCCAAGTCCCCTAGTCCTTTTCAGGTTGTACTTACTAGATTTCTTCCTATATAATACAATACTAAATATGACTTAAGTGAGGGCTCTGTTTCATTAACATGAAGTTGTGAAAGTGGAGGCCAACATCATAGCCATCATGTATCCCCCAGTCTGAAGCTGTGTACTTATTACACCAACTACTGTATACACAAAGCCATTAGTCCAGCCCTTTCAGCATCAGCCCACCACTCTAGTCTTTAAAAGAGAGGTGTTGGAGAGTTGGTGATGGAGACTGCTTGGGGACAGCATCTCTCACCACCCTGGCAGTGAGGAGGACATGAGTTCCCTTTCTGAAACCAACAGAAGGATGGAGTTTCCAGGAAAGCCAGCAAGACCTGCCATGTCTGCTGCTCTGGGGGCACTGAAGGGCTCTGTAAAGGCATCTTATGGCTAGAGTTGGCAGAAAAAGAGAGGTCTCGGTTCTCAGGGAGAGGCATACTCCCTGTGGCAGTGTGAGGAGCCCTCCTCTGGACAGAATGCTCCTCCTCCAACAGAAGGAGCCAACCTGGAGACTCCTTATGTTTGTTTGTTTGTTTTTGAGAGTTAGAGACTTTTTCTATCAGGCACATGTGCTCACCAGAGAGACAGAAAGTGAGAAGTCACTCCCCAGGGTGGATGGCCACACCACAATCACTTCCTGTCCATTTTCCTCTCTCAGGATTTTGGATACGCATACGCAAAGGCTCAGTGTGAATTTTTAAGCCACCACGTTTAGGACTCTAACTTTGGTTGAATATGTGGGAGTCCAATGATATAAGCATTACTCCATCTGCTGGCCCCAACCTAAAAACTTCTTAAAAGGTGTCTTGCAGGATGAGCAGGTGGTGTAATGGCTACATCACTGGACTCCCACAGAATCAACTGCAGTTCAAGCCCTGAACCTGGTGGCCTCAAATTCATACTGGATGCAAGTTTGTGTGTGTCTGTGTGTGTGTGCCCAAAATGCCAAAAGGAAAATAGAGGAGAAGGGACTGTGGCATGGCCATCCCCGCCCCCCGAGGAATGATTTCTTGCTTTCTGTCTCTCTCTGTCTCTCCAGTGAGTGCATGCGTCCTAAAAAAAAAAAAAACAAAACAAAAATCTCTCTCTCAAAAAAAAGAAAGGTGTTTTGCTTGAGAAGTCTACCCAGAGGGTCAATCTGGCCCCAAGAGAGGTAGACATCTCATGCAGGTCAGGAAAGAGTCCATCCAGGGACCTGATTTGAAAGGGATATAACAGAAAATACCAGGCTGGCTCCTGTGAGCATCGTATGGAATGGAGCTTGTGCAGTGAAGTGGCTCTATAGAATGCAACTTCAAGTCTCTTTAAACTAAAGATACAATAAAAGTAAAGACATGGATGGCTATGTAAATCTTCTGGCTTCACCTAATCAATTGTCCCTAAGGAATTTTGGTGCCATCACATTAATTGTCTTGTACCTTAGGAAGATTCACCTAGTAGGGGTGGAGGGTCAGGTCAGAAGAGCAAGAAGAGTGAGTTCTTGCATCTTTCTCGGACTTCTCTTTCACTTAGCACACCATCAGATTTCCTTGCATGGAGCTCATGTAAGAATCCTCTGCCTCCTTCATTGTTTCCCTTACACAACTAATTCAAAAGTTATCTGATTATGACTCATCTCCTGAACAAGCCCCTCAGCCAGGAGAGGTGAAGATCTCATATTCTTATTTGTATTCACAGCACCTAGGACAGCTCCTGGCCCACTGTGTGTGTGCCAGAAACGCTCATTACATGGATGAGTGAGTCCCAGTTCTACCTCCAGGTCTATTTGTGAAAGTTGGGGCATTCTTTGAGTACTGACTTTATTTGGGCTGCAGTTTTCTCGGTTGTAGAAATATCAGTCTCAATTCCTAAGTTTCTTTCCAATTACAAACCTTTGATGCAGTCAATATAAGAAAGAAGGAATCAAGTAACCGAAGGGTAAAGATGATGCCAGTGGTCGTAAGCTTGAACAAATATGGGGAAAAACTGGAACCAACTCGCAGAACTAATTTCATTTGTGATAATTGGGAACTTTCTGAAACATGTTTATCTGAGATGAAGGAGATATATTCATTTAAAGACCAGTCTGTAAGTCAAGTTCAAGTTTGGAATTTGGAGATTATCTTTATAAAATGATAGGAAGTAGATAATGAAGATTACTTAGAGAGAATAAAGCAAAATATTACAGGAGGAGCCTGAGGGTATCTTGAGGGTCAATGGGTGGAGAAGGAAGAATCTTCCTAAAAGGAAGAGCAAACAGGTAGAGAGAGATTCAGAGAAGTATGTCCCCAAAAGAACCTAAAGGGAAAAAATATTCGGGGCAGGGGGGAGACAGCAGGTGGTGTGGTGGTTAAAGGTGACTGAGGTTCGAGTCTCAGACTTGGAGGCTTGCTTTCTCGCTTTCCCTCTCTCTCTCTCTTTCTGTCTCTGCCTGGTCAAACTAAATAATAATAATAATAACAAATGTAAATAAATAAATAAATAAATATTTTCAAGATACTCAAGGGACTTTTGTAGAAAACAAATCTTTTAGTACTTATAGTCTAAAGCAAAAAGTTAAATTTGATGTGGATGGATCTCACCAGTCCTTGGGTAGTGGGACCTCCTTTGCCACCAATACTCACAAAAAGCTATCAACATATGCCTGTTTTAAAAAGTTCATTATTTATTTATTTTGAGAGAGACAGAGATAGTGAGACAAAGAGAGACAAGTACCCTAAACAGGGTTTTCATGCTGCAACCCACCCCGGCTCCTGCCGGCTGATATAATAGGCATGCGTGCGGGCACCCAGCACATTTAGGAAGGCCTTGGGACATGAACTCGGGACCTTCCCTCATGGTTACAGCATCACAGAGTGTTGTGTTACTGCTGTTCCGCTGTCTGCCTCCCCACCTTTTTTATTACAACATATACTCCCAGGATGGAAGTTCCAAATTGAATTAGAAAATAATTAAATTGTTTTTTAACTTTTGTAGCTATGGAAACAAAAATATGCTAATTATTTCCCATAAATTTTTAGAGTATTATTCTCAGAGTGGGATAAGAAAAGTGATAAAGGCATTATTAATTCATTGTCTACATCCAAAGACACCTTCATTCTTCCTCCAAATAGCTGTTTGATGTCATGTTGCCATGCAGACAGACTAGCCCAGTTCTTTAAAGAAGAAACAAAAGCAGCACTTGATGTGCTACAACAGGCCCCTGGAGCGTAAGCAGGAGCTCAGACAGCAGCTCTAGGACCAACAGGTGCAGGCTTAGCATTGGCCAGGCCACATAAACTAGACATGAGACAAGATGACAAAGACATTTTTGAGGGAAAACTAGTACGAGGAGGAAATCTGGTAATTAACAATCTTCCAATGTACTTCTTGAGTATTACGGACTCTGTTACTGTTTTCTTTAGACTCAGCTGTTGGCATGTTTTGAGGTGATGTCTACTAACTTTACAGGAACCAACAGAAACGCCATTCGAAGAACCCTCCCCTGTCTTTATTTCTTTTGCTTCTCTTCGGAAAGGGGCAAATTATATCCATGGGCTCTTCAAGGCAGAGGGAGAAAAAGATGCTCTATATTTTAAAACCTCTTTTGTATATAGTTTGAACCACGATGTGAAGAAATGCAGGAACAGTTTGAAAATTGCTCAAAATGCTGGGTGTGTGTGAAAGCTGTACCGTAGCAAAGAAAGAATCCAAAAGACACATTTTCAAAGGGAAAAATCACCGGCAAAGAGCACCGTGGACAAATCCACATGAAAACAGTGGCTGATATAATCACTGCTAAAGGAACAAATGTTAAGCGTTCTCTCTTCAACTCAGCTGGCCTATTATACCTCTGAATGCTAAGGCTTACAATGCCTCCCCCTTCCCTCCAATTTCAAAAGTGTCAGACAGGAGACACAGTGCCAGCAGAAAACCTTCCACCGATCTCTTGTTAGCTAACCGCGGTGTTTTGTTCCGTGGTTACATGTCTGCACAGGCCGACACGGTGTCAGTCATAATTACCACCTGTTCACTCTCTCCCTTCAGGTTCCATCACCTCTGCAGCATTAAGCAGCCAGCGGCAGGAAGCAGTGTCGATTGCCCAGGAGCAGCGCCTGTCAGGCTCCGGGTTTCAGAGTCTAATTGCTGCCTGTGCACAAATAGCCCTGGCTCCTTCCCTCCTTTCCCCTCCCGAATGGGGAAGCCAAAGACCCAGCTGCTGCTCTAACACTAACTCGCATTCTTTAGGCAGCAGAGATCAAAGGCACATCAAATGTCATTTTCATGCCATGAATCATATCTGAACTCGCACACAAACATGTCACTCTGTGGGAAAAAAGTTCGGCTTTCGAAAGGGGGGGGAGCCATAAGTTTTTGCCCTGCTATTTATTGTTCGATGCTCTGCAGTTTGTTTCTGTGTTTTATTTCATCAGTCTCTGAAGTGTTTGATGAGAGACTTTCATGAGTGAGGTTTGAATTACGTACTTGCATCTGTCCTCACTCATCCTAATACTATCTAGGATAAATAATGGATAACACTAGTCAATGTTAATTGAGCACTTAGTACATGATAGGCATCGTTTGAATAACTTTAAGTATGACTTTATTTTTAATTTTCAAAAGTTTTATTCACCCATTTCTTTTGAGACATAAGGACAGAGACAGAGAGAGAAAGAGACAGAGACAGAAGGACAGGCGTCCCCGACAGGTTCCCCATGCCTCAATTCACCCGGGTCTCAGCCAGAGCACCCGGCATGTCCAGTTTAGGTGTCATGATATAAATCGAGGACCCCTTCCCCTGTGGGTCCAGGGCCGATACCACTGCTACCACCTGGCCCAAGTTTAATCTTCACGATCCGTATCGGGTAGATACCACTATTATTCCCTTTTATGGATGAAAATACTAAGGCAGAGAGTGGTTAAGATCTAACTGTTTTTCTTCAGCTGTGTCATTATCCTTTTTTTTTTTTTTTTCTTCTGAACTTCTGCTCATGTGGTGCCCATAATATCAGCAGGCCTTTTCCTCCTCAACAAGCTGACTCCTACATACTCTAATAATTCATCTCAGACACTGTTGCATGGGGAAGCCCTTCCTGACCCAATCCCCAGTCTGGTTCCTGTCGTTGGATAACTCTTAGTAAGTAATTATTAGTGTTGTGGCTGTTGCTTCTTTATGGGCTGGGACTGTAGATCCTTCGAATAAGTTATTTCCCTGTGTCAGTTACCTTCTGACTCAGGACTAGTTTAGCATTTCTGTAATATTAGCAAGAAAAAGATCATGGAAATCATCTTTGCCATTACTTTTTCCATTAAATGTGCCAAAATAATAGGTCTTTAACGTTACACAGTTACCACAAAGCACCAGTCACAAGCCTTCACTACTGACATGGCGTAATAGTGAAGAGAATGCTCCTTAGACATCTGAAAACTTCGAATCTATGCCAATAGAATCTGCCGGTGCAAGACTCGCTGCCACGTCAGAGCTTGTAGGGTCAGTCCTTTGCCGTGCCGTCTCTCAGGGAGGTGAGGAGGGCATCGAGTTGGATGAGCCTGGGGTTTCCTCAGCTGGCTCAGCATGGGAATCAGCAGGAGAACGGGGAATCACCATGAGAACTTTGGGGGAAATACACATTTCCTATCCTATGATCAACCTATCAGATCAGGATGTTTAGAGTCGAGGCCTCGAAACATGTATTTCCCCCGGTACTCTAGTTAGTTGTGATGACCAGTCAGTTTTGGAAAAAATGTTACAGGCCTTGAGTTGGCTTAAGTAATGACTGAAAACATACTGAAGCTGTCTCCTGATGTATGGGCTTGGGAACACAAAAGAGGACTTTTTTTTTTTTTTTTTTTTGAGAGAAATTTTTGCTATAGGTCACATGCTCACTGGAGAGACAGACAGACAGAAAGTGAAAAATCAAGCCCCCCACCCCCAGGGGATAGTCATACTGTAATTCTTTCTGCTCCATCCTACTCTCAGGATTTGAGGCACACATGCACATGTAAACAGTGTGAGTTTTAAGCCACCAGGTCTGGGCCTTGAACCATGGTAGACTACACGGAAGTCCAGCAATGTAACTATCATACCATGTGCTGGTCCCCATGAGAGAGGATCTATTTTATCCTCTTTAAGCGACTCACTAGTCACACCTGCAGCACATAGTAAATGAACAAGTAGATATTTTTAAGGTCAAGGCTTAATAAGAATACCCCAGTGGAGCTTTTGTATAATACCTATGCCCAAAAGTCCACACATGGCAGTTAAATCTAAATCTTAAATCTGAGGATGATTCAGGCATCAAGATTCTTTGACAAACAGCTCAGACAATACCACCAGGTCAGTGGCGAGATTAGCAGCACACAGGAAGGTTTGAACTGGAGATACTTCAGAAATCACCACATGCTGCAAAGATAGTACCTTATTCACAGTAGCTAACATTTCCCAAAGACATTACTCAGAGCACTGATTCCTCAAGCTCTGAAAATGGGATTCTGTGATCAAATAAACTTGGGAAATGCTGCCTCCTGCCTGCCTCATCTTAGGGACTTTCACACAGAGAACATCTTAATTCTCTGAGAGGGACCTGTGACCAAGAAGATTAACTTGGTTTAATCCAACGATTTCTCACAGAAGCACTTTTTATTTTCATAGCATCTACTAACACCCTATGGAGTCCCACAATGATAGCTCAAGGTGAGGAGACAGAGTCCTGAGCCCTGCCCAGGGCGATTTGTGGCTGAAGTTCCTCTGTATTATCTACACGGAAGTGGAGAAACTTAGACTTCAGAATCCCAGTTGTGATACTTTTGAGTTTTTTTTTTTTAAGAATATTTTTTTAGAGTTTTTTTTCTATAGGGCATACACATTCACCAGAGACACAGAGAGAGACAGACAGAGAAAAGGCAAGAAACCATTCCCCACGGGGGGATGGCCATGCCACAATCCTTTTTCCTCCATCCTCCTCTTGGGACTTTGGGGATGCACGCACATGCACCTGGTGTGAGTTTCAAGTCACTGGGTCCAGGACTCCAACTGTGGTCAACTCATGGAATGTGAGCTAGAAATGAATGCTTGCTATGGTAAACTGGGAAGGTTTTGCCATAGTTTATTACAACTAAACGCAATCTAGGGATCTTAGTTGGCTCTTGTTTCATGAAGCCAAACACTACTCCCAAATTAAGAGATAATCCGGGAAATGTATGCACCGACCGTAAGAAGCTGGCATCGTTTTTATAAGATGGAACTCATACAACTATGTTGCTGTAAATAAGGGCTCCTTATCTTTAATGATCCACACCAAAGTACTTATGCCTGAAATGATAGAATGTGGAAACAAGGAAATCAGTGGAGTAATAAATAAGGTTAGAATGGCCAGGAGCTGATAATGGTTAAAGTTGAGTAATTGGGGGTATATCATATTATTGTTCATACACACACACACACACACACACACACACACACACATATAAATTTTTTATTATTAAGAAGTTGGGAAACCAACATTCTCAAAAGCTGTTCTCTGTGGTTTGAAACCTGGTTGAGTATCTTGTTAAAATTAGGGTAATCCCCTAATGTTACAGCATTGCCAGTGAACCATCCTTGCCACAGAGTCAGCCAGAGATCTAATAATCTCCTCTGTGTAATTATTATAACTGTCTCCACGGAAACTGGTACATGTTTGGATTTGGAACACTAAGAAAGAGAAATGAAGAGCTCAAGAACTCAAAAGATAATTATCTTTTTTGAAAAATTGACATACTTACATGTTTTTCCAGACGTAGGTTTTGTGTAGGCGAAAGCTATTTGATTATAAAAGATCCGGTTTCTTCAAATTTTTTAGAGGTAAAAACTTCATTAATTAACATCAAGGAAAATGGAGCATCTGCTACTTTTTTTGTCAACAGATTTTAATAATATTGAACACTGCTAATTGGATAGAACTGAAATATAGCTCTTTGCATGTTAAAATAAGATGGTGTCTTCTGCTATTTTTTTCCCACTAAATTTTGTTTAAAACATGGCATTTCTTCAGAGTTTTCCTCAACCACTTAAGTTAAAGTGATTTTGAATACTTACAGGTAGAAAGGATTCATGTCAAAAGCTACTGTCATTATTGCTGTTATGGTAGCTACTATGACCTGGAAAAAGAAAAAAAAAAAAAAAGGCAATGGAATCTGCTAACTTTCCAGCTCAGGGGCTTTCTTCAAAGTTTCTGAAGTCTGAAGATGAAAAGGGGACATTTAGCAGTCTTGAGGAGAAGCTCCAAATGCAGCCCTGGTTAAAGACCAAATGAAATATTTGCCAAGATAGATGTGATAGGAATGGGGGGCAGTGGACACCTTTGTCTTTCAAAACTGGCTCTCATACCAGCAGATGGTGAATTAACCATGAATAGCTGGAGGTAGACTTTGGGCCCAATTTAGCCTTAATTAATGAATCTAAATCAGAGGCACTGTTAAACTGATTTGAATCTAGCTGATGTATAAGGAAAAGCTGAACAGTACGATGGGAAGAACAAAAATGAGTGGGTAGTTCAGAGTTCCAGGTGGGCTCCATTGTTTTGGCTGAGGGGCTTTATATAGGTGGCTCATGGAGCCTCAGGACAGCAGACATGGAGCCCCAGCTTTCCACGTGTGACGGTGATGAAGACATGTGCCGTGGAGGATTCTTGGAGGGAAAATTGCATAACCGTTTTCAGATCCACTTCCTTCCTTGCCTTCTTGTCATATCACGGACTTTCTTGATTTTCAAACATGTATCTTCCTTCTACATCCCTCAAGTGCTCTGAGCACCAGTTCTGGGTCGTTATGGGATTCTACATCACATGCTAGGTTGGGCCAGGCTCCTTCAGGAGAGCTTTCTGTCAGTGCGAAGTTCTTTTCTGAGAAATTGGAGCAGAGGCTGTGACTCAGCCTAAGCAGGTTCTGAAATCCCTCAGCCCACGTGACTTAACTTTCCTGCAATTCACTCCTAGGTATGGACTAGGACAGGAAGAATAGTCTGACACAACGCAGCATTTCTGAGTCCTGCCACCTCACGTGGGGCCAGTTCTCCCCAGAAATATGACTCTAGGCCACCGTACACAGCTCTGAAAGTTGTGTCTACACAACTCCAGAGGGAGCAGCCAATATGAATGGTACCTCTCATGTGTTGGCATGGCATGATCTGCTTGTATGACATGGCCCTGAACTCACATTCCTTTTCAGATGTAGGCATCTCAGTGCCGTCTCTCTCAGGAGGCTCCCTCCTTCATGCACATGAATGTTTTGAGGCACGCACCCCCTGACTTTAAAGTGTATCATCTGAGCCACAGAAAGGCCACACCAACAGAAACCTGAACCGCGAACCCTGACCCGCTTTTCTTCTACAGAAGCCAGTGCTTGTTCCCACCCAGTGGTTGGCAGAGCTTCTTAGGGCTCCAAGCAGAAGAGATCTCAACTGAATGGCATGGCTTAGCAACCAGACTCCAGGCTGCTGCCTGTAGCTCTGCACATCTACCTTATGACCTCAACAAATGGGGTCCTTGGCTTTGCACCCTGAGTTTGCTGCTGCACTCTGAGTTTGCTGCTCAAGCCACATGCACATCTGGTGACCCCAAGCCTCCCTTACCTGCAGCTGGTAGAATGGGTCACACTCTCGCCCACCTCCATCATAAGTTTCTGCTGCTTTATTCTTTAAAGGGTTTCTTCCAGCTCTTCCAAAATATCTTTTTTTTTTAAAATTTACTTGTTTCTGCCATGACAACAGAGAGACAGAGAGAGGAGGGGCAAACAAGATAGCTCCCCCAACAGGACCTTTTTTTTTTTTTTTTTCCACATTTTTTTGCTATAAGGCATGTGTACTTGCCAAGTATCCCATGGGGACATAGACATGCCACAATTACTTCTTCTCCATTCTCCTCCCAGGAATTTTGGGTACACATGCACACATGCCTAGTGTGTTTTTCAAGTCACCACATTTGGGACTTGAACCATGTAGTCAGCCATATAGGATCCAATCATCCAGCCACCTTCACCACCATGCACCTGCTGCCCACCCCCAATAGGACCTTGATGCTGCGATCCATCCCCAGTCTGTGCCATCCCTGAATCATGGGCATGAACCATGTGTCTGGTATGCACAGGGAGGGCTCCACACAAGAATATAGAACTGTCTCAGGTGGGTGAGCCTCACAGAATGTTGTGTTTCACTGCTGGCCACTATCTAGCCCCCTTTCCACAACATTTAATTGCTCATCCACAAGGACTCTAAAGCTTTCTTAATCTTTTCCCTAAAAGGTAATAGCTTTTAGAGTTTTATATTTGCTGCAAAGTCCTGATCATCTTCTGTCCTTAAAAGCAATCATGGGCACACATACACACACACACACACACACACACACACACACACACTTACGCACACACACACACAAGCACGCACGCACGCACACATGTTGCAAAATTATTGGAAACAAAACAGCATTTTTTTTGTTGGTTTAGTTCTGTTGGTCCTTGAATCTGTATTTTTTTTTTTTTATTTTAGGAGCTGTGGAAACTAGCACGATATTAGAATTCTGGGATAATTCATAAGTAACTTTATGCAAGATTCTGAAGCAATTGACAATACTTTTGTAGGTCTTATTTTGTGTTAGGTGCTGATGGAGATACAAACACATTCAAGATATAGTCCCTGAATGTCAGGAGCTTAACACCTTTTATATCAAGTGTCATCTGTGGAAATGTGCAACTTTTCAGGTCTTCAAGTGCATGGATAACTTCCAGGATTTCCTGTCTTGTGTTTTGTAATTCTGGGTTATGATGGGGATGGGAAAGGATTATGCTGAGGGTGTGGAAGCAAGGGACAGCAAAGTAGCACGGTTACGCTTAGTAGTACTTGACAGACAATGAACCACTTGTTCACCTATTGCCTTTTTGATCCTCACAGAAATGCATCTCATCTTCCTTTCACCCCCACCATTCTCTGGGAGCAAGAAATGGTGAGAAGGTGGATCACTGTAGACATCAACAGTGGGTATGGGAAGGAGAGGACTGGTCAAGATGAACTCAGTGTCTCAGCCAACAGCTAACATGGGGTGCACCAGCATAGGCTGGCACTTTATATATGTATCTCATCCAATCCTCAAAGTAGAAGGTATGGCATCAGGTGGGTACATGCTGCAGTTAGCCTCCATAATAATGATGTAAATTAGGTGGGTGCCTCCTACAGGTGGGCACATGGTTTGGGAGAAGATAGCATCTTAGTGGTAAAAAAATCTCACTCTTTGCTATGGGCCAACAGAGAGCAGTGCTGGGACTCAGGGCTCAGGGAGTGGGAGGTTTCTATTCTCCTGGTCTCTTTACTGGGTGCCTATGTGTAGTACCTGCTAAATCTTACAGTGCCTGTGACAATCTGTCAAATGAAAACTCAGAGATGCTCATTACTTGGTTTGCTCTGAACCACAACTAGTGAGACAAGAGCCTGGATTTACATTTTGGTCTTCTACTTCAGAGTTTATGTTTGTAATGGATGTGGTTGGCATCATTACATTGATTTTACAGATAAGGAGACCAAAGTTCCAAGGATTTAAAGCAATTTTCCCATTCTGGAAATCAAGAATGTTGGGGAGGGAAATGAAACTCAAGACGTCTGTCTCCAAATCTCACATCCTTTCCTAAAAACAAATTAACCTTAGTCATTTTAAGTGGCAAAAGTATGACAGAATCCAAGAAATTGTGGGCTAGTAATTCAAGGGTGAACACAGATGAATTGCTTTAAAATTATGAACTGTATACCTCAGAATATGATTTTGAAGCAATTAAATTGTCATCACATTTCTTGTGGTCATATTTTGAATGCTGAAAAAATGCCTAGCTTGCAAATTTGATATTTCTTTCCCCTTAGCATAACCGAGTAGCATTATCTATAAACCAGAGAGCAATTTTGCATTATTACAAGAGTTACACAAAAATACACTTGGGTACAATAAGTATGGTAATATTTGTGAAAATGACCTCAATCTTATGGAGATTTCCAATTGCCTGTGTTCCATAATTGTTTATTCAGATGCTCATTTCCAGAAACACTTGTGACTGCTTTGAGGTGTGTTGACAACTATGTATTTTGAACTCAGGTATCTTTCAAACTCAGAATAAATACACAAAGTAATAATGATGATTCTGAGATTGTTGTCTAAAAATTCTTACATTCTTTCCAGATAATAACTTGTGATTCATTTTCTCCAATGCCTCTCTGAGACAAACAGTTCTTTATATTCATTTTAAGATTAAATTGATGTTTGGAATAATGTGAGCCATATATTGTAATGACAACGGTGATGGGGCTGTTATGAAGAACACATCCAACGTGGTTGTTTGTTGAATTCTCTTTGATATTGAGAAGGACCCAGTCCAATAGGAGTATGGTGGTTCTGTCTTCATGGATGAGGAAAGAAAGGTTCAGAAAGTATAAGTTAATTACTTAATTAATTAATTGGGACCAGCAGTTAGTATAATGGCTATGTTAGTGGACTCCTATGTAGTCAACCATGGTTCGAGTCCTGGATCTGGTGGCTTAAACTCACACCAGGTGCGTGTGCGTGCCCAAGATCCCGAGAGGAGAATGGAGGAGAAGGGATTGCGGCATGGTCATCCCCCCTGGGGTCTGATTTCTCTCTTTCTGTCTCTCTTTCTGGAGAGTGCACGCACGCACCCTAAAGCTATTGTAATGACAACGGTGATGGGGCTGTTATGAAGAACACATCCAACGTGGTTGTTTGTTGAATTCTCTTTGATATTGAGAAGGACCCAGTCCAATAGGAGTATGGTGGTTCTGTCTTCATGGATGAGGAAAGAAAGGTTCAGAAAGTATAAGTTAATTACTTAATTAATTAATTGGGACCAGCAGTTAGTATAATGGCTATGTTAGTGGACTCCTATGTAGTCAACCATGGTTCGAGTCCTGGATCTGGTGGCTTAAACTCACACCAGGTGCGTGTGCGTGCCCAAGATCCCGAGAGGAGAATGGAGGAGAAGGGATTGCGGCATGGTCATCCCCCCTGGGGTCTGATTTCTCTCTTTCTGTCTCTCTTTCTGGAGAGTGCACGCACGCACCCTAAAGCAAAAACCTCTCAAAAAATTAATTAATTAATTCAATAAATGCTTAGCGAGAGTCCACTGCTTCCCAGGGACTGTTCAGTTGCTGAAAACACAGCTGTTGACAAAATGATGTCTTTCAGGGAACTTCTATTCTGGTTACCCACTGTATTTGTCTACTAAGGCTGGCATAACAAAGTGCCCCAGATCAGGTTGTTCACACAACAGAAGTTTACTTTCTCACAGTTCAGGATGCTGGCAGTCCAAGATCAAAGTGTCTGCTGGTTTGGCTTCCCCAGAGGCCTCTGTCCTTGGTGTGAGACTGACTGCCTTCTCACAGTGTCTTCACGGCCTTTGCGCTCAGTGCTCTTTATATGTGTCCAAATTTTCTCTACTTAAAAGACACTGGTCATATTGGATTAGGGCCCACTCTAATGCCTAGTTTTAGTCTGGTGATCTCTTTAAGAGTCCTTTCTCCAGTCTAGTCTGTGTAACTTGGGTTTATAGCTTCAACACACAAATTTGGGGAGGACAAAACTCAGTCTGCAATGCCTGCCTACAGTTACACAGCCAGCCGGTTCAAGTCAGGATTGACTTTTGCTTTTTTTTTTTTATGTTTTTTTTTAATTTATTTTATTATCATCATAATCTTCTTTCTATTACACTAGATTACATATAACTTTACATTGACTTCCATTGCTTTTTCAAAAGGGAATGCCATGCATGTCAGTCAATACAGAGATATCAATCTCCCCGCTTTATCATTCAATATCTTTTCCATGCTTTTCCCAATAATTATTATTATAATTTTTTAAACAGTCAATCACTATTTCTCATTTTGCTTATTAAAGAGACTTCACCCATCATGAAATATTTCCCAGACCGGTTCAGTTGAGAATACTATACATGTCATCATCAACAGGTAATAAACCATATCTATTTCTCATTAACATCCTGCCTCTCTATTGTTCACTGCTGTCTTTATCCTCTTCTCTCTCCTTTTTTTTTTTTTTTTTAATACTTTGTTTTTTATTATAAATTTTTTTTTCTCATCACAACATTCTTGTCCTATTATCAGAACTTGGGACACGTTACCCATTTCTTATCTACCAATTAAGACAGGAAACATCACTGTTAGGATGCAAGGGGCAGGTGTGTGTGTATGTGTGTGGTGTGATTCTGTGTTGCTGTGAACTAACTACTTATTCAGAGGGTAAGATTGTACTTCAGGGGCTTGGGTTACAGTTTAGGATAATTCTTGTCTCAATGTTGTGCTCAGTTCTCACCAATTATTCTTTCCCCGTCAGTTGTCAGTTCTTAAACATTTTGATCTCTTCTACATTTCTTTTGATGACTTCAAAATTCACACAATTTACGAGTAGTAACTTCAACTAATCTTTAAACCATACCTTTTCCTTTTTGGCATCAAAACTTTTTGTTTTGATAACTTCAAATGTTTCCCCCTCTATACCAACCACATAATGCTCACCAATGGTTCAGCTTTTCAAATACATTAACAATAACGTATTTTGTATTTACCTTTTTAAAAATCAGTTTTTGGCTGTACATATCTGCCTGCTATAGTAGTATAAATAAGGCTATTAGCTGAATAATATTATTTTTCGAAAAAATGTCTTGAGAAAGCCCTATTGCTTTTTTTTCCTTCACTTGTGCTAAGCACAGGCAGATCTGTGCAACTGAAATTTCCATTCTGTGCTTTCAGTGTACTGACTGTGAAATAAATAAAAGACAGCTTTTGCATTTGGTAACCTTGAATTTCTCAGAGCACTTTCCCCTCCAATGCTGGGTAAGTGAGTGTTTTCAAGTGACTAGGAGATAAGGTGGGTGGGAGTGTAAGGGGGGATGCATATGGAGGAAGCCTGACTATTACATGAAATAAAAACAGGACTTGATATATTTAAAGCTAAAGGGAAGTAAGCAGAAATGAGAAGAATAAAAAAAAGAACAGTTCTATAGTTTATGATGCAAATAATAATTTCATAGTTTATGATGCAAATAATGCTGCATTTTGATATTGTAACATTAACAGAACTCTTAATTTTCTAAGGTATTCACTTGCAATAGGGTGCTTTTATTTTGGAAGAAGTGAAGATGACTTCACACCTGTCCTTTCCTTTCCCACAAGTACCACCTCTGCATGAAGTACCTCAATCTCGAAGGTAGCATAGAACCACTATTTAATATGAAATACTTACAGGCCAGAAAATAGCATGGTGGTTATGGTGCTGGATTCCCACATGTCCAACAACAGTCTGAGTCCCAGACCCAGCAACTTGAAAATCACACTAGGTGCATGTGCATGCATGCCCAGAATTCCAGGAGGAGAATGGAGGAGAAGGGATTGCTGTGTTACTATCCCCTGGGGGATGATTTTTCACTTTCCCTCTCAGCATCCCTATTCCTCTCTCATTAGCACATGCTCCCTATGGCAAAAACCTTAAAAAAATTAAATCAGTTATTGGAATTCTTCTTCAGTGATGAACAGGAAAAAAAATATACTTGAGATCTAACTGAAATAGTAAAGACGGTCACTTATGGAAGTAATTTCTGGCCTACCTGTTAACTAAATGTGTTATAATAATAAATTTTAAAAGTCTTTGGTTTTGTTTTAATAAAAAACAAAGTAGTATTCAGACTGTCCAGGACTGTACTTCTCCTATAAATATTTCCATTCTTCTGGGAAGCAGACCTAACCATTTTGAAGCTTAAGGTTTTTTTCAGGGCAAATGACCCTGTGATGTCCTGTTGTCATAGGATGACAAAGTTCATGTTAGATATATACGGGGACCTTTGCTGTCTAAATATTAAGCAGATACTACCGTAGCTTCCTGAACAAAATAAGACTGGATGTTACGAGAGGTAACATCCAGCTGGTTCAGCAAGCTATTTTTTGTTGTTGTTGTTTTTTAATGAAAGGACAGATAGTAAATATCTTAGACTTCATGAGTCATATGGTCTCTGTTTTAACTCACTTCTGCAGTCACAGTACAAAAGAAGCCAGAGGCAACAGGTAAATAAATGACAGAGGCTGTGTTCTAATACAACTTAATTATTTTCTTAAAAAAATTTTAATTGTCAGAGGTCATATGTGTTTGTAGGAGAGAGATCAAGAGAAAGAGAGGGAGAAGGAGAAAGCACCCCCAGTGAGGCATAGTCCTGCTGCAATTCCGTCTTCTCCATTTCTCTATCCTGTTGGGATTTGATCATGTATGCTCATGTGCCCTGCACGTTTTTCTTTTTTTTTTTATCTATTTATTTATTTACATATTTTTATACATTCAATCGCATTATTTAGCTTAGAAAGTGAACATTTCAATATGTGAACATTTCTCCCCAGTCCAGTTGATCAAAATATAACAACACTACCTCCACGTCCCGACAATGCTCTGTCTCAGTACCCTGCATGTTTTTCAAGCTGCCAAAACTGAGATTCAAGTCTTAGTCAGCCATGTGATGATATCTGACTCCCTTAACCAACTAGCCTACAGGGTCAGCCGCCAATACAACCTTTTTTTATGGACAACCTGAGATTTGACCTACATATCATTTTCATGTGTCACAGAAATATTACTTCTTTTGACATTTTTCCAATGATTTAAAAATGTAAAGAGAAAAATATTCTTAGCCTGTGGACTACACAAAAATATGAATTGACCCATGGGATGAAAGCCTATGTGGCATCAGTAGTTGAATTATGTTAACGAGACAAGTCACATTATTCATTTGAATTGGAGTATCAAGGTAGTGATTCTTGCCTAAATGTCAACATCACTGAGATATCTAGGTAATTAAGTTTATATATTGTGAAGACCTTGATTTTCTACCTCATATAACCCAAATCTGCAAAATGGCCTGGTTCTCTCAGAGTCTAATTCTACTTACTTTGTGAGATAGAGATGCGATATTTTTCCTCTTTAATGGCTTTTTTTCTCCCATATTCCTCTCCTTACCCCTTTATTATACTAAAGGAGAATATTTTCTAGTCTGATTTCTGGATATTTTCTCATGTTAAATTTGTAAGAAAATAGGGCTCAGAGGACCAGAGAATGGAGGAAGGATGAACCCAGAGGAGCTATGCTGATAAGACTGGAAAGTTTGTGAAACCTTGGGAGGGTCATGAAGTCTGGGAATGTGCAGTTAGCTTTGGAATTTAGGCCATGAGAAGTGGTATAGAGATTAAGGAAGGAGGAAAATCATTTGTGTGGTGTTGTGTATTCTTAATGGACTCTTGTGCTGTTGTTCTAGAAATGTAAGTATGTATTAGAGTTCCCTTTCAAAGTTTTTATTTTGGCTCTTGGGTGATGTGTCCTTGTTAAGATTCCATATAGAGATCAGGCTGTGGGAAGGTATAGATTTATTAGTTTCAGAGCTGTCTAAACTATCATGAAAAGAATATCACATGAGAGAGGCAATATGTTATTTTATTTTTACTTTTTTCTAGATAACTTGGAATTGCTAAATACTTTATGGGCTTTGACAAAGGGTACATAGTACTCACAAGGACAAGTGTTGCCAAAATATAGGTTAATTAGCATTTTAGCTTTGAGCTTTGATGGTAAGGATTATTCACTTCTTCTAAGGTTTGAGCCTTTGTTTTTGTTCATGGGTATAAACACTTCAGCCATCCTAGTTGGATTCCTCACTTGAGTAATGCATTCTCTGGTAGACCTAAGAATAACATAAAGGAAATAATTTATTTTAAAAACAAGTACCATAAATTAAGACGTTTCTATTTATGTACACAGACTCAGAAGAGTTATAACACATGGTACTTACCCACTGAGGTTTTCCTTCTACTTAGCTCAGATAACATGAAAAGGTAGAAAAAGAGAGTATTCTAAAAATAATGGGAGCTCTGGGTCATAAATATATAATATTTGCAGATATGTAAGATACCATAACTTGTTTAGAGCAGCTGACAGGACACCCACTGGAAACTTTATCTGAAACCATAAAAGTCTGTGAAACAAATGAATAAATGCAGTAGCCCCTCTTCCCTTTCTTTTGGACATGATGCGAGGGTTAAGATTCATTCAGAAAACATAGTTGCACTTGCTAAGAAGTTGTTTTTTCGCTTTTAGGTTTCTTTTTTTTTTTTTTTTGAAAGATTTTTACTATAGGGCGCTTGTGCTCACCAGACAGACAGAGAGAGACATAGAGACAGAAAGCGAGATATCACCCACCAGGGGGGATGGTCATGCCGCAATCCCTTCTCCTTCATTCTCCTCTTGGGATCTTGGGCACACACGCACACACACGCGGCGTGAGTTTTAAACCACCGGGTCGGGGACTTGAACCACAGTTGACTACGTGGGAGTCCAGCGACATAGTCATTACGCTAACTGCTGGTTCCCCCTTTTAGGTTTCTTGACTGACTAATACCTTCCATTTATTTGTGAACTGTGATAGAATTACAATACAAAACTAACTCTTGCAATTAAATTTTAGAAGAAATTGATTTGTTCAGTTTTTTCAAATCTCAGGCAGCAATCAAATTATCATAAGATCTTCACCAATAAGAACAAAGAATGTCTTTTTTTTTTTTTTTAAGAGGTTTTTGCTATAGGGTGCATGCACTCACCAGACAGACAGACAGAGAAAGAGAGACAGAAAGCGAGAAACCACCTCCCAGGGGGATGGCCACGCCGCAATCCCTTCTCCTCCATTTTCCTCTCAGGATCTTGGGCACGCATGCACACATGCCCGGCGTGAGTTTTAAGCCACCGGGTCTGAGACACAAACTGCGGTCGACTACGTGGGAGTCCAGCGACACAGCCATTATGCTAACTGGTGGTCCCGACAAAGAATGGTTTTGAATAATCAAACACTTTGTAACTACAGGAAAGTTTGTGCATGGTCTCCCCCATCTCCTTCCCAGGATGGGGGCAATTTCTTGTTTTGCACTCACTGTCTCTCTACTCTCTGGTCAGCATACAAACCCTGTGGTTGGAACTTAAAAAATAAACAAAAAGCTCTGATGTCTCCAAGAGTTTCTCCTGTGTTTCCCACCAGTAGTTTTATAGTTTGAGGTTTCATATTTAGATCTTTGATCCATTTTGAATTTATTTTTTTAATGGTGAGAGATAGGGGTCCAATTTCAGTTTTCTGCAGGTGGATTTATCTATTCTTCCAGCACCATTTGTTGAAAAACTTTCCTTTTTTCCCACTGGATTGTCTTGTGCCTTTTGTCCGAAGTCAGTTGGCTGTATGTCTTGGGATTTTATTTCTGGGTTCTCTATTCTGTTCCATTGGTCTAGGTATTTGCTTTTGTGCTGGTACCAGACTGATCTGTAGGAACTAGAGATAGTGTGGGAGGAGGATGGACAATGGGGAGGTGGGGTAGGAGGGAAGATTCAAGAGAAAAAAAAATGAAGAAGCAAAACATTTAATGAATATGAAAATGGAAAATTATCTGCTGATAATAATGTATATGGTAATATCTTTGATTGGACTAATATACAGTGTATTCATGCTGGGAAAATCCATTTTGTATGCTGTAAAGGTATATAGTGATTGAATATAAAAAATAAAATAAAAGAAGAGAAAGTAAAGAAATATAACTGTTAAAAAATGTTTTTTGGGACAATAGTTTAGAACGACTAGCATATAGATACAGAAAATGCTATTCCATATTTATCTTTTTGTTATATGTTGCTTTTATGATTCCAAAATAATGAATGAACATTGTGGAATATATACAAACATAAATGTGAATAAAGTTAGTGGAAGTGTTAAACACGCAAATAAGCAAAAAGCATATCAACCTAAACTTCTCTTCTAATTTTTATTAGAGAGGGCATGTGCTGGCCAGACACAGAAACAGAGAAAGAAAGGAAGAGGGAGAAAACATTCCCAAAGGGTGTGGTAGTACTTTAATCTCTTCTGCCTTTCTCCACTTTGCTGGGATTTGGGGCACACACAAATGCCTGCATGCTTTCTAAGCCACTGGGGCTGAGATTCCAACTGTGGTTGGTCATGTGAGATCTGGCTCTCTTAACCACAAGGCCATGGAGCCAGCCCACCCTAAACTGTATACCAGTAAAAATATCTTTCAAAAGCAAAATCAAATAGGGACTTCTTCATGCACAAAAAAGCTGAAAGAATTTATCACCAGCAGAATGTGAAAAATGTTACAGGTAGTCTTTTAGTCAGAAGAATAATACGAGGTAGATATATGGATTGATATGAAGGAATGAAGAGCATCAGAAATAGAAACTTCATGGGTAAAAAGAGAAAGCTTTGTACTTATTAATTAAATATTTATTAAATGTAATTGACTGTTTAAACAAAAATAATAGAAATGTATATAAAAGTAAAATGCTGATGCATGCTTGCTCAAAATCCTGAGAGGAGACTAGAGGAGAAGGGACTGTGGAGTGGCCATACTCCTAGGGGGTGATTTTTCACTTTCTCTCTTTCTTTATTTCTGTATCTCTCTGATGAGTGTATCCACTCTATAGCAAAAATTTAAAAAACAAAAGTAAAATGCTCAGTGATACTATCATAAAGGCTACGATAGAAGAAATATAAGCATAACTATTAAAAGGTTTTTATGCTATGATTGGATAGGTATAATAACACATTAGGTAGACTGTAAGTTAAAAATGTGTTTAATACATTCTACAATCCCCACTAAAATAACTATTTATAGCTAATAAGCCAACATAGGATATAAAATAAAATCATAAAGATTATTAATTAAAGGGATCAGCAGGTAGTGTAGTGGTTAAGGCTCTGGATTCCCACATGGCCAGCCATGGTTAGAGTCCTGGACCTGACATTTTGAAAATCATGCCAGGTGCATATATGTGTGTGGCCAAAATTCTAGAAAAAGAATGGAGGAAAAGGGACTGTGGCATGGCCATCCCACCTAAGGGGTGATTTCTCACTTTCCCTCTCACCGTCTTTCTCTATTTCTGGTAAGTTCACATGCCCTATGGCAAAATAAATAAATAAATAAATAAACAAACAATTTTTAAAAAAGATAAACAGATTGAACTAATAGAAAATAAATTGCAAGATGATAAAGTTAAGCATATTAAGTAATTATTAAGTGTTAATGTTCTTAACACCATACAGATGTTGTCAAATTAGATACAAAGTAAAATGTAGTTATATACCACCTACAAAAAATACTTTAAATGAGAAGACAGAAATAGATTTAATAAAAAGGATGGGAAACAATGCAAACATTATAAAGAATATAAAAAAATACAAAACCCAAAAGAATCACAAATATACTTTGTTATAATACTATGAGGCAAAGTATATTTCAGAATGAAGACTATTACCAGGGACAGAAAAAGATAATTTCAGATAATGAAGGGATCAATTTCTCAAAAGGACATCAAGCACTAAGAGTACATGCACTTAATAATAGATCTATAGAATACATAAAGCAAAAACTGATAAAATCAAAGGAAAAGTAGAAAAAAATCCCTAAGTGCAGCTAGAAATTCCACTGTCCCTCTCAAAAAATGGGAAAATGGATCTGAACGGATAACGTTCCAAGGAAAACATATGAATAGACATAAAGCATATAAAAAATCAACCTCTCATATCATAAGGGAAATGAAAATCAAAACCATGATGTGATACCACTTAAACCCAGTCAAAAGGGATAGAATAAAAAAAAAATAGAGAATGACAAGTGCTGGTGAGGCTGTGAAAAGGGAACCCACCTACACTATTGATGGGAATGTAAATTAGAACAGACACTGTGGAAAACAATATAGAGGTTCCTCATAAACCTACAATTAGAACTATCATTGACCCAATGACACTCCTGGTTATTTACTCAAAGGATAGAAAACCACTCAATTGAAAAGACATTTGCACATCCATATTTAGTGCAACACTATTCATAATTGGTAAGGCATGGAATCAACCTAACTGCCCAAGAATGGAAGACTGTATTGAAAAAATGTGGCACATATACACTATGGAATACTATTCCACCATAGAAAAACAATGAAATCCTTACATCTGATATAAAATGTATGAATATAGAGGATTTAATGCTAAGCTACTCAAGCCAAGCCAGACTATGAAATATAGGTATTACATGTCCCTGTTTAATATATACCAAGTGTTTGCACTTTATGGCATAAAAGGGAATATTGGAAGATAAAACAACAGAAAAGGCAAGTGTAGAGACCAGAAACTGTACAGAACAGGATAATGGTAGGGATTGGGAGGGAGAGGCTCAGGAAAAAAACATTTAGCAGACAAAACAATGGGAAATTATTTGAAGAGGATAATGTAAATGATATTATCTCTAACTTGATGCAATGTGTACATGATTTCAAAATGCCATATTGTACTCTTAGATGTACAATGATTGGGGCTAGCAGGTGGCATGGTGGTTAAGGGTGCTAGACTCCAAAATGGCTGACTATGGTTCAAGTCCTGGACCTGGAGGTTTGATTTCTTACTTTACTTCTCTCTCTCTCTCTCTCTCTCTCTCTCTCTCTCTCCCTGTGTGTCTTTATTGAAATATTAAAATAATAATAACAAAGTTAAATAAAATAAATAAAAATGTTCAGTGATAAAATGTAAAAAATAAATTAATAAAAATTGACAGAACAAATAGAAAATCAGTAAGGACATAAAAGACTTGAACAACGCTATAAACTAGCCCTGTCTAAGTGACATTTACAGAGCTCCACCTGATAGCATCTTTGTGTCTGTTACTTTCAAGGACACAGAGAATTTACCGAAAAAGATCATGTTCTAGGTTCTAAGACAAGTCTCAATAATTTTAAAAGGATGAAATTAATATAAAGTAGGATTTCGGAACAGAATTAGAAACAAGAGACAGAAACAGAAGGATCTCTGGAATGGATTGAAGAAAAAATCAGAAGTGAAGTTAGAAAATACTTTGATCTAGAAGAAAATGAGAATATAACATGCCAATATTTGTGAGATGTAAAGTTGCATTTAAGGCAAAATTTATAGTGTTAAACACCACTGTAGAAAAGAAGAAAATTTCAGTTTCCACCTAAAGAAATGAACGAAGGGGGAACCAGCAGTTAGCGTAATGGCTATGTCGCTGGACTCCCAGGTAGACTATTGCGGTTTGCATATTTGTGAGATGTAAAGTTGCATTTAAGGCAAAATTTATAGTGTTAAACACCACTGTAGAAAAGAAGAAAATTTCAGTTTCCACCTAAAGAAATGAACGAAGGGGGAACCAGCAGTTAGCGTAATGGCTATGTCGCTGGACTCCCACATAGTTGACCGCGGTTCACGTCCCAGACCTGGTGGCTTAAAACTCACGCCGGGCGCGTGTGTGTGCATGCCCAAGATCCCAAGAGGAGAATGGAAGAGAAGGGATTGCAGCATGACCATCCCCCCCGGGGGGTGATTTCTCGCTTTGTCTCTCTGTTTCTCTCTGTCTGTCTGGTGAGCATATGTGCCCTATAGCAAGAAGCCTCTCCAAAAAAAAAAAAAAAAAATGAAAGAAGGAATACTACATATACATTAGGATGTCTAAATTTAGAAAGAATAACAATATAAAGTTGAAGATAGGGAGAAACTGGAAACACAATAACATTCATGAGCTGCTGGTAGAAATATAAAATATAAAATGATGCAAACACTTTGGTTTCTTAAAATCTTAAGCATATATTTATAATATAACCCACTCACCCTACTTCTTGGGACAGAATACATCCATAGAAAGACTTGAATAGAAATATTTATAGCAGCCTTCTTTTCAACTAGGGTCATAACTTGATAAAAGGATAAACAAATTGTGGCAAGTGTATATAATGGAATGTTACTCAGCAATAATGACAATGAACTATTATAAATAAACAACATAGATAAATGTTCAAAATAAATATGTGGAATAAAAAATAGACTAAAGAAAGAAATAAGTAGTTTTTATTATTCCATTTATGTGAAATTCTGGAAATAGCATACTAATCTTCAGTGACAAGAAGCAACTTGGCAATTTTCTGAGGACCTGGGGGAAGGAGAGAGAAGGAAGAGATTACCAAGGGGTACAAGGGGCTATGAGAATAATGAATACATTCACTATCTTACTTATGGTGATGGTTTCAGGGTTGCACACATATATCAAAATACATAAATTTTATACTTTACTTATATGATGTTCATTGTTTGTTGACTGTACCCAACTGCCCAACCCCAATTCTATTATTGTAGTCTTTCTAAAATAGCAATTACAATGTCAAACTTCCCTAAGGGTCAGCATTAGGAGCAGAAAATGGAAACGAATCAGACTTGGTCTTCATTTTCAGTGAGCTTTCAGGCTTAGCAAAAAGTATATGGAAGCAACTTCTATGTGGTGCTTGGTAATCTGTAAAATATTTATTCTCACAACATTAGTTCATTTGAGAATGATTATTTTAATATAAAGTATTAATTATGTCTCAAAGGAACGCATATACTATATTGAAATAAGAACTTTTTGTGCAATGTAGGGAGCAGCTTAAGCAGTCAGTGCAAGGAAGCTGCTTCTATGTTTGATGAGGAAGTGAAAGTCTCTGATTTGCAGGTTCAGGAAAAGATGACTGTGGATCTGAATTAGTGGCAGACTGGAACCTGAGGGGGAGTCTCTTCTCACCACCTTCAAGTCTAGAACTTTGATGATGGAAGCATCCCACACTGTGGAGCTAAACACACATCTGATCCAGAAGTTGAAGCTGTCATTAATCCTTTGCTGAGCCACTAAAAGAAAAAAATAAGAGAAAACATACAAGGCATGTGTATTGTCCTCATCTTTGTTCTGATCTTCTGAGTGTTAAAAGCAAGATGGCTGCTGCTCCACTCCTGCCCTGCAAATTCTGCATAAGATGTTGCTTGTGGATCAGGAAGGGAATTCTAGGGACATGATGTTCAGTTTAGCTGTGTCGATACAGTCAAATTCTATACTTACACACATGGTCACCATGCTGAGCTCTGGGCTGATTTCTTCACATATATTACACAATTTTGGCCATCAGCAACCTACGACTGGTATTATTACCACCATTTCTAGATGAGGAAGAGGAGGGTAGTGAGATTAAGTAACTTGTCTAAGACTGGATATTAGTTGGAAGCAGAGCAGGGCTGTAAACTCCAAAGCCCATGTCCTTAATGTGTGTTTTTCACCTAGGCGACAAGGCAGTGAGATGAAAATAAAAACAAAACTAAAAAAATATATACATAGCAAAGTACTAGAGCATATTTAAATAACCATTTAAAGAATTTTTAAAACATGGCAATGTTAAACAAACTGAAATCCTCTGAGATAAATAACTGCTCAAATCATATTTTAAAGATTTTAATCTCATCTGTGTAGGACTCTTTTTAATTTGCACTGAGTATACACACTCCTGAAATATATGCCAACAACATGCAAATGTTTACTGACTGCAATTTACAAAAAAAAAAAAAATGAAGAATCAGAATAGCCATGTGGATCAGATACAGGCTGGTGGATGCAAAGGGAGGGAATCTGACAGAGGAGGGAAAAACAGGAGAGAGAGATTGAAAGAGACAGAGAGGAAGCCTGAAGCTGAGGGAGATATGCAAATGCTCATCGACTCTGTAATGAAAAATCTCCTTATTAAACTGTGCTTTATCTGGGAATAGTCTTCCTTTTAGGAACATATCCAAGCAGAGATAAAGGCATCTTACTATACTCATTAAACTGTGCATGGTTTAATGCAATCAGACTCATGTAATTTGCATATGGAGCAGTTTAATCTGGCTCGTCGAGCCTTGCACCTATTGTTAATCATGTCTAGGTCCCCTTCTTTCCCCCCTCTTCCTCCACTAGCCCTTTGATTCAAGCAGATAAATGAATAGACATAAGGACATCAACATCTTTGTGAGTGATCACCAGCCTAGTACTTTCTGAATATCTCCTAGTTTACTGATGATCTCTTTGTTGACATTCCATATGTTTTTGATAGTGTCTATCTTTGCTGATTTGGAAAAAGCTATACACAGGCAGATCAAGATGACAGAAAATCATTATTAACATATATTATGGGTCTAAGTCTGTCTCTAGCCAAACATAGAAACCTACGCTATACTCACCTTATTTATTAGATGGTACCTGTTTTCAACAAATGTCTTCGAGTCCATAAGTAATGTCTGAAAGCATAAGGAGGCTTTAAAAAAAAACATATGAAAACTTTGTAATTACTTCTTGGCCGTCAAGTAATATGAAAAGACAGTGGCAATTTGGTATTCAATTTGTTTGTTTCTAATGAGTGTGAGAACTGCTCAAGGTCTCATTGTTTCCTGTTATCTCTAAGGGGAGAGGGCATTGAACGTGGGAAAAAGTAAGCCAGCGTGAGGTTTCTCATATGTCCCATCTAATCATTCTGACCTCATTTCCCAAATCCCAATGGTGTTTTCTATCTATTCCTCATCTTTACCATTACCCCAACTCTTCTAGTGTTGGAGGCAGGGAAGGAGTCTAGGAAAGAAGATGGTGGAGAATATTCCGTGGTGAATGACATCCATTCAGAAATAAAAGATGTCGGGAACCAGCAGTTAGCGTAATGGCTATGTTGCTGGACTCCCACGTAGTCGACCGTGGTTCGCGTCCTGGACCCGGTAGCTTAAAACTCACGCCGGGCGCGTGTGCATGCGTGCCCAAGATCCTGAGAGGAGAATGGAGGAGAAGGGATTGCGGCGTGACCAACCCCCCTGGGGGATGATTTCTCACTTTCTGTCTCTATGTCTCTGTCTGCGAAAATCTCTCAAAAAAAAAAAAAAGAAATAAAAGATGTCAGTTAAAGCATTTCCAACCATGGGAAACAATTATGTTGCTTCTTAAAAGTGAAAATTTTGTCTTCAGAATCTTGGGGGAAAGTGTGTGAATATATCTGTGAAATATTTGAAAGTGTCAGATAAATGACATTCAAAGTGTCTCCTTGGGTCTGTGTGGGACACTGCTTTGCTCTGTGTATATCCAGTCTGACTTATACTGGGTGGGTTATTAGGTAAATGCATACCCACATGACAGGTTAGAGTATAAGTGATTGTGATGAATAGGGCAAATAATGTAAATCCCCTCTTGCCTGCCTTAGGGAACCCCCCCTCCCCCCGAGGGCCAGTAACTTGCCTGGACTTTGAAGAGGTGGGAAATGTTTGAAGAAATGGGGAAAGAATGAGAAAAAACAAGTCCAGGCCTTGAAACACAGTAAGCCTGGAAGAAGTCCTTGGTGTAGGACACTAAGTAAAGCAAGGAAGGGCGACAGAATAGAGGGAAAAGTGAGGGATAAAATAAAGGTCATTTCTTTCTTTCTTTCTCCTCCATTCTCTTCCTGGGCTTTGGGCACAGATAGACATCCACTTGGCGTGATTTTTAAGTCTCCAGATCTAGGACTGAATTGCAGTTGGCCGTGTAGGAGTCCATCACTTTAACCACCATGCCACCTGCTAGCCCCATCCTTTTACCAGTTTACCAATATCTACTTTCTTCTATCTCCTTTGTGTCTTCAGAATACAGAACTAAGTACAGAATACATCTGGAGTCTGATGTTAAATACACTTGAGTGTACAAATATTGTCCTCTTATCCAGCCAAATGATATATTGATGATAGTAACAATGAAAATAGACACGTAATGAGCACGCAAAAGGCCTCATGCTGAAAGTGTTCCATGAGTTATCTCATTTAATTTCCCCCAAACCCTGAAGCAGCTATTATTATCTACATGCCTACATGTGATGTTGGTTTTGACTTTCTGACATCAACCTTATTCCTTCCAGTTAAATAAATAAATGGATCAATATATGCAGAAGAGAAATTCTTACTGCTTCCTCTTACATCTACTTCTCACTGCTACCTCTGATGGTAGAAGCTTTGGGCACAGATTATTTCTTCAGTTGTATACGGTGTGCATGGGGCAGGCTTGTGACCAGAGCTCATTCTGTCAGTGCTCTCTCCCCAGAATCAGAGTCCTGATTACACAATACAAAACAAGTTGGGTGGGGAGAGTAATCACAGCAGCTATGCAGCTTCGTTTGTGGTCTTACGGTGTCCAGATACTGGGATTTTCTCGATTCCTACCTGCTTTCCAACCTCAGTCTTTGTGGCTTTCATTGATTCTGGGCATCCCAAATATCCTTTTTAAAAAGACACCTGTCTCTGAGACCAGCAGTCGGTGTAATGGTTATGTCACTGGACTCCCATGTAGTCGACCACAGTTCGCATCCCGGACCCAGTGGCTTAAACTCATGCTGGGCGCGTGTGCGTGCGTGCCCAAGATCCCGAGAGGAGGATGAGGGAGATGAGATCACAGCATGGCCATCCCCTGGGGGGTGATTTCTCACTTCCTGTTTCTCTGTCTCTCTCTGTCTTTCTGGAGAGTGTACGCAATACAGAACTAAGTACAGAATACATCTGGAGTCTGATGTTAAATACACTTGAGTGTACAAATATTGTCCTCTTATCCAGCCAAATGATATATTGATGATAGTAACAATGAAAATAGACACGTAATGAGCACGCAAAAGGCCTCATGCTGAAAGTGTTCCATGAGTTATCTCATTTAATTTCCCCCAAACCCTGAAGCAGCTATTATTATCTACATGCCTACATGTGATGTTGGTTTTGACTTTCTGACATCAACCTTATTCCTTCCAGTTAAATAAATAAATGGATCAATATATGCAGAAGAGAAATTCTTACTGCTTCCTCTTACATCTACTTCTCACTGCTACCTCTGATGGTAGAAGCTTTGGGCACAGATTATTTCTTCAGTTGTATACGGTGTGCATGGGGCAGGCTTGTGACCAGAGCTCATTCTGTCAGTGCTCTCTCCCCAGAATCAGAGTCCTGATTACACAATACAAAACAAGTTGGGTGGGGAGAGTAATCACAGCAGCTATGCAGCTTCGTTTGTGGTCTTACGGTGTCCAGATACTGGGATTTTCTCGATTCCTACCTGCTTTCCAACCTCAGTCTTTGTGGCTTTCATTGATTCTGGGCATCCCAAATATCCTTTTTAAAAAGACACCTGTCTCTGAGACCAGCAGTCGGTGTAATGGTTATGTCACTGGACTCCCATGTAGTCGACCACAGTTCGCATCCCGGACCCAGTGGCTTAAACTCATGCTGGGCGCGTGTGCGTGCGTGCCCAAGATCCCGAGAGGAGGATGAGGGAGATGAGATCACAGCATGGCCATCCCCTGGGGGGTGATTTCTCACTTCCTGTTTCTCTGTCTCTCTCTGTCTTTCTGGAGAGTGTACGCGCCTGATAGCATAAACCACTCAAAAAAAAAAAAAAAGACACATTTCTCAATATAACCAAAAGACAGACACCTTGATTAAATCCAGGGCCTCATTTAATTCTCTCACCTGAGGTCTTTGTTCTTATGCCATGATGTGGTGATGTCATTTTCTCATTCTGTTACTATACCCACATTAATCCTATATATTGTCAAGATCCAGTTCAAATCCTCTCACGCTGCCCTCTGTAACTACTCTAGTTTCCATAGATTTTCTGCTAGTATAATCTATTATATCCCAAGGGGGACCCGAACCATTGACCATCAGCAGTCTACATTTTACATCTCCAATGTAGGCTTTCTGAAGGACATTGATCCATTTATTTGTTTAAGAATATTTATTATGTGACAGAAGTCTACTAGGTGCTAATCACTTAATAGGAAATACATATTTTACTATGTGATTTATGTTTTTTTAAAAAATAAAGACAAAATCCTAAGTAAACTTAGGCCCAATAAAATTTAATAATAATTGTAAATAAAAGAGAAAACAAGGGAAACTATTGGAAAGTATGTTGGAAAGGTTACCTTCACCCAGGACTCAAAGGGGTATATGACATCTTAAAAATGTAATATAAAATTATGTTCATATTTAAAGTTTTCTAAAACAGGCCTTTGTAACTGTTATTGGGTTCTGTGGGAGGTACATGAGCCCCCAAATATTAAGAAATAAACCATGAGTACACATGTTTCTCTGTTTTTTTCAATTAGGGAAATCTCTTTGAGTTCTAAAACTAAGTCTTATAATTCTTATCTGTTTCCCAGGTTGACCTGTTTTAACAGTGCTAAATAGATATTAAGTTCTCAATACCTTTTATTGATTACCAGAGAACTCTGAAAAATAAAAAGTTTGCTTCAACTGCTAAGTCCCATTTCTCCTCTCAGTCATATGTTTCCCTAAAATTCGAATTTTTATCATCACGTGTGTTGTTCACAATCATGTTCTTCAGAACTGTATTGCCTGAGTAAATGCTGCACCGTGTGAAATGAGGATCACTTTAAATTTTCTTACCCTCGGTGTAGCCTGAGAGCTGCACTTTTCAGGATTGCTAACCCTCCTTTTGGATGTCAGGCTGTCACCCTCCTCCTATGCGATCCCTCTAAGGTGAGTCACAGACTAGAGTGTTTTAATTTCAGCCTCACCTCTGTAGGTAACTAGCCCTGTTCCTTCTGCGTGTTAGCAAGCTGGGAAGAATACAAAATGCCTTTTCTCATTCATAATGATTGCTATCAAACCTCTGGGAGATCTGATTGAAAAACTGAGTCTTTCTAGCTGGACTGGAAATCTGGAAATTAGCTTTTTATAGTTTCAAGAAGCCTTGGAATGAAAGAAGATGTTAGGAGAACAAGTGGCAACCAGGTCAGAATCAATATTTATTGGCTTATTAAAGGAAGGAGGATGTTGGGAAGAAGTGTTCTCCCACATGTGTGGGCTGTGGAATATGAGTCTATATATGCCAACTGGTGCCTGCCTGTGAATCCCAACTGCTAGGGTCGAGTAGTCTCATTTTTCTCCTATTTACAATCTTTGAAATTTCTCCTTTACCATGTCACAGGGTGTGTATGCTAGCCACCCAGGTGTTAATGCAGCAATTACTACAGAAGAAATGATCCCAGTTTTTGTTTCATCTCTCTCTCATCACCCTACCCTTCCCCTGCTTGCTTGTTTTTTCTCTCTTCTAGCATTTATCTCTGTGGGGGACAAGCTAGTAGAATTTTAATCTTCAAAGACAGTCTGTCTCTACATTACAGAAGTCATGACAGGCTCTTGAATCAGTCTTTCACTCTATTGAGGTTCATAGGAGAACAGACATGGAAGGTTCTAATGACAGTGGATTCCTATGGAGGGTGAGGATTTCTGGGAGGGTAGTCTCCCCACTCTGTCCCTCTTTTTTCTTCTTTCCAATGAATTTTTCACCATTATTCCTGATACTATAAATTTCTCCAGTAAGATTTTCTTCTTTTGAATCAGTGTTCTCTTGGGGAGGAAAGGGGCTATATCCTAAACCATATACGAGCCTTAGCACACCTGATTAATTTATGCAATTCAAATACTCACAATGACTTTTATTGAACAGTTAGTCTGTCCCTTATGCTGTGCTATAAACTTTATATAACTCAATGCATAGAATTTTCTCAAAAACCTTGAATAACAGGCTCCTTCATTATGTCAATTTCATATTTGGTACAGAATATTTTCTGAAGACTGTTTAGGTGTTAACTGGCAAAACCAGAATTTGACCTTAGTCTAACTAGGTTTCAGATTTAAACCTTTACCCTGGACACAATGCAATAAACCCAGTTACCATATATAAAACACTTTGATGAAAAAAACAGCCTTTCATACATCTATCATCCCTCAATTTATATTAGGGTAGACCATTAAAAACTATATCTAAATATTATTGAGGAATAGAAGAGAGACTCACCATGTGGTAATACTGAGTGCCTACTATGTGAAAGAGACTTTTCCAGTGGCTAGGAATATAGCAGTCAACAGAATAAAGGATCAATGTCTTTGAAAAGCCTACATTATATTAAGGATTAGTCAGAGAAATAGGATATAGACATAGAATATAGTACATTAGAATGTTACTAGTGCTACAGGAAAAATAAATCAGGATAGACAATGGAGCAAAGGGGATGGTTAGATTGTAATAATAAATTATGTAGTCTTTACCGATGAGGTAACAATTGAGCAAATACATGTAGAATATGTAAGAATGAGGTATGGGGAGAGAGTTATAGACAAAGGGCACAGCTGTTAGCAGACTTGAAGGCAGCAGTGTGCCAGACATGGCAGCAGCATGAGAGGTGGTGGTAGCTGAGTGAGCAATGGGAAAGAAATAATAGAAGATGAGATCAATGAGTTAGTAGTGAAAGAGAAGATTACATAGTTGCTGGTAGGTCATTGAGAAGACTGGTTTCTAATCTGAGTGAGACATGAACTCATTGAAGAGTTTAGGCAGAGAAATGACCTCATCTGAATTAACTTATAATGAAACTACTCAAGTTGCTGTATTGACCAGAATTTGTAGACAGCAAAGATGCAAGCAGAAAAATTGTCTGAAGGTGATAGTGGTCATTCAGATAAGACAATATTAATTCAGATCAGGTGATCATGGTAGAGGTGGTAAGACATAACTTTATTCACAATATATCTGGAAGGAAAAACCAATGGGATTTGTTGAAAGAATGTATGGGGGCGCATGATGAGAGAAAAAGAGGAATCAAGGATAATTCCATAATTTTGGCCAAAGTTCTGGAAGGATAAGTAGCCCTTACTAAAAAACTGGAATTGTCCTTGATTCCTCTAGTTAGGGTGGTTTTAAGAGAGAACAAGAGAAGAGGAACTACAGGCAATATAGATAACCTTTTGAGGAGTTTTTCTGAAAAAAAAAAAAAAGGCAAAGAAGAGGTGGATAAAGAAGAAAGAGGTTTTATGAGTTTTATTTTATTGTTTTTCCAAGAGAATAGAAATAACAGCCTGTTTGTGGACTGATGGCAGTAATCCTGTGAAAGAGGAAGCAAACAGGAAGAAGCAGGTGCCTGCAGAATTGCTAGATAAATGCCTTTACTTTGGTGGGATGGACTGGGATCCAGTGTGAAATGTAGGGATTGGTCTCAGCTCAGAGTGCCCCAGTTCTCCACAGTGTGAGGAAAGGGAAAAGTGATGGGCACTGCTGCTAGGAGGTAAGTAGTTACAGAGGGAAGAGCTTATTGAAGTCTTCAACTAATGACTTCTATTTTCCACTGGGGTAGGAAGAAAAATCATCTAAGGAGAGTGAGGATGAGACAGGAAGTGTTAGAGCTTTAAGGAGATACAAAATAATCATCTGGTGATGTAGGACTTCGATGGACCATGGGTATCTAGGATGACTATCAGGCAGCATTTAGGGCCTACTTGAGATTAACATTCATGCATTTGAAATGAAAACAGCTAGCAAGTGAGAGATTAATGGAAAAAACATTATGTGGTTGGGCCAGCATGTGGTATGGTGGTTAAGGGCACTTGACTCGTACATGGTTGAACATGGTTCGCATCCTGGATCTAGTGGCTTGCTTTCTCACTTACCCTCTCTCTTTTTTTTTTTTTTCTCTCTCTCTCTCACTCTGCCCCTTTCTGGTCAAATTAAAACAAACAAACAAATAAGTAAAATAATTAAAATAATTATATGGCAATTCTGCCCTGCTCCTAATATAGTTCAACACTAAAAGTCCTTCCTAGAAACTTAGGAGTAAAGTGAGGAAGAGGTGAGGAAGAGGTGAGAAAGAAGCGATGGACCAAAATCAAGACCTAAAATTACCTAAAAATGACCTAAAAATTACCCCCAGATCTGGTGCTACACACACACACACACACACACACACACACACCACACACATGCCTGAGTGTCACCGAGAGTTCTAGTTGTTTCTTCCCTGTGATCACCTAGTTAGGTCTCTGGTAGGCATGACTCAGGTAGTCCCTGCCAGCACTCTGGAAATGGGTCACTCATGGCTTTCTGTTGGAAAAGATTCCCAAAAATCTATGGGCTTCAGTGGTCAACCACGATCTTCCTGACTTCCTATATCCATACCATAAATGCTAACCGCCAGGGCTCTTAGCCAATGTCTGGCCTTATCTTGCCAGTCAGACAACAGGAGCCAAGAGAAGAAAATGATTTACATAAAACCATCTAATTTGGAATAGAAATGGACCTGGTACCCAGATTGCAGTTTTCTGCCCACTGCTCCTTCTGGCACATCTCTTGACTGTTTTTTTGGACTCAAGACAAATGCACAACTTTTCTCCATTATGAAGTGCAAGGGGTTTTTATGGTTATTACAATGTCTACTTCAAGCCAGAGAAAAAGGCCACAGTCATATAAAATTAATTTCATTTGATTGCCAGTGTTCTAATAATAATAAGTGATTTCAATAATGACACCTTGAAAGAACTAGTCGAGGTGTTAGATTTTAAAATTTCATGACTAACCAGTTCAATAGTGAGAATTTTCAAATCAATAATCAGATTCCTTCTCCTCCTTTCCTTACCATGCCATGTTACATGGTTATACCTTAAAATTAAGTGCTATACTTCAAACTTGTCCAGTGCCCACTCATGACAGATTGGCAATGTGAATTTTAGACCTTCCATTAGACTGATTACTGTTAAATATGAAAAATAGGAGAGCAGGCTACTATCCACTCTGTAATAACTTTAGCTTCCCAGTAACAATGGCATCCCTACATGGGAGATGACAATATGAGGGAGAAACAATTATGGGGACAAGCCATAAAAAAACCCTTCTGCTTGGTCTCCCATAATTATGTAGTTCATTTACGTCATCACTGTGAAGAGATTAACATTTTCTGTGATGTGTTTCCTCCCCAATCCCCAGGCCAAAGTGTAGCTATTTAATTGCTTGAACAACTTGGAATTTGTGTGGGCTGCAACATGGAAGAATGGAGCCATGGATGTGATGGACAATTGTCTGAGGGACTTGAATACGCCAATGATCAGTATTAAGTGAACCATGAGCAGGTTGACTTGGTGTAAAGTTTTGAGAGAAGTGTGACCTACAAGTATGAAACAGAATAAACAAGCATGATTTTACTAGCTAGTGCAGATGTTGGAAACAACAATGACGATTTGGTCTCAAGTGAATTTGGCAGTTGACCTAAAACTGGAGAAGGAGCACCCAAACCATTTTGCAGTTGTTGGGTGCATACCAGAGGCATCTTTGCTCCATTTCCAGCTTTATCATGAGTCTATAGTCCCTATAGTGAGAAATCTCTAGGGATCCAAAGATATTATAGTGTGCATATATGTATGCATGTGGTTTGCATGGACCTGCAAGGATATTGGTTGGTTTGGGAGGTGCAATAGAAGAAAGGCAATCATCTGAATTACACTGTTACATAAAGGAATGCAACCCTTAGATTTTGGGGCAGAAGGCGAAAAGTAGCTGTTTCCAGATCACAACCTTTTGAGATGGTTTTATAAAGTTTATCATAACATATCTCTGAAGTACTTGGAAGACACATTTGGAGACATTTAATACCAATAGAGCTTCTGTCATTTTTTTCCTTCCTTCCTTCCTTCCTTCCTTCCTTCCTTCCTTCCTTCCTTCCTTCCTCTCTCTCTTTCTTCTTTCTTTCTTTCTCTTTTTTTCTTTCTTTCTCTTTCTGTCTTTCTTTCTTTCTTTCTTTCTTTCTTTCTTTCTTTCTTTCTTTCTTTCTTCCTCTCTCTCTTTCTATCTCTCTCCTCTCTTTCTTCTCTCTTTCTCTCTCTTTCTTTTTCTTTATTTCTTCTGCCAAACCCCATATGTCGAGAGGATAACGAGAAATAATAGTTGTTTTATAAGTCCATGTTGCTAAAACACTCTTAGTGTCCAAGCCATGTCATCTTTTCCAACTCTGTGTGAAGTCTTTAGCATGGACATCATTGATCGCTATGAGTTCTTGGAAAATAGTTGGCTGAAGTGATGATACTTGCTCTACACAGGAGATTATGCACTCTTGAAGTTTCCCTAACTCCCAGCATGATGGACTGACAACTAAGCTAGTGTCAGTAAAGCATTTCACATGAACAACAGACATAGGGCAAGGAAAATGGGCTTCAGTTCCAATTTGTGCCAAGTGGGGTTCTCTTAGGGAAGATGTTCTCTTCTGGGCCACAGGGGTGTATCAAGTGTGCTCTCTTACCAATTATAGCATCTTCCAAAACTCTTGATTAATTTTAATAGGAGGATTTGGCAAGAAAGGAAGAGATAATCTTGTAAATGGTCATCACTTTGCCTTGATACAATATCATAAATAGAAGTTAAAAAGATTAGTAATTGGTGTTAAGAAGAAACCTTTATGTCCACTTGGAGGGCATAATTTTCTATAATTCTCAATCTGTTCAGTTTGTTTTTATAGGAACTCTTCTGAGGCATGTGTGTTGAGATGGAGTGGCTGAAATGCTATATGTAGATCTTTTCGTGATGAGAAATTTAACCGTGAATTTCTCAGAGCACTGAATTTATAAAAGAGAATTGAAGGAGTCCTTCTCAAGTAGCAATGAGACTGACTAGCATGTTAATTTGAATATAGGCATTAATTAATTACTAATGAATTCAAGACACTTTGTGAAGCCATTGTGCTAGGTGTTAGGGGTAGACAAACATAACCATGAAAGGCCTTTGCATGCAAGGAGCTTAGGGTCTAGAGAGGAAAGCAGGCATAGCCTATAACTTATCTGATAATTTTTGTTTGTTTGTTTTAGGTTTTTGCTATAGGATACATGCACTCATCAGAAAGAGATAAAGAGAGACAGAAAGAAAGAAAGTGAGAAATCCCCTCCCAGAGAGGATGGTCATGTCACAATTCCTTCTCCTCAATACTCCTCCTGGGATTTTGGGCACATGCACATATGCACCTAGTGTAATTTTCAAGCTGCGAGGTCCAGGACTTGAATCATAGTTGGCCACATGCAAGTCCAGATCTTTAACCACAACATCACCTGCTGGCCCCTATTTAAATAATTTTAATGCCAGGAAAAATAAATGGTGGAAAAGATGTAAATGGAAAAAAAGCAAATGATTCATTAGCTAAGTTTTAACTGAGTGCCAATGGGCACATGTATGACATGCCCCTCCCGCTTTCAGAAATTGGGGTCCAGTTGCAGTAATGACAGGTCATCTTACTGTTTAAAGATAATAAAGACTATGCTGTTGGCATAGCAATAATTGCAGTGTGTTTTTGTAAAAGGAAGATATCCATTCCATCTGAGATGATCAGAAAAGGCTTTATCACTGAGGAAGGACTTGCATCTACCCATGAGATTTGCCTTTCTGACAGGGGAAGGTGATGGAATAAGGGGTATTGCAAGTTGGGTGAAGGGAAGAGTAGCAGTGAGGTTCTGGTGCTGGGAAAATGAAAGGTATATTCTGAGCTTTGTGTCAATAATACCTACAAGGAAGCCCTTGAAACACTAATCTGGGTACTCTGAAAGATTTATAGTGTAGGTAGGTTCCTCAAGGCCTCTGAGGAAGAGTAGGTATTTTCTCATCCCCAAGGCTCTCTTTACCATCTAGATCTTCCTGACCTGCAAAGGACGGTTTGCACTGAAGAGTGAAAAAAAGCAAAGAAAGAGACTGTGGACATATTTGAAGAGCCTTGAGTGAATGACAGGCAAAAGCTTTCGATAAACGACTCGCCCTCCCCTTTGTCTAGGGGCCACTCCAGGCTGTTATACTGGATAACCATGATAAGTCTGTCAGATATTGTTTGGTTTTGGTTTTCAGATACTGTTTTAATTTGGAAAGAAAATGAAACATCTGTACTAGCCCCGGGGAACTTGGGGACACACCTGGAACACTCTACATTGCCCTCATACAGTGAGAGCTGGGGGTATTCAGCCCCTATGAGCCTTCTCATATTTGCCCAAGGGATCTGAGCAGCTTGCTCAGCCAGTGACTCTCACTCAGTTTCCTTAGGACCTCGTAGATCTGCTTCAGGGCCATTGTGCCCACAGAGTGCCTAGGGAAGGAGGGAACACATGGACCAGCCCAGGGTTTTGTTAGAGCCCGTCAGGTGGCAGGCTGATGTCTCTTCTTAGCTCCTTCATATTCTCCAGCCTTCCTTCCTAACCCTGCCTCTGCCTCCATCACTTTCTCTTATAATAGCACACACACAATCGCAGAGCTCCCCCCCATCTCTAATACAATGGATGTTGCTGTCAGTTCAGATAAGAGCACCCGCTGGATAGAATGGCAATATTTTCAGTCCTGGCAAACACGATCATAAGTTCAGTTTATTAATATTGCAACAGTTGCACTAAATGAGATCACTTGGCTAACAAAACATTTATCAACAAAACGCTGCCACCTACTGAAGTTTTGCAAACAGCCCAGATGATTGGATAAGATCACAAATTCACTCTGTCACAAGCTTATGGTCTTCTCTGAAATCGTTCTGAAACAAGAATGATAACCAGCCAAAGCAGACAAGACATCTCTTTCTTGCAGTCTGTTTAGAAAGTGTCAGTGCAGATGCTGCAGAGTGGCATCAAACAGAGAAGGAGGTTGGGGGCCCTTGATCTTTAGTTTATTATGGAACTTTCTAGCAGGATTTGAGGACTGCTCCCAAATAATGCTAGAGAAGGCCATGTCTATTGGAACATATTCTTCACAAACTGGCTTGGAACACTGGTGCTCAGTCTTCATGGAGGTACATAAAGTCAACTGGATTTTATTTTTATTTTCTACAAAATATTTGCTATGAAAAAAATCTCATAAAACTTACAATGATAATACAAGCTATGCTTGTATATGAATACATAACTGTGGAAATACACTTTCATTCAAAGAGTCCTTAAACTGTGGAAAACACTTTAGAAAGGGGTAATTAAGTCCTATTGTGTTTATAAAGTTCAGACTACTTTAGTAAGTAATGTGAGAACTAATTTGTAATGCCATGGAGGATTTAGGGGGAAAAAATAAACAATGATGATTTATGTATGATTTTCTTCCAAAGCTAATAGCCACTCTCCTCCAAAAAAAATTTTTAAGATATAATTTTGAAATGTTGAATGACAAAACAGGGCTCCAACTATGTGTGCTCAGTCTCTCAGCCTATTTTGCAGCCAGCTGAGACTGACTAGGAAAGAAAAAAAAAATAAAGAAAGCCTATAGAGCTATGAGCCTACTCTTTGCTCTGTTTTACGTATGTGTCAAAATTTTCTTTTCTTCACTGTACCCGGAAGTTCTCAAAAAGAGTCCTTGGCTCTGGGAGTCCAAGACAGTGCCTTGAATATTGCAGAGAATGAAATGAGACCGCTAAGAAGTTAGTATGTCTGAGATCATTTAGCAAGCCACACCAGTTTGTAATAACGTTCTAGATGAGTACCTCTTGGAAGGTTTTTTTTTTTTTTTTTCTCTCCTTTTCCCCAGAGAGAGAAAAGGGTGGGGTAGAAAAGAACCCAATGAAGCATGATTATGCAATAATCCCTTCATTTCTCTAGCCTGTTGATACTTTGAATGCGCACACACACACACACACACACACACACACACACACACATGCTTCAAGCTGCCGGGGCCAGGATTTGAACCATGGTCAGCCACATGGGATGGCCCCTTTAACCATTAGTCTATAAAGCCAGACCTAGGGACTTTTGTTAGGACTGACTTTTCTTTTTCTTCCTTCAAGAAATTTCTGTACTTCCCAGACAGCTATGGGTACAGGATTACCAGATATGGTCTTGAGTATGAGTTGCATGAGTAGAAGGGCAGGGAGGAGGGCCCTGCTGCCTGTGCACATTTAGAATAGGTTAGGAAGTTCCTAGCTGTGCTTCTCTAATGCATGCTCGTGCTTCTGCTCTGCCATTATTCTAAATTCATGCTACAATGTGAGCTCGAATGTGAGGAAACCATGAGGTGAGAATGAGAGAAGGGGAACAGACTTGGTATTGGACTTAGAGTCAACTTGGTATATAATATGAAGAAATGATACTCCTTATTGAGCATCAAGTATGTGCCAACACTGTTTGAAGCCTTTTACCAGTAGTAGTTATATTTCAAATACTAATCCCTTCGCCTAGGAGTCACTGTACTCATTTTATAGACAAAAAGTCTGAAGCCCAAAAGGATAAATGATTTGACCAAGTTTACCCAGATGAAAAGTGGCAGCATCAACCCAGATTTCATTTCTTCTGGCTCAAAAGGCCTTGCTGTTTTTAATGGCACCAGTTTGGGCACAGTCAGTATGGTCTCCTTTTTGCTTGTGCAGAGCTGGTTAAATAGAGAGAGGGGAATAGAGGGAGTTCCTCTCTCTCTTCTACCCAGGGAAGTTGTACTTCTCTTGCACATGGGAGAAGAGAGTTCACAGTGTGCTAGTAAATGAGATCATGGGTAGGAGGCCCTTGGACCTCCTTAGAAGCAAGTGACTATAAAAAAATCCGAGCCATTTGTATCACTTTTGTAGGTGATGTGATTTCAAATGGACAGAGAGCACAGTTTGTCTTCTGTTCAAATTGGCATCCCTTCATGCCATTCTGGGAATTAGTTCAGAACTGACTACAGGAAACATAAATCACCTTTGATACCCAGTACTATTTCCTAGCAGGCCCATATTCTCCCAGGAGGTTCTTTCTCTGTAGTAGATAAAAGTTTGCCTTCATTTCATGTGATCTCATTTCATTTTCCTCTTCAGTAGATACCAGCCTACGTCCATCATTCCGGGCAAAGCTGGATCCCGTCCCGGGCACTTAAATTCAAGGTGGTCCTCCTAGAGCTTCACTTTTCCCATTGAATACCTCCATCACTCCCATTGTCATCAGGGGAGCAATTCTCATTCTCATTGAAAGGAAAAGCACATTCTGAATATGTAACAATAACCTGCATGTAGCTCTCTGATTATAAATATCAAGTGCTATAAAAGCCCCATCAGTGTAGTGATCAAAGGCATGCGGGACTCACTGCTGAAGCAGCAGGTGACCCAGTACAACCGGAATAAAGGGAAGTGCTGAGTAGACATGGGGTCCCAGGAAATTCACATTAAGGAATTTTTTCTGATGTATGTTCAGTTGTGCCTTATAAAAGGATGTTACTAAAAGCTAACAAGGCAGTTGGTTTTGCTCAGAATGCTATCTGATAATTAAATGTTAAGTTTGAGGTTTACTTATTAGTAAAAATTGCTATTTTTCCTTACTAATAAAGCCAATGAGTGTTTACTATAATAATCACTTTCTGGCCTGTAAACAAAATTAATACTAAAAGTGTTCCTATGGACACTCTCCTTTAGAAAGAGATTGCTCTGTGAGTCTGTGAGAGACGCATCAAAGGGAGACCCTCAGGAAGAGCTGGTGGCATATGTCTGGACAATACACTCCTTTTGCTTTTTGAGAGTGATTAATTCAGGTTAAATCAGATTGAATGCTCCATTATAGTCGCCTCCAAAACCTACCTGAAGATACATCTAACCTGGGTCACACTTCCCCCACTTTTAAAAGGTTGCTCATTAATTTTTTTACTTAGAAATAAACTTGCAGAAACACCTTCCCATAGAGTAAAACTCAATAAGGATGTCCCCAAGTTAGTCACAATCTGAGGGAGTTTCTGTGGAACCAGTTGGAGGGTTTAAGGGCCACTTTATGAAATGGGATCTGAGGGCAGGGGTGGAGCCAGACGGGACTGAGGAGGGATCAAGCAAACACGTGAATCTAATTTCAGTCGATCCTGAAGCAGAGTGGTCACAGTTCTTGGTTTTGCTTGAAAGAAGCATGGCTGCACATATATGCCTCTATTTTTGTACTCATGTCTTTAATAAATGTATTATTTTTAGTTATATTGTTATTAAATACCAGTATATATTATTAATAGTATGCATTGCTTTTTGGTCATGACATTACTGAAGTGAATACCAGCTATTACAATAGTCCCAGAGTTTTTGTTGTGGTTGTTTTTAGCCAGGATCTTGCTATGTCAGGCTTCTCTTTCTTCGGCCTCCCTAGTAGCTGTGACTAGAGGCTTCTCGGGTGGGCCAGAAATTCAACCCAGGCCTCTCACGTGACCTCAGTCTGCTAGGCAGTCATGGCAGTCAGTATGCCCTACCATGACCGAGCTCAGCATAAACACTCTTGCACCAAAAGGTCCTAAGCTATTAGTTTTGAAAACGCTATTTCATGTCATATGAAAGAAAATTAAAACTATTTCTTGAGTGAAGAAGACCATCATGCTCTGCGCTGGCTGTTTGCTTCTTCTCAAGTCCTTTCCTTTGTTCTGGATTCCAGGAACTCTACTTCCAGGTTTCCCCACTTTTCTATTGGGAAGATTCAGCCAATGGGTAGCTCTAGCAGTAGTAGAAGCAGCCAGGATGTTGTCCTTATCTCTCTGTGCTTTGAGGGACACCTCTAGCAACAACTCTTATTCCCTCGAGGTCTGGCTTGTCCCTCATGGGCAGGCCCAGAGTCTTGGTCTTGGTAACTACACCACCTCCTTTGGCTCTCTGGTTCCAGAAATAAGAGTGACTTCCGGCTGTTACCCACTTATGAGTTGCTTATTGTCCCTTGTCTGGCTTTGCAGTTCTTGCATCATCTAGTAACTCACTCTCTAGATTCCATCCTGTGTCTAACACACTAGACTATGCTCTATTTGGCGCTTTTTATTTTGGAGAGTTTTTTTTTTTGCTGTAGGGCGCGTGTGGTCACCAGAAAGACAGAGACAGAGAGATAGAAAGTGAGAAATCACCCCTCGGGGGTATGGCTATGCCCCAATCCCTTCTCCTCCATTCTCCTCTTGGGATCTTGGGCACACATGCACACGTCATGAGTTTAAGCCACCAGGTCCGGGACTTGAACTGTGGTTGGCTAGATGGGAGTTCAGCGACATAGCCATTACGCTAATTGATGGTCCCCACTCTATTTGGCTTTAAGACACAGACTGACCCAGTGTTTTGCTGGATTAACAGGCCACTAATCCAGTTTCACATATTCATGTCCATTAAGTTACTGTGATCTGACCGTACGTCTGTGAGTTTTGTGGTGGTTGTTCTTACTGTTACCTTTATTGTTATCATTCTTTATCCCATTAGAGAATCCCCTTATTTCATGGCAGGAACGTGTTAGCTGGATATGAGAAATGTCCAGAGGTGTTATTTTAAGTGCCATAAAACTAAACTGTTGCAATTTTTTTCCCCTTCTTATTGCCAAAGGTCCTTGTGCTGCCTAGAGAGAGACTTGGAAGGTGGGGCAGAGATAAAGAAAGCACACCTAGTGGAGCTGTGTGGTTATGCTGCAATCCCTTCTCCATTTCTCCATCCTGTAGGGATTTGGAGACATACTTGCATATGTGCCCAGCATGTTTTTGGAGCCAGGACTTGAACTCTACAATTAGGCATGAGCAGTTTTGACTCTTTTAATTGCAGGCCACAGGTCAACACATGTTGCAAGTTTCTATTTTTATTTATTTATTTATTTTTGAGAGATTTTTGCTGTAGGGCTACGCATGAGCTTGCCAGAGAAACAGAAAGCAAGCAATCATTCCCCACAGGGAGGTGGCCATGCCGTAATCCCTTTTCCTCCATTTTCCACTCAGGATCTTGGGCATGCACGCACATGCACTCAGCATGAGTTTTAAGCTGCCAGGTCCGGGACTCGAACTGTGATTGACTATGTGGGAATCCAGTGACATAACTGTTACGCCATCTGCTGGTCCCACATATTCCAAGTTTTTGAATGCTGAAGGTCCTAAAGTATTCTAGACTCCCTGTCTTTCCACTAAGGTCCATGAAAAGACCACATGCAGTTCCCTTTCTTTGACAATGTTTCCCTATTGAGAATGAAATGCGTGATCATCTCAGAGCACATTTTTGTCCTCTCAGGGCAACAGAATTCTGCGGAATACTTGTTGGTCAGGTACGGCAGTAAACATTCAGAAATAAAAAGAGAGCAAACATTTCCACGTGCATGTCTACTATACACGGCAAGGCAGAGCTTTCTGAATAGCCAGACCAGAGAATACTTGCGAAAGCTATGCTGCTAAAGACATAATGAAATTAGACCACAGACGAGCATAGGTAATATGTGTCAGCTGGAATCAAACGGAACTCTGTTCCACAAACAGCCTTAGTGACTGGTATAGCAAAGGAATATCCATGATGGTTTGAAAGAAATTCTAAAAAGCAGTATCCATAAAAATGTGCCTGCTTCCCATTGGTATATATTGTAATTAGAAAACACAAATAAATTTAGAAAAAAATACAAATAAATATAAATTCTAACTCTATGTACTCTGCTCCTCTCTTATTTGTATTATAGCACCAGCCTTGGTGTGATGTTTTTGAAGGAGATTTGAGTTCCCAATAGTGAGTCTTATATCCGCGACAGGAGTTCTTGGGTATCCCCTTGGGGCACATCTTAGGATGGACCCTGGGGTCCATCTTAGGTTACCCTGAGGGGTTGGTCAACCAAGAGGTCAATCTCAGGCCATCTTCAGATCCAGGAGTGGGAGCCAGCAAGTGTCCTTTGACTCCAGGTTTGGGTTTTGTGGGCATGGGCTTCAGAACCAGACAGATGAGATATGAAACACGACTGCTCTCTCTGCTTTCTGTGTAATCATGGATGTTATTTCACTTTCCTAAGCTTCATTTTCTTCTTCTGATAAATGAAAATAGTATACCTTATACGATTAATGAAATATTAAATGAAAGTATAAATTGAAAATCTTCAGCATCATTCTAGGTATAAAATCAGTGTTCAACAGTAAGTTGAGGGTCTGGAGAGCTGGATCATATTGCAAGGCAAACTCAGGACCCCTTCCTGTTCTGTTTCTTTAGGCCAAAGACTGCTGCTATGTGCTGCCTTTAATGTATAGGACAGTTCTCAGTCATCCCATAGCTTCCCTGGGACTTTGGGTGCAAACCAAGTGTTGTCAGTGCATCCCATATAAAGCTGCCAGTAGAGAGTTCCAATGGGCACATTCTATCAATAAGAAGTTCATGTATCTCTCCTCAGGGTCCTGGTTTAAAAACCTTGTTATGCATTTATTGCTTCTGTCCTATATGCCAAAATTAAGTTGCATCATTTTTTCTTCAACTTTTCTCCCAGTTTTCAGGTACAAAATCTATCTTGTGTGTTATCTGTTAAAGTATTTAATTAAGCATTAAGGTCACTGTGCATGTGCTCGTTAGGGAAGCAGACTCCATTGTAGGACTGTGAGTCCTCGGCAATATCGAAATGAACAATAACAATATCAGTTATGTTAGACTTTGACCGTGTATGCACTCAGTGACTGGATGGAGAAGTTAGCATGGCAGATCATGAACTCTCCGGAAACACCTGAGTAGGAGAACTTTATTTCTACAAGTCTGACAGATTCAGCCTTCTCTTACTTTCTCTGTAGCTCAGTATGGAGTCTTCTGGCTGCTTCTGGGGCTTGGGATTTATAAGACAGTTCACTTTATGACTAAATTTAGTGACTGGGGAAACAATTCCTTTCATGTTCAGCACCTCATTAGCTTTGCTTGAGGCCAGGGTAAACACTGCAGGAGCTGCAGGCACCCCATTCCTTACAATGTAGCTAGGGGAAGCCAGGGCTGCAGTGAGAAAGTGAGAAAGTCTTGCAGTGATCCTAGACAATAGTCCTATAACTGGGGAAGAGTCAGGAGGCAACATTTTAATTTTATTTTCTTTTGCTGTTATTGCTTAGCTCTTTTGAAACAGAGTATTTTCTCTGATGAGGTTTTCTCCTCTATTTCTACCAGTTTCTTTTCTTCACCTGCTTTTATGATTTCGTGTTCTTACTATTATTATCTCTATCATTTCAGCTTTTCCCTGTGTGCCTTAATTGGCCTGGCAGTCCCTTCAGTGACAATTGCCTCAGCCCTTCTTGACCCAGAGAGTCAAGGTCTAACATAATTGAGGGTCTTTCATTTTGATATTGTTGAGCACTCACAGTCTTACATAGAGTCTGCTTCTCTAATGCAATTCCATTAGAAATCTCCATGTCCTTTGTACAAGTGAAGGTGCACTTTGCTGTAACTTTGGCTGCTTGCAATCCCGCTAATAGCCTTTTACTGTAGAAAGACTATCTACAGTAGCATCGAAAAGTGCCCATCCATCCAGGGACTCCCAAGAATGAAACAAATAGGGGAGGTAAGAGAAGGATAAACGTCTTGGTCTCCCACTATAATTGCAGGTAAGTAATTGATTGCAGAAGCGGTGGACTTTCTACCTTTAACCACATGCTTTCACCCCACAGACTAGTAACTGCAGGAGACATTGGAAATAAATGCAAGCAGCGGATGTCATGGTTTCCTAACATTCGTGGCTCTAAAGATATAGAACATTCTGTTGTCAATATTCTTAGTAAAATCTTGTGTATCAACCAATCTTTAAAAAAGTCAGAGCAGAAATGCAGTGCCTAAAGGTGTTTGTCCCAAGTGCGTTGTATGCAATGGGGGTGATGCTCCACTGCAATGAGTTTCCATCTCTGAAGACAATGTAGGGTTTTTTTTATTATTTTATTTAGCTTTATTTATTATTATCATTATTATTTTCCAGTTTGATCAGAGAGAGACAGAGGGAGACAGAGAGAGGAAGTGAGAAAGCAAGCCACCAGGTCTGAGACTTGAACCATGGTCAGCCATGTGGGAGTCCAGTGCCTTTAACCACTGCAGGAGACATTGGAAGTAAATGCAAGCAGCGGATGTCATGGTTTCCTAACATTCGTGGCTCTAAAGATATAGAACATTCTGTTGTCAATATTCTTAGTAAAATCTTGTGTATCAACCAATCTTTAAAAAAGTCAGAGCAGAAATGCAGTGCCTAAAGGTGTTTGTCCCAAGTGCGTTGTATGCAATGGGGGTGATGCTCCACTGCAATGAGTTTCCATCTCTGAAGACAATGTAGGGTTTTTTTTATTATTTTATTTAGCTTTATTTATTATTATCATTATTATTTTCCAGTTTGATCAGAGAGAGACAGAGGGAGACAGAGAGAGGAAGTGAGAAAGCAAGCCACCAGGTCTGAGACTTGAACCATGGTCAGCCATGTGGGAGTCCAGTGCCTTTAACCACCATGCCACTTGCCTGCCCCGACAATGTAGGTTTTTCAATTTTCTCTAATTGACCCATATTTGGTTGGGGCTCCATCCTTTTGCGTATGGAGGAAAAACTGTCCTTGAGAGGTAAACACATTTCTTTCCTATGAAAAGATATGTTTGTGCTGATTTAGTTTCTCCTAGGTAAATATGTAGGCTTTAAGAACTTCTCTTCCCCTTCCTTGTCCTTGCCAGGATACAATGTGTGTCTAGAGAGAGTGTGTGTAATATGCCATCCTTAGAGCACAGTATCCTCTCTGGCCAAGAGGACAGTCCCCCTCTGTCATGGCCACACTGGCCTCTCCACTGGCATGCTTCCTCAGCGTGCCCAACGCCTAGGCTTGGCTTTGGATGGCTCTCTTCACTATCACAGCCACATTGTCCTTCCAAGCCCTAGATGAGCGGACCTCCCTGCAGTACCTTCTACATGGTTATCTTGCTGTCAGTAGGGGGCGTCCTGGCCAGCTCGCTACACCTCAACCCTACCAGCTTCCTCTTCACCCTCTGGGAATTCTCAGGACCATTCCTAAAATCTACAGTAGAGTTAAAGAAGGAATCATGCACAGAGTATTGGATGGAAAGTTTAAATCTAGAACCAGGATTTCAAACCAGGACCTTTCCCAGAGAGACATGTCCATTTGGAGCTTCCTCCTGGCAGCTTCATTCATAAGAGATGCACTGAGAGTTCTCTGTTTACACCTCAAGCCCATGGAAACTTTGGGCTTTTTGGAGCCAGTCTTATTCATCTACTGGAAAACAAGGCACGTACGTGTCTTTGGCCTGAAGAACTGGGATCCTTCCTATATGTGGGAATTGGGGAGACAGAGAAATGAAGTTAGTAGAGGGAAGGTGTCATCCTGTGGGTTCCTGCAGAACTAGACCCTGACACAAAGATTCAAGTGCAAGTATTCCCTTTTGGAGTTGAAGGAAACAGCTGGGGAGTGGGGCAGTAGTGAAGAATAAAACAGAGCAGGAAAATCAATAAATTGTCTCACAGCAAACTAGCAAGAAGGGGAGTGACTAGAATTCATTCCCACTGGGGACACTCTGGAAACTAGTGTGAGGGAACCGAGTCAGAGTTCTTGGACCTTAATGGGAGGGTGGGACATAGGACATAGGGTAATTATAAATTTGCTCCCATCAGTCATTGGTTGGGGGCAGCTCCCTGGGGACAGTAATTCCTCATTACCTCCAGCCTTCGATTTTGGTAGCAATGTGGGATGCAAGAGAAAGCCCTTATGCAAAGAATAGTTTCTGAGAATGGCTTGAGTGCAAATTGCATTAAGAATGAGGAGATATATACGGCACAGAGTCAGACCCGACTACAGAGGCATGCCCATGACTTTTACAATCAATCAGTATCCTCAGAAAGATGGGAGAGGAAATTGCTTTTACTCACTTGTTAAAAAAAAAAAAAGAAAAAGAAACAGAAAAGCCAGTAGAACATTTAGAATGTAGCAGAGAAAAAAAATAAAATAATGTAAAGATTAACTTGAAAAATTCTCTTAGAAAATAACGGAAAAGCACAGTTAGAAAACACAAAACAAAGGTTGAGACAGAAAGGATGAAATCAAAACCTCTAATATTTCTCTCTTCTGGGAAAGATAATAGAAGAGGGAAATTGCTCAGAAAACAAGAAAAGGAAATGTTAGTGTTGTCCAAGAATCAAATTCTTAGACTGAAACATCGTAACAAGTGCTAGCTAGGATAATGTTACAAAGACACACCAGGACATAGTTTTCCTGAATAGTTTTTAAATAGAGCTATGAAGGGAATACTACAGATGATACAGTGACATTTTAAGTTAGTAAGGAAAGAATTATTCAAACAGGATATTGTCTCAGTTAGACATCTACCGAGAAAGTAAAGAGCAACTTTCATGACGGGAAAATTGATTTGGTGTGCTGTGGCGATACACAGAGATCGAATGTATAAATAAATAAATAAGTAATAAAAAGTAAAGTAAAAATATTGGTCCATGCAAGCTTGCACACAAATGTTCATAGCAGCACTGTTCATAATAGGAAAAAGAAAACAATTCAAATCTCTATTAGCTGATGAACGTGTAAGTAAAATGTGTGTATCTATACAACAGAATCTTATTTAGCCATAAAAAAGGAATAAAGGACCTGCTATAACATGGAAAAACCTTGGAAACATACTAAGTGGAAGAAGCTAATTACAAAAGGCTAATTACTGTATGATTCTATTTGTGTGAAATGAACACATTAGGGAAATCCATAGACAGAAAGTAGATTAGTGTTTTCCCAGGTGTGGTAGGGATGGGAGAATTGAAGGGTGATAACTAAATGTACAAAGTTTCTTTTTAAAGTGACAAAAAGTTTCTAAAATTGCGTTGATGTCATACAACTCTGTGAACACATTAAAAACCGTTGAACTGTACACTCTGATAAAAGTGTTATAATGTATGTGAATTATACCTCAATAATGGGTTTACAAAAATTAAAATAGGAGTCTATTTCTGTAATCTTGAAGGATAGAAGCTTTGCTAAGCACACACACCCCAGAAGTTAAAAGAACAGCTTGGCAAATCAACATTCGGAATCTATATTTGGTAAAAGATATGATAAAGTTAAAAAGAAAAAGAAGTGACAGGCTAGGAGAAAATAGTTGTAGCACATATATCAAAAAATCAATATGTGGAATATAGAGAGAGCTTCTATAAACATCAAAAAAGAAAATCCAAACAACTGATAATTTAAAATGAGTGTGGAGGTGAGGGGAGGAAGGAAGGTATCGGCTCCTCCATGGGGTTTGGGAAGGGGAGGAAGGGAAGCTGCTGGAGCCCTGAGAGGTGAAGTTAAAGGACAGACCAACTTGAAGTGGAAAGAATGAGATGCTGAGGAGCCTGGACTGGCCATTTTAGTTTCTGGAACGAGGTCACTTCTGTGACTAGAGGAGATGGGAAGACCTTTACTTTTGGTTCATAATTGGTTCATAAAAGGGATTATCTAAGATTTTATCCCAAAAGCGAAGGCACACACCACACACACACACACACACACACACACACACACACACCATACATAAATGTGAACCCAGTCTGAGTCCTAGGTTGGATTTTGAGCAGGAACTTTGAGAACGGACACAATCATTTTTTCCTTAGTAATTATACTGGTTATAATTGTGAAAAAATACTCTACATCGGCAGTTATCAGGGAAAACCAACTTGAAGTAACATATATTTCATCTCTCAAATAGGAAAAAAAATTTAAAAACTTGGCAAAGGTGGAGAAAAATGAATATTTTCATACTAGGTGGTAATAAAATTTGATGAATATGTTTTAGAAGACATTCTCATTCCCTTTTACCCAGCAATTGCACATATATTGCAGGGATGTTGTTACAAAGAAAAATGTGAAAAATTTAAATTTTAGAAAAGAATGTCACACGCATTTGGGGGACACTAACACAACCACCATGTAACAATAACTTAAAAAATAAGGGAAATGTACATGTGCCAACATGAACTCTCTTCTAGACATGTTAATAGATGAAAAGCAAAGCCAATTTCTGTAAAATACATACAGAGGGGCTCAATTTTGCTTTGAATTGTGCATATATAATAGGTCTTCACGAATACACAAAAGATTGCAAGTGTTTCTTCTAGGGACAGCATTGCTGAGTGTATAAGGAAACTTGCTTTATCTTCCATTCAAGCACTATTCAACAGGAATATGTCATCCACAACATGAACCACAAATTCAATTTTAAATTTCCTAGTAGCCACATTTAAAAAAAGTAGAAACAGATGACACTAGTTTTAATGGTATATATTTTTAATCGAATATATCCGAAGTATTTTTGCATATCTTCTGTATAAAGTGATTATTGATGTAATATATTTTTCATCCAGAGGCTTTGAAATCTAGGTTTATTTTAGACACTTGACACTTGTAATTAGGAGTAGTTACATGTCATATACGTAACAGCTGTGTGGGGGAGGGGGCCTTGTGGCCACTGGGTTAGATAGTACAGGTCTATATTTTATGTTCTTCTGCCTTTCTTTTCTATTACTCTTTTTTATTATTAGAACAATTACAAAGAGAAAGAAAAGTATGCAAAGAACTAAAACCTTTAAACTATTCCTAAGGAAAAGAAGAGAAAAACAAAAATGTCCTTAAACATGCGTCTCATGCCCGTCATTTGCCCAAAGTCCTCATTTCTTCTTGTTTAGGCTCTGGAACGCTGTTGTTGATGTGGAAGCTGCGAAAGGCTATAGAAATTGGGTCAGTAGAAGGGCAAGGATGCCTTTCTTGTCCTTATGGGACTGGGACTTGGGACAAGTGGTTCCCCAGGGCAATGGGCAGCTCTCTCCAGTTTCAGGGGTCTTGACTTCCTCTGCACAGGCAGTAATCAAATCACCTCTACCTGGCTGCTGGCCTCCCCAAGCACAGGAACAAGTGATTATTTCTGGAATCAACATAGCCGAAATCCCCTGCTGCCACCTGGCCCTTTCAACTTACCCAGGTATCCTTGCCTATGTCCCTCTATTATGTTGACACCTGGGCTTGCCACTGTCTCTTCAGTTTCTTCTGAGAGCATACACACCCTCAGTTCCTCTTGACTGGAGGACCAGCATTGTTGTTCTCTGGACAGTTTCCATGCTCTTCACAGCTTGTTTTAGTGCAAAGCCCCAACATCATAAATTAGTGGAGTCAGGGGATTTGCTTGAGGTGCCCACAGTTTGTACCCTGGTTTGCACAGATACCATTTGCCTCACCTGAGTGTTTTTCACTCACACAGCGGCGTTTTACTCAACCAGCTGTCCCTGTATTGACTTCAGAAAGCTTTGCACTCAGAGTTCTTCCTCTGTTCATGGGATAATTGACTCCCCAGTGGAAATAAGATAAATTATCCTTCCCTGAATTATCCTTTTCTCTTTTAAGTCTCCAACATAAGAAAAGTTGGAATTAAAATTTGAGAGAGGTCCAGGATAACTATTCAGATTATAGGGAGGTTCCCTGCTTTGAACAAGAATCATGTGTATGTGTAGACTACTAAACTCAGTACCGTTTTCATGGTGCATGCATTTTTCCATGACTCAATTAAGACCTCGGGCTTCCCTCAATTCCTAGAGTTGGGTTAGCAGCTCCTCCTGTGGAGCTCCACTCTCTGTGTTGTCCAGTTTGGCCCATTAGTACTGGATCTTAATTGACCATTTCCTGTATTGACTTCCCATGTGGCTTGGACACAGATAAAAATGCACTGAGAGGAGATCTTGGCCTTGAGTAGAGAATGTTAAAGGTAAGTGATCCTATTTAATCACTAATGATACAGGAACATTGTATTTGGATAGAAAATGGAGAACTACCCTCCACATCCACTCTGACGGTATCAGTGGATCCCAGAAATTTCTTTGACTATATATACGTTAAGAGGCATAGAAGCTAATTAAACATTTCATGTTTTCAATTGTACTGAGTTGAGACCTAGCCGAATATTAACTATGATATGCTTCTACAGATAATAATAAAACTGGTTAAATTTATGTAAATCTTCCACTGAGCTCTTAGCTTCTCGAAGTGGGGCCCCTTTCAGGTGCTCCACTGGCAAGCAGTTCCTGCCACAGTGCCTGCAAGGGAGTTGGTGCTCAGAGTAGTATTGTTGAATAAGTGAGAGGGGTTAAAAGAAAAGAAACCGTTCTGTCAAGAATCCTATTGAATGTCACATGCTACATTGAATAGAGCCACTCATTTGGCTGTAATGTTTGTTTTCCAGGTATAGAATGAGTAAAAATAACAATCCGTGTATGAGTTCATTTATTTTTTTGCCAGAGTGTAGCAGGATATATGGTATTTACACTTATGAAAGTTACTACAAATTCCTGTGTTGCCATTTTCAACTAATGTTTTATAACAATAATTACTAATAATGCTAATGCTTTGTACTCATACAGCAATTTTCATCAAAGAATTCCAAAAGCTTTCAAGTCAAGGTATTTTCAAGAACAAATTCATATTATATTAAAGAGTCAAATAAGAATGCTTCAAGAATGCTTGCAGATATTTTTCATTCCTTTCCAATTTCATTTATTTTAAATCTTCCTGTTTCCTCTTTTCACAATTCAATTGAATAATCTCTCGCCTTTTCAAGTGTTAGGCCCACCCTCACCCCCCACATCTCAGCACACATTAGACTGTATTTTAGACTTGATAAAGGTTTTCTTCTGGATATGAGTTTGCAATAATTCTTAATACGCATAGGATCATTTCAGTTAGAATTACCAATATACATTCCAAATGAAGCAAATGTTGTACAAAGATTAAGAAATAAGGTCCATTATATCTACTGGATACAAATGTGCATTTGTGATTAAATCTTGGAAGGAAAGTTGCTATTAATTTTAGCTAAAAGCTCTAATTATAAACACTCTGATAATCTCAATGAATGACTTCAGATAAGGAACTCTGATCAACTAAAATTTGAAATATGGGGACCAGCCGATCATGTAATGGCATCACTGGACTCCCATGTAGTTGACTATGGTTCGAGTCCTGGACCTGGCCGTATATATGCCCAAAGTTCTGAGAAGAGAATGGAGGAGATGGGATTGTGGCATAGTTGTTTCCCCAAGGCATGATTTCTCACTTTTCGTCTCTATCTCTCTGGTGAGTACATGTTCCATGTAGCAAAAATCTCTCTAAAAAAGAAAAAAAATTGGAAATATGCTTCAGTGAGACATTAATACACTCAAGATCTATATTTTTAAATTATATAATGAATTTACATTGCCATATAAAGTGTGTAAACTATAACTTTCTAGAAAGTTCCAGCTGGACTTCAAACAAGTTTGGTTCTTATTGTATTTTCCCTATTTAGAATATAAAAGGGTATTCAGAACTGAGGTGATTATATGCATATTATGTTATTTTATATTAGCACCTGTAAAATTTACCTATCCCCTGCTATACATAGAGTGGGAACTCAAACTGTTGTAGGGAGAGAGAAGTATTAGCTAAATGAATAACAGGGTTTTGTTTTCTTTGATTTGTTTTTACTATGACAATAAATCAAATCAAAGCATGCCTGCATAAGTACCCTTTAAAAGTATTACTTTTCCTCTAAAAGTTGCAATAACTTTGAGTAAAAACATTTGAATGAGGAAAGAAAAATGCAGTCAGTCATTCTGATGTTTTATTTCTACCATGCCAAAACACATGAATAATTGGCAACGTTTGGGTGACTAGTTGGCCAAAGTATTTGAAGTAGTAAGCTCTCTGTACCAAATGCTTTATTATTACTGTTATAATTATTTGTTATCATTCATATTTCACTTTGGAAGACTCATCAAACTAAGCTTGTATTAATTTTTTGAATCAAAATTTTAACTTTAGATATATTATTTCAAGAGAGGAGAAAAGAGGTAAATTATTCAAGTAGCATATTTGCCCAACAGTGATGAGAATAAAACACTTTTATTGAGGGATTGGTGTAGTCATTTACACATTTGCATTGATGTATTAGTGCCATAGTCTCGCACATTCACATTTATGAAGGGGTGTGACGTTGTGAATTATCTGGTTTTATGAATTAGCTTGTAAAAATAATGCAATTGCTATTGAGGCTATAATGCCTCATGGAATTTACTTGGCTTGTTTGTTTTGACAAGTGAGGTTTAGTTTTATGATAATATTTCAGAGCACACAAGGAAATGCCCTGTAGTCTGTTTTGTAAAGGTAATGAAGCCTTAGCGATCTGCAGTCTTACAGCTGCTTCTAGATATTAAATCGTTGCTTGAAAATAGAGTGAGACTGCTGGCATGTTCCCTAAGAATTTTTAGGCCAAGTGAAAATGATAAGAACCTGCACCACAGCTATGGCTTCAGTAAATTTACTCTGGTCATTTTCTTGATGTAACATAAACGCTTTGAGAGCATTACTCAGAGGGCTGACGACCTTACTTAACCATAATAGTGTTTGGAGAGCCAACATTTGCATTCCATGCACTGTCATGCTCTTAAGGTACAGCAGTGAACAAAAACAGAACCTCCCGTGTACAGCTTACATTCTAGTGGGAGGGACCACGCACAGAAAACAACACAATGAAAAGGCCAAGTCTGGGACATAGCCATGTTTCACTTGGACTGCTCCTAAATGGCATTCCCAGTTCATGTTCTTTTTTTTTTTCTTTTTTGAGAGGTTTTTGCTATAGGGCGCATGTGCTTGCCAGACAGACAGAGAGAGACAGAGAGATAGAAAGCGAGAAATCACCCCCCCAGGGGGGATGGCCATGCCCCAATCCCTTCTTCTCCATTCTCCTCTCAGGATCTTGGGCACGCACGCACACGCGCCCGGCGTGAGTTTAAGCCACCGGGTCTGGGACGCGAACCGCAGTCGACTACATGAGAGTCCAGCGACATAGCCATTATGCTAACGCTAGTCCCCCCAGTTCATGTTCTATACAGCAGCACAGGCAACCTTCCTAAGCTAGAAACCAGATTTGTCGCTTTTCTGACTATGAAAAAAGCAAACAAACAAAAGCAAATAACCCACCAAATAATCCAAAATTCATTGCTAAGGTCACAAAGGCAGTCCTGCCCATGTCAAAAACATCATTTTACAAATAGTCCTCCAACTGGTGGTCTTCCAAATTCATCCCTGTCTTTGCTTATGCAGTTCCTCCAAGTCACAATGCTTTCCCCTCCATTTCATTGTATGACAAGTTTTTTCTCATCTTTTCCAACTCCCCTTCCAAGTTACCTTCTCAAAGAATCCTTACCTGAGCATCCTATTTAAAGAAGTTGGCTCTCTTGATAGCACCTACAGCATTCACCATTGTTTTTATTTTCCTTTGTTTATCTTGTGTTTCTTTACTTGTATGTTATTGTGTTTCTTCAATAGGATGTTAACTTCATGTAGGTAAGGGCCAGGTGTGTCTTGCTCACCGTTACATCCCTCACTCATGACTAACACTACACCTGGCACATAGAGATGTGGGATGAAACTTATGAACTGATCCTGTCTAGTGAATGAAAAGGAAAGAAAACGAGGATACTTAAACCCTCCCCATGTGTGATGCTTCATATCCACTGTCAGATTAAAAGACCACACCCTTCCCTGGCCATGCCCTATTTTCAACACACCACACACCTGCCTGTGTTACTACGTTAGATTCTACTGCTATTGGCTACTATGGCATGAAATTCTTTTCATTGATTTTTAGAATTTTTAAAAATTATTTATTTATTTCTTTTTAGAGCAAGATTTTGGGTATAAGACGTATGCATTGTCTAGAGAGACAGAGAGAAAGTGAAAAATCGCCCCCCAGGGGGAATGGTCACACCACAATCCCTTCTCCTCCATTCTCCTCTTGGGGTTTTGGGTACACACACACACATGCCTGGTGTGAGTTTCAGGTCACTAAGATTTGATTCTCACTGTGGTCAGCCATGTGGAAGTCCAACATCTGAACCACTATGCCACATATTGGACCCCTTTCACTGTTTTGATTTCACCTGAGTTTTCATATTGAAATTTTTTATTAATTTTGATATTAGTTCTTAATGTTGGCACCTTTAGAGACAGTAAGCATAACAATGGCTGAAAATGCCTAAGTTTTGCCAGTGCTCCTTCCATGAAGCTAGTACAAAGCTTCACCAATTACAGGCACTCAATAGAAATTTACTGAATGAATAAAGCAAAGGAGGCCAGACAACCTACCTCATTGCTGTCAGAGTATTCTAGATGCACAAACATGCCAGATAAACCAAATTAGTCTACAGAATAGTTTTAAGATTTAATAATCAGAGGAAAATACCCTTCAATTCTTTTAAAACCTCAAATGCTCAAGGAATAAATTTTTTTTAAATACTTATCACAATTAACTAGAGGTTGAGCAGAAACTCCTCTGGGTCAATTCTTGATTTCTAATGTGGATTCTTTCTTTTTCTTTCTTTTTTTTTTTGGAGAGGTTTTTTTCACTATAGGGCACGTGTGCTCGCCAGACACACAGAGAGAGACATAGAGACAGAAAGCGAAAAATCACCCCCAGGGGGGATGGTCACGCTGCAATCCCTTCTCCTCCATTCTCTTCTCGGGATCTTGGGCATGCATGCACACGTGCCCAGTGGGAGTTTTAAGCCACCGGGTCCGGGATGCGAACCGCGGTTGACTATGTGGGAGTCCAGCGACATAGCCATTACGCCAACTGCTGGTTTCCTAATGTGGATTATTTCTATTCCTGCCTTAGCAAGTAGAATACAACTGGTTTAACGTAATCACGATAGAAAGCCTCAGACAGGTGAGGAGTCAGAGAAAGGGAGTGAGGGAGGGCTCAAGAACTAAAGACATGCCCATTGAAAATGAATGATATGAAATGAAACAAACAGCAAACCTCAGTCAAAACCAAATATGATCCAAGGCTCCATTGACATATTAATGAATAAACAAAATGGTTTTATCCCAACAATGGAACATTATTCTGCCTTGGAAAGAATGCAAATTCTGACACATGCTGCAACACGAATGACCCTTGAGAAAGTGACGCTTAGTGAGATAAATTAGTAGGGTGGATATTATGGTTCTATTCATACGAGTTACTTAATATAGTCAAAATCATAGAGAGTAAAATAGTGGTCACCGGGGCAAGGGAGGAATAGGGAGTTAACATTTAAGTTATCATTTAATGAGCACATAGTTTCAGTTTTGCAAGATGAAGAGTTCTGGGACCAGAACTGAACCATACACTTGAAAATGGCTAAAATGATCAGTTTCACATTGTATATATTGTCACAATTGAGAAAAACCAAACACATGGACATAAAGCACACAAACATGTCTAAGGGCCAATTGGGGCCCAGAGTCATTGTGAGTTCCCTTTCTTTAGTTGTGCAGATCCTGTGTGCAGTTTATGCTGTGCTGCGTGTGGGTGAAGCAGGCAGTGGGAACCTGGAGACCAAGAACAGTGAGGTCTCGCTTTTCAGAGTGGATATTCTCATTGGGGTGGAAATGGTAAACAAACATATTAAACAACAAAATAGCTGGTAGTGTTCAGAAAGTTGAGTATTTTCTACATTCTGGCCTATACCACTTAATTTTTAATTTGACTGATAAAAGCATTCCCTTCTTGTCTCATACATGTATGTGTATGTATACATGTTCTGGTACCTTTGGATACCCAGCTTGGCTGTACACTTGTTAGCAAAGTTTTACCGTAAGTGACCAAGTAGTGGCAATGCTGATATTTTGCAATACAGGTTTTGTTGTTTTGGTTATAGAAAATAAGATGCATGAATAATAAATTAAAGTGTGTAATAATAATATAACTAAATCACATTTATGTGATGTTCTTTGTTTTGCAAATTAAAATGCACAAACAGCTGAATCCTTTTGTCTTTATTAAACAGTTTGCTGGATTGTCTCAACTTGGAACATGCACATAAATATTCAAATTGAGTTTTTCACTCTGAGGCAATTTTGACATTTCCGTATTGGGTTCCTCAGTGTTTTAACTAAGAAAAATTAACCACATGTGACCAAAATATGATCACTTATATTTGTATTGCAATTCTCCCAGTTATACACCTAACAAATGGGTGATTTTACCAAGTCCTTTTAAATGAAAGCCTTGTGAAAGGTTTCATATTAACCATTTACAGAATTAATAATAAAGTGTTTATAGGGAGGAAACAGCCATTAGTTCAAATAGTCCAACTGAAGCCTCTACAGCTTTGTGACTATTTTCTATTGTTTTGAAATGTTCTGGGTATGAGGTGCTTTTCTGAGGAAAAAAATAAAAAAAGAGAAAGAAAAAGAAAGAAGATTGTGCTAGCGAGCTGCGCAGGATGATTTCCACAGGGTACATGAGCAGCTTTAAGACAGGCACGGTGGCAGGCTGGTGCATATTGATGTAGGAATGAAGCCTACTCCAACCCAATCCTCCTTGCAATTCAAATGAATTCCTAGGGGACAGTGCCTTGTGTCTTTTTGTCAACTCTAGGCCTCTGCTACCGTTGCAGGTGATATTGAAGGAAGGAGTCACATACTCTTGGCAAAGTTAGGGACATTTTTTGAAGATAGCAGGTGATTCAGACTAGACAGGTGAAAAAAAGGGAAAATCTGGTCATAGAGAGCCTATGTTCTAGAATCACCCCCTGGCTGGTTACCTCGCAGGCCAAGTGTGAGCAAATACCTCACCTCACCATGTCTTGGCTTCATCCTGGAAACAGACATAGTGAAAATTCCCACCACAGGGCTATAGTGAGCAAGTGACCTTCTGGCATTTGAGAAGGTATTCCATAAATATTTGCTGAGCCTCAGAGTCTGCCATAATTTTACTCTGCTGTTGGCATTAGGATAAGTAACCTCCTTACAATGCTTGGCTTTTCTCCCTCCTCCCCCATTTTTGCTAGCACCTCAAGTAGACTTCAGCTAATCCTGGTTGTAAGTCCCAGGTGATTGGTGGAGCCCCTTGAACACTTTGACAAACATTAGCATCTACAGAGCACAACCCAGAGGAACTGGTGGAGGAAGGCAGATGGGAGCTAGGATTATTAGCATAGCAAAGACATCATTGGCCAGGGTTAAAAATAGGAGCACCTTCAACCTGTTTGTATCTATTTCTTTATATATTGGAGTAAATTCTGTTTTCAGGGATTCTCAGTATAATACTAAGTCAAATTCTCCCTTGCTGACAGTATTTTCGGAGCAAGTCCAAGGGCAGCTTTTAACCTGAGGTTATTAACCCATCATTATTGAAAGTTTAATTTGTGCAGTGTTAGATCACTCTATGCCAAGTTCTGGTTATTTGCACTTTCTCTGTCTCTCTCTATGTGCATAAATATGCATATACAAAAAGATGCTATTTATTTCACCTGCAATAACTAAATTTCTAGGCTCTATAGGTTTATATTTTCTTGGGCTTAATGTTGCATTAATGCAGTTTTGTTTGCCTGAATGAGTTATTCCCAGCCCTTGCTTGAATCTGTTCATTAAGATTTCATGAAGTCAGCTCTTGATGAATTCACAAGCCAGAACTGCAACTTTCTCACTGTTTTTGTCGTGTTAAAAAGCGCAGCACCAGCTTTTCATACTGGTGGATGGTAGAGATAAATCCTCCAATGCCAACTCATCACCTAGGGATGACAGAACTCCTACTGAATTTACACAAGTCCTTTATTATGTGAAGTGATTTGAGTGAAACAAATGGGTTATTTACTGTGCAGCAGACTTAGAAGTGACTCTTTTAAAATGGTAAACATTACAGTACATCATATCTGGAAAGTTTTTTTTTTTTCTTCCTGTATGTTTGTCTGAGATTTCTTCATTTGATGTGTGAAAGTTGCAAATCCGAAGCACAGATTTCTTTGAAAGGAAGAGTTGGAGGGAGCGGGAGGGAAACCATCCCCAGGGATTTTTGGAGGACGTGCACGACACTGGTGTTGTTCCAGCTGAGAAGTTATTTTCAGGCATTTCCTCGTCGAGGGTTTTAAAACCACAGAAATCCTGTTTGGAGGATCATGGAGGTATTGCTTTGTCTTCGGTTTTTAGCTGTTTGAGCCCAAGAGAAAGCACATGATTTGAGAGCCCAATGCAATGTATTGTCACCAAGGATTCTGTGAAGTAATAGATTGAAGGGATGGAAAATAACTTTACTGAAGGAAGATTAAGCATGCTGGAGGAGGCCCAGGGAAAGTATAGAGACTTTCTGTCCTGACATGTGAGGGCACTCTTCATCTTACGGCATGAATTACTCAGAGCGGAGAGCTACTCTGCAAAAATAGAGGG